>NC_090739.1:18734750-18742855 GCF_036898095.1 Palaemon carinicauda
AAGAGAGATAGAAACATGACAAATCATGGAAATACAAAGCAACCAAATATCTCTTGATTCTTTAAGAAAAAATGTCTGCAAACACTAACGTAAAGACAAAAAAATCTAAATTGACCAGGATAATAAATAGTGATAATAGAACTGCTAGGATAGTCCCGATAGTGAATGATAAGGATTTATTTATACCTAAAATAAGAGAAATAAAAAAGAAATTCAAATTATTTTGGAAGATATTAAGGATCGTCCATTATTTTGCATTGGTAGGGCAACAAAAGGGCTTTTAGAGGAAGAAGTAGGCTAAGTGACTCGCCTTGAGCTAGATGCTTGAAGCCACTGCCCACATATCATCATCATCATCTCCTCCCACGCCTATTGACGCAAAGGGCCTCAATTAGATTTCGCTAGTCGTCTCTATCTTCAGCTTTTAATTCAATACTTCTCCAATCACAATATCCTACTTCATGCTTTATAGTCCTGAGTCTTCCAACTCTTCTAGTGCCTTGTGGAGGCCAGTTAAAAGTTTGGTGTCTCTTAGGGAGAACAAAGAGCATCCCCAAACCATCTCCATCTACCCCTCACCATGATCTCATCCACATGTGGCGCTTGAGCAAGATCTCTTACTTTTATTTCTAATTCTGTCCTGTCATTTAACACCCAATATTCTTCTGAGGGCTTTGTTCTCAAATCTGCAAAATGAGTTTCATTAATATACCAAGATTCACGATCATACAATAACACCGATCTCACTAAACTGATATATAGCCTGATTATTATATGTAATTTTAGGCGACCTGATTTCCAAATTTGACAACCTAGCCATCCTCTGATTTGCTTTTTTCAATCTTTCATTAAACTCAAATTCTAAAGCTCCTATATTAGATATCATAGTTCCTAAATATTTAAATAATTCTACCTCATTAATCCTTTATCCTTCCAAAGATATTTAATCTTCCATTGCATATTCCGTTCTCATCATCTGTCTTTCTTCTATTTATCTCGAGCCCAACCTCATGTGATTTTTCATGCATTCTGGTAAGCAAACTTTCCAAGCCCTGTGGTGTTCTGCTAATTAGGACAGCGTCATCAGCATACTCTAGGTCTCCTAATTTTGTGTTACCAATCCAGTCCAATCCTTCTCCACCATCCCCAACCGTTCTATGCATTACAAAGTCTATGAGGAGGATAAACAACATAGGTAACAACACATTCCCTTAGAGTACTCCACTTTTTACTGGAAATTCTTTTGATAAGACGCCACTAACATTAACTTTGCATTTGCTATGCTTATGAACAGACAATTAAATTTACATATTTGAGAAGAACTCCATAATGTCGCAGGACTCTCCACAAAATTTGCCAGAGCACATAATCAGAAGCTTTTTCATAGCCCACATATACCATCAAAAGTGGAATTCTATATTCTACATATTGCTGTACCACATGTCTTAAATGAAAATTTAGTCAGTACAACTTCTACCTTTTCTAAATCCTGCTTGTTCATCTCTCAACTTTTCATCAATCTTTCTCTCTAGCCTCTTTAGAATGAGCATTCTATATATTTTCATGACAGCTGACGTAAGTGTGACGCCTCTGTAATGATTGCAATCAGTCAGATCTTTTTTTGTCATTTTCACCAGCACTCCTAGCTCCCATACATAAGGCTTTGCCTCTTCACGCCACATTCTACAAAATAATCTTGTAGGTAATCTAGGAGTCACTTCATTTTCAGCCAATATCATCTCAGCAGTTATTCCTTCGTATCCAGGGGCTTTCCATCTTTTGAGTTTTTTTTTAAGAATAGCTTCGACTTCAAACACACCTAATTCATTCATGGGCACATCAAGGTCTTCATCAGTTTCAGGTATACCAACCAAATTATTCCCTTCGTATTTCCTATTCATGACCTCACTAAAGTGTTCAATCCAACGTTACCTTTCTTCGTGTTCTTTTGTTATAACAGATCCATCTTTCTTTTTGATGGGTATATGCTTCCTTTTTTCCCTTAGAGATTTCATTAATAATTCCAAGAGCAATTCCTACAACAAAGCCACTCCCTGAATTCATAGCTTTGTCAGCCTCATCTGCTTTCCTGTCTAAATATTCTCTCCAATCATTCCTGATATTTCTTTTGACCTCACTATCAATACTGAAATACTTGGCATGCTCTGCCTTGTAATTTTCATTACTTCCTCGAAAACTTTAAGAAATCAATTTCTGTCTTTGTCTTCTTTGTATAGTATCCCAAGTATCATTTGATATCCATGGTTTTCTCCTTGTAACTGCATGTCCCAAAACTTCGTCTCTTAAAGTCTCTTAAGACTGTAAATCGATTCCTACATTCAGTTACAAAGATTTCTGTGCTCATCCTCTAGAAGCTTAGTTGTATCAAACTTAGGTATTCTATCTACATTTCTGTTGGGTTCTTTCAGTTTTAGTATATGTGTGGCAATGGGGAGCTGGTGATCACTACCAATAACTGCACCTCTATAGCTTGTTACATTTCCCAGAGTCCTCCTTCTCTCTTTATCAATGGCTATGTGATCTATTTAATATTTGTAATTGCCACATGGTGAAGTCCTTGTATATTTGTGGATCTCCTTGTGCTGGAAAAGAGTACCTCCAGTAACAAGATTGTTTGTTGAACAATAACTTATAAAATGTGCCCCATTTTCATTTGCAACTTCGCCAAGAATCTCAACACCCATCACATTTTCTATCCCTTGATTATTCCTTCCAACTTTAGCATTGAAGTCATTAATCACAATTTTCATATCTCTCTTGGTTCTCACCTATTATACTCTGCAGTTCTTCATAGTATTCATCTTTCCTTTCTTCAGGGAAATCATTTGATTCGCTTTGGAAGGTGGAATCTTCGGGATCTTGATCCCTTCTGTGAAGCCTTTTCCCTTTCTGCCCGGCAGGCATGCTGTCATGCGTTTGCGGGGAGGGGAACGGGGCAATTTTACCCTGTCAGAAAGTTTTCATTCTTTTTGCCTCTCGCGCGAATGTGAAGGAGAGTACTGGAGCGTTGGCGCACAGGATGCTGCTGGTGCTCAGTTTCTGCTGAAGCACAGTTTTCGGTGAAGGCGCAGAAAAGCTCTGGCGTACAGGAAACCAATGTGTAGGGTGAATATACAAAGAATAGGCCAGACTATTTGGCCTCTATTTTGAGGTACCTTACCTCTACCATTAGAGGCTCTTTGACCTTTTATTTTGAGGTGCCATACTTCCAACATTAGAGGATATTTAAGCTCTATTTTGAGGGGCCATACTTTTAGTATTAAGGGCTTTATGACCTCTATTTTGAGGTACTATAATCTTAGCATTATATGTTCTTTGATCTCTAATTTGAAGTGCTTTACCTCTAGCATTAGAGGCTCTTTGACCTCTATTTTGAGGCTCCTTACTTTTAGAATTAGAGGGTCTTTGACCTCCATTTTGAGGCTCCTTACTTTTAGCATTAGAGGCTCTTTGACCTCTATTTTGAGGCTCCTTACTTTGAGCATTAAAGGGTTTTTACCTCTATTTTGAGGCTCCTCACGTTTAGCATTAGAGTCTCTTTGCCCTCTGTTTTAAGACTGCTCATTTTTAGCATTAGAGTCTCTTTGACCTCTATTTTGAGGCTCCTTACTTTTAGCATTAGAGGGTCTTTGACCTCTATTTTGAGGTTCATTACTTTTAGCATTAGAGGGTGTTTGACCTCTATTTTGAGGCTCCTTACTTTGAGCATTAGAGGGTCTTTGACGTCTATTTTGAGGCTCCTTACGTTTAGCATTAGAGGCTCTTTGACCTCTATTTTGAGACTGCTCACTTTTAGCATTAGAGTCTCTTTGACCTCTATTTTGAGCCTCCTTACTTTTAGCATTAGAGGTTTTTTTTTTTATCTCCATTTTGAGGCTCCTTACGTTTAGCATTAGAGGGTCTTTGACCTCTATTTTGAGGCTCCTTACGTTTAGCATTAGAGGGTCTTTGACCTCTATTTTGAGGCTCCTTACGTTTAGCATTAGAGGGTCTTTGACCTCTATTTTGAGGCTCATTACTTTTAGCATTAGAGGCTCTTTGACCTCTATTTTGAGACTGCTCACTTTTAGAATTATAGTTTCTTTGACCTCTATTTTGAGGCTCCTTACTTTTGGCATTAGAGGGTCTTTGACCTCTATTTTGAGGCTCATTACTTTTAGCATTAGAGGCTCTTTGACCTCTATTTTGAGGCTCCTTACTTTGAGCATTAGAGGGTCTTTGACCTCTATTTCGAGGCTCCTTACGTTTAGCATTAGAGGCTTTTTGACCTCTATTTTGAGACTGCTCACTTTTAGCATCAGAGTCTCTTTGACCTCTATTTTGAGGCTCCTTACTTTTAGCATTAGAGGGTTTTTGATCTCCATTTTGAGGCTCCTTACGTTTAGCATTAGAGGGTCTTTGACCTCTATTTTGAAGCTCCTTACGTTTAGCATTAGAGGGTCTTTGACCTCTATTTTGAGGCTCATTACTTTAAGCATTAAAGGCTCTTTGACCTCTTATTTTGAGACTGCTCACTTTCAGCATTAAAGAGTCTCTTTGACCTCTATTTTGAGACTCGTTACTTTTAGCATTAGAGGGTCTTTGACCTCTATTTTGAGGCTCCTTACTTTGAGCATTTGAGGGTCTTTGACCTCTATTTTGAGACTCCTTACGTTTAGCATCAGAGGGTCTTTGACCTCTATTTTGAGGCTCCTTACTTTTAGCATTAGAGGCTCTTTGACCTCTATTTTGAGGCTCCTTACATTTAGCTTTAGAGTCTCTTTGACCTCTGTTTTGAGGCTCCTTACTTTTAGCATTCGAGGGTATTTGACCTCTATTTTGAGGCTCCTTACTTTGAGCATTAAAGGCTCTTTGACCTCTATTTTGAGACTGCTCACTTTTAGCATTAGAGTTTCTTTGACCTCTATTTTGAGGCTCCTTACTCTCAGTATTAGAGGCTCTTTGACCTCTTATTTTAAGGGTCCTTACTTTTAGCATTAGAGGCTCTTTGATCTCTATTTTGAGACTCCTTTTAGCATTAGATGGTCTTTGACCTCTATTTTGAGGCTCCTTACTTTTAGCATTAGAGGGTCTTTGACCTCTATATTGAGACTCCTTTTAGCATTAGAGGGTCTTTGACCTCTATTTTGATGCTCCTTACTTTTAGCTTTAGAGTCTCTTTGACCTCTGTTTTGAGGCTCCTTACTTTTAGCTTTAGTGTCTCTTTGACCTCTGTTTTGAGGCTCCTTACTTTTAGCTTTAGAGTCTCTTTGACCTCTGTTTTGAGGCTCCTTACTTTTAGCATTAGAGGGTCTTTGGCCTCTATTTTGAGGAACCTTACTTTTAGCATTAGAGGGTCTTTGACCTCTATTTTGAGGCTCTTTAGTTTAGCATTAGAGGGTATTTGACCTCTGTTTTGAGGCTCCTTACTTTGAGCATTAAAGGCTCTTTGACCTCTATTTTGAGACTGCTCACTTTTAACATTAGAGTCTCTTTGACCTCTATTTTGAGGCTCCTTACTTTTAGTATTAGAGGCTCTTTGACCTCTTATTTTAAGGGTCCTTACTTTTAGCATTAGGGGCTCTTTGATCTCTATTTTGAGACTCATTTTAGCATTAGAGGGTCTTTGACCTCTATTTTGAGGCTCCTTACTTTTAGCATTAGAGGGTCTTTGGCCTCTATTTTGAGACTCCTTTTAGCATTAGAGGGTCTTTGACCTCTATTTTGAGGCTCCTTACTTTTAACATTAGAGGGTCTTTGACCTCTATTTTGAGGCTCCTTACTTTTAGCGTTAGAAGGTCTTTGACCTCTATTTTGAGGCTCCTTACTTTTAGCATTAGAGGCTCTTTGACCACTATTTTGAGGCTCCTTACTTTTAGCATTTGAGGGTCTTTGACCTCGATTTTGAGGTGCAGTATCTCTTGTATTAGAGGCTCTTCAACCTCTATTTTGAGGCTCCTTACTTTTAGCATTAGATGGTCTTTGGCCTCTTTTTTGAGACTCCTTTTAGCATTAGAGGGTCTTTGACCTCTATTTTGAGGCTCATTACTTTTAGCATTAGAGGCTCATTGACCTCTATTTTGAGGCTCCTTACTTTTAGCATTAGAGGGTCTTTGACCTCTATTTTGAGGCTCCTTTCGTTTATCATTAGATGGTCTTTGACCTCTGTTTTGATGTTCCTTACTTTTAGCATTAGAGGCTCTTTGACCTCTATTTTGAGGCTCCTTACGTTTACCATTAGAGGGTATTTGACATCTATTTTGAGGCTCCTTACTTTTAGCATTAGAGGGTCTTTGACGTCTATTTTGAGGCTGCTCACTTCTAGCATTAGAGTCTCTTTGACCTCTATTTTGAGGCTCTTTACTTTTAGCATTAGAGGCTCTTTGACCTCGGTTTTGAGGCTCCTTACATTTAACATTAGAGGCTCTTTGACCTATTTTGAGGCTCCTTACTTTCAGTGTTAGAGGCTCTTTAACCTCTATTTTGAGGCTCCTTACTTTTAGCATTAGAGGGTCTTTGACCTCGATTTTGAGGTGCAGTATCTCCTGTATTAGAGGCTCTTTAACCTCTATTTTGAGGCTCCTTACTTTTAGCATTAGAGGCTCTTTGACCTCTATTTGGAGGCTCCTTACTTTTGCATTAGAGGCTCTTTGACCTCTAATTTGAGGCTCCATACTTATAGCATTAGAGGCTCTTTGACCTCTATTTTGAGGCTCCTTACTTTTAGCATTAGAGGCTCTTTGACCTCTATTTCGAGGCTCCTTACTTTTGCATTAGAGGTTCTTTGACCTCTATGTTGAGGCTCCTTACTTTTAGCATTAGAGGCTCTTTGATCTCTATTTTGAGGCTCCTTACTTTTAGCATTAGAGGGTCTTTGACCTCTATTTTGAGACTTCTTATGTTTAGCATTAGAGGTTCTTTCACCTCTATTTTGAGGCTCCTTACTTTTAGCATTAGAGGCTGTTTGACCTCTATTTTGAGGCTCCTTACTTTTAGCATTAGAGGCTCTTTCACCTCTATTTTTAGGCTCCATACTTTAAGCATTAGAGGCTCTTTGACCTCTATTTTGAGGCTTCTTACGTTTAGCATTAGAGGCTCTTTGACATCTATTTTGAGGCTCCTTACTTTTAGCATTAGAGGCTGTTTGACCTCTATTTTGAGGCTCCTTACTTTTAGCATTAGAGGATCTTTGACTTCTATTTTGAGGCTCCTTACTTTGAGCATTAGAGGCTCTTTGACCTCTATTTTGAGGCTTCTTACGTTTAGCATTAGAGGGTCTTTGACCTCTATTTTGAGTCTCCTTACTTTTAGTATTAGAGGTTCTTTGACCTCTATTTTGAGGTGCTATACTCTAGCACTAGAGTTTCTTTGACCTTTATCTTAATCCCCTTACCTTTAACATTAAAAGCTCTTTGACCTTTATTTTTGGGTGCTTTATTTCTAGCACTAGAGGCTCTTTGAGACCTCTGTTTTAAGGCGACTAACCGCTAATAGTAGAGGCTATTTGACCTCAGTTTTTAGGTGACTTACCACTATAATTAAAGGCTATTTTCTATACTTCTTCATATAAAGGCTTTCTTTCTCTATTCTCTTCTGTCTTTTATAGTTTTTCAAGATCTTCTTTGCTTAGTTCGCCAGTCTCCGAGATTTCAAGAGACATTTCAGTGCTGTTTGTCCTCGGTTCGTCAGATTCCTCGGAGAAATCGATGTCTTTCATGTCTTTACTTATAAGGGCGATGGGTAAAGACATGGATGCCATTGATTTCTCGGCATGCACTATACGCTATTATACTAAAGTCAACGAAGAGCAACACAATATATTTACCAATACCTTCCTGATATGTTCTATCTTCAATGCCGAATTTTGAAGAAACACACGTCGCTCACCGCTTTGCACCAATGCAATCCAATTATAGGACATCGTCGCTAAACCGCAAGCAAATTATCCTTCAAGGCGCTTACATTATGATCTTCAAAGCTCGCCAACTTTGGCAGCACCTATCCAAACTATCTGTAGATGAAGGTGTTCCGAATAGCCTCCAGTTCATCCTGTAGCTGTAACAAAATTCTCAGTCAGTTACCTGTTCCGCCAGAACGCGAGCTCT
>NC_090739.1:18743355-18748355 GCF_036898095.1 Palaemon carinicauda
TGTGAGTAAAGTGAAATCCTCCTCCCAATGTCCACTGCGTAAACTTCCATAGCTACAGTACATACAGATCGTGAGGTGTTGCAAGGTATGTTTAAAAAAAAAAAAAAAAAAAAAAAAAGAGAGAGAGAGATCAGGTCTTCAGAAGTCTTCTGGAATCCGAGGCGGAGCCGTTCAGAACTGCTCCGGGAAGATTCCGTTCTGGAGTCATTCAGAACTCTATGCTAAGTCTTCGGCTATTTCTTCTGAAGTCATTTGGAGAGGAGATTCAGGAAGATTTTCTTTTGAAATCGTTCAGAGATTTCTGGAATCATTCAGAATTCCATGCTAAGTCTATGGAAATTTTTTCTGAATCCTTTTGGAGATGCACGAAGATTTTCTCCCGAAGCCGTTTAGGACTCGCGAAAAATTTTCTTTTTTTTTCTCTGGTTTCAATAGGCCATAATAATAATAATAATAATAAATTACGTGATTTGATTTATAGCTCCGTGAAGATTCCGTTCTGGACACATTCAGAACTCTATGCTAAGTCTACGGCTATTTCTTCTGAAGACATTTGGAAATTCAGGGTTTTCTTTCGAAGTCGTTCAGATTCGCATCTGGAATCATTCAGAATTCAATGCTAAGTCTATGGTAATTTCTTCTGAATCCATTTGGAGAACCACGATTTTCTTCCGAAACCATTTAGAACTCGCTAAAAATTCTCTTTTTCTCTGGTTTCAATAGGCCCTAATAACTCATATTAATAATAATAATAATAATAATAATAATAATAATAATAATAATAATAATAATAATAATAATAATAATAATAATAATAATAATAATTAATAATTAATAGTAATAATAATAATAATAATAATAATGAACCGTGATTTGATCTACTGCTCCGGGAAGATTCCGTTATTGAGTCATTTAGAACTCTATGCTAAGTCTACGGCTATTTCTCCTGAAGCCATTTGGTGATGGACGAAGATTTTCTTCCGAAGCCGTTTAGAACTCGCGAAAAATTCTCTTTTTCTCTGGGTTCAATAGGCCCTAATAACTCATAATAATAATAATAATAATAATAATGATAATAATAATAATAATAATAATAATAATAATAATAATAATAATAATAATAATAAACTACGTGATTTGATTTATGAATTTGAGTCAGAAATCTCGGAAATCGATCAATGCTTGGATAGGAAGATGAAAAACAATGATTTATTAATATCTCTCTCTCTCTCTCTCTCTCTCTCTCTCTCTCTCTCTCTCTCTCTATATATATATATATATATATGTATATATATATATATATATATATATTTATTTATATATAGACACTTATATGTAGCATTTAATCATAATTAATTTACGGGTATTTTTTTTTCTATCATTATTATTATCATTGTTATTATTATTATTATTATTATTATTATTATTATTATTATTATTTTAATCTAAGCTATCACATTAGTTGGAAAATCTTTGCTGATCATGGCGATACGCCAAACCCTTTCACCAGGGTATAGCACATATATTGTATATGATATGAATTGAAATGATTACAAGCCAGATATTGCATTAAGGTAGTGATTGTGTAGTTAAACGAATGGTCATGGTGTGTACGTTTTATCTGAATGATAGAAACGGTCCAAGGAAATGAATAGATTGATTTTTTTTTTTCAAGGGGAGAATTAACCAAGGTAACACCATGGTTTGTAAGGCCACAGAATTGCTAAGATTGCCTGGAATAATAATGGGTAGAGTTTAGCCTGGGATAATAAAATATGTGGAATACTAGAAAGTTCTTTTTGTTTATGGTGCAGTGTGAATATAATTAGTACTGTTACTATCACTTGGACACATTGTGGTGATTCAAACAACCAGGTGCATTAGATTTGCAAGGAATTGTAATGTAATAGTGAAATGAGATAAAGAGTTTGTTGACTTAACCTTTATATATTGCAAGTGGTTTCTGTGTATAAGAAATTTTATGAAGCAAAATATAAAATCTCAGACATATTTGTGTATTCTGAACATGCAGTCTGAGTGCATCAATAAATTTTATAAGGTAAATCGCTGGGGAAAAAAAAAATAATGTTAAAATTGCCCAACATCCGTAATAGATACAGGTAAGCGGAATACATGTCAACGAAGAATGTGAAATAAGGGTTTCCACCGTTTACTCGTTAAAGAATTATGGCATTTCGAGTTTCCCGAACAATTTCAAAAGTGAAATATCTGCCTGAAGCTCTATTATACGTAGGATTTTTGTTTATTATGACACGACATCCACACGTACCTATCATTCCCTCCGGCAGGTTTCACAGATGCCGGAAGAGGGATGTTTTTATAAGTTTTTTTTTTTTTAAGAGGAAAGGGGGGAAATTGTTCGGTTTCATTTCTCGCTTTGATTATTATTCAGATTTTGATCAGAAGTTAGTCTTGAAAAACGCTTATCTCTTATTTATTAGCGGATATATGCATGTATATATATATATATATATATATATATACATACATATATATGTATGTATGTATGTATGTATCTTATTCAAATATATACATACATGAATATTTGTGTTTTAGTATATATGTATGCTTAGATATTGAAAGAGAGCTATTTACTCTTTGATATAATTAGTACTGTTACTATCACTTGGACACATTTTCATTGTGGTGATTCAAACAACCAGGTGCATTAGATTTGCAAGGCAATTGTAATGCAATAGTGTAAGGAAAAGGAGATATGATAAATTAGATAAAGAGTTTGTTGACACACCCTATATGTATTGCAAGTTGTTTTCTATGTGTATGTTAACAAGAAACTTTATAAATCAGATATGAAATCTCAGACATATTTGTGTATTCTGAACATGCAGTCTGAGTGCATCAATAAATTTTATAAGGTAAATCGCTGGAAAAAAAAAATAATGTTAAAATTGCCCAACATCCTTAATAGAGATACAGGTAAGCGGAATACATGTCAGCGAAGAATAGGAAATAAGGGTTTCCACCGTTTACTCGTTAAAGAATTATGGCATTTCGAGTTTACCGAACAATTTCAAAAAGGAAATAACTGCGTGAAGCTCTATTATACGTAGGATTTTTGTTTATTATGACACGACATCCACACGTAGCTATCATTCCCTCCGGCAGGTTTCACAGATGCCGGAAGAGGGATGTTTTTATAAGTTTTTTTTTTTTTTAAAGGAAAAGGGGAAATTGTTCGCTTCCATTTCTCGCTTTGATTATTATTCAGGTTTTGATCAGAAACTAGTTTTGAAATAACCCTATCTCTTATTTATCAGCGGAAATATATATATGTATATATATATATATATATATATATATATTTATATAAATATATATATATATATATATATATATGTATATATATATATATATATATATATAAGTGATCGAGATGATCATTTAACAGTCTTAATTCAAAAAATGTTTTACCTTATCCCAACTGCAACACCAAAACTTATAGCATTTTTATCCTTTTTTTCATATTCTTATAGACATTCTAATTGAACCCGGTCTATCAGAGAAAAAACTCTTTAGATAATGCTGATTGAGTGACCTGGGAGGAAGTAATTAGGTGCTTATATCTTATTCGTAGAAACATTCTAAAGCTTATTTATTTATCTTTGATAATTATCACTTTCTTTATTTATTTTTCAGCATGTTAATTCATATGATAATTTTCATACTGGTTTTTCATTTTATTTTAAGCATTGTTATATCCATCGACAATCCCTGAAGTGTTTTTATGAATTCGTGTGCGAATAATTTTTCTTTTTATTTCATAGAACTCAGTTATTTGGGATTGATTTTGAGTGGTGTTGAGTTTATTGTTCATGTCGAGAAATTAAATTTTTTTTGTTGTGCTTGCAATTATTTTAACAATTTTCAGGCCCTTTATCGCTTAATTTACTTTTTTATTCAGTTATTAAAGTTACCGTATAGGCATTAATCATCGAGAAAGGTAATATGTAGTATATAATTTATATTAGAAATCTTATTAAAGCAGGTAAAGTTTATGTTTGTTTTGAAATATAAGTTTTTTATATGCATTTCTGGTAGATTGTAAATAAGAAATATTCACGAAAAATATTCTAAAACCAATTTGAATATTTATGATTTCCAAACTCTGGGTTCTTGGATATTGACAACCGATCCTTCAAGTAGTTATAAACATGACACTTTATTCATGTCATTTATGTGACAGTAAAGTATTCATACTTCTACGTTTTTGTAATTCCTAACAAAGAAAATCTGAAGAATTTATTGCCTTATCCTACGGTCAATAATTTCAATGGATAAAAGGTTATCGGTGTCAATTTGTTAGCTTTCCTTAATTCATATCAGTTCGAATTCTGTCTTTTGCATATCACCTTTTGAACAGGTGAAATCAGCTCTCATTATTCTAGGAGTCTGACTGACCTATTCATCACTATCCAGTGCGAGACAATAACGTCGCTATAACATGAACACAATTTCACTCGGCTTGAAGCGTTCCCATCATGAACAGCTGACGAAATTCATTATACGGTAACTAGCACAATCACTGGCACTGTCTTTCAAATAGAATTATCTTTTCTCAATTCAATGAAGTTACAAATTCATAACGGAAGAAACGTTTTATAGTGACCTTCGTTTTTGGTTATTACCGTTTCTACTTCATAAAAAAGATAACCGAATCTATTTGAGAGTGGTTTATCTTGGCTCGTGTGTGTCTGGGTTTGTGATGAACTTCCTTTTTTTTTATATTGGTTATATTACGTAAACTTCATGTCTAGTATTGCATACATACATACATACAATATTCTATTGATTTACTTTTATAATTATTGTTAAATCACACACGATACATACAATGAGAATAACTGTGAACTACGGTATAAACTTAGTTTGTTATATAACTTTCATATTAAGTGGAGAGAGAGAGAGAGAGAGAGAGAGAGAGAGAGAGAGAGAGAGAGCTCTTCCCAATCTCAGAAAAG
>NC_090739.1:18750855-18765855 GCF_036898095.1 Palaemon carinicauda
AAAAACATTAGTTGTTTGGTTTGAAGAAATGGAAAATTTAGTTGTTCAAAGTTCTGTTATAAAAACATTAGTTGTTTGGTTTGAAGAAATGGAAAATTTAGTAGTTGTTCAAAGTTCTGTTATAAAAACATTAGTTGTTTGGTTTGAAGAAATGGAAAATTTAGTTCTTGTTCAAAGTTCTGTTATATAACAGAAGCGAAGATTGTGTGGTGCTATAGAGGGAAATGAATAGTCTAGTCAAGGAGACAAGTCTTGAAAAGCAAAGTGAAAAAAATAGGAGGAGCTGATTTTGACTTTTAAAAAGAAAGATGAATGTTACTACATTGAAGGAAATGTATAAAGGGAGGTTAATGAATAAAAAAAAAAGTTTCAAAATAAAATCTGTAGATGGCCAGATATGGTCTGAAGCAATTATCTCTCACGGGAGTCAAAGCTGAATAATGTAAATGATTAGTGTAAGTTTGAAAATATATACTTTCGGAATTGAGTATAGAACGCTTACTAATAAGTTTGAAAATATATACATTTGGAATTGAGTATAGAACGCTTACTAATAAGTTTGAAAATATATACTTTTGGAATTGAGTATAGAACGCTTTCTAATAAGTTTGAAAATATATACATTTGGAATTGAGTATAGAACGCTTACTAATAAGTTTGAAAATATATACCTTTGAGTGTAACATTTCTAAAAATGTTTGTTTAATGAATTGATAACGTATAACCAAATATTTTTTTTATAATGAAGTTGTTATTTAGAAAACTTGAAGCTTTCGTGTTCTTCATTTCCTCTGCTTTTAGTATTTATTCCATATTACTCCTCCCAGATTGCGTAATCCTTTTTTACTAATCTTGGCAGCAGCGTTTTTTTTTTTATCTTTTCTTGTGTACTTAAGCTTTACTTATCTTTATTTATATAGTCTCTATATCCAGTCACGGGTCAAAGAACTATTGTCGTAAGGAAAAGCAGTTACCTAATGGTGACCTATTTTTCACAGACTTGAAGGAGAAAGAATTATACTGTATTCTGTACTATTCTTTTTCACGATACTACCACAGATTACATCAAAACCGATAATTTATCAAGGTAACTTCAATAAGGACAACTAACACTATCTTCATCTTTATAATGTTACAACGTAATACTTCAAGATGGACAATTTAAAAAAAAAAAAAAACATCTATCAAAAAACATTATTAATCTTTATGTTGGTAAAGTAGACATATTTCGAAATGGGTGATATATCAAGTCCGGAGAAGGATGCAATAAAAAGTCTCCTATTTATATCGATATAAGGCAACTGATAGCAACCCCGAAAAAGTCACCTATGGCCCCAATGCAATTTATGATGCTATATTTCGTAGCTGACACGTAATATCACTTAAGTCTTTCTTCGCTGTGAGGGAAAAAAAGGAAATAAGCGATCAACGGCAATTTTCGAGATGGGGTATTTTATCTTATAGATCCTAATGTTATGGTTCATATTATTCCATTTTCTTTTTAAGTTTATTGATAAAGAATAAGATGGAAATACGTCAAGAGATAAAAAGGGAGATCATGTTAAGAAAAATGTGGAGAGAGAGAGAGGGTTGCATGGAAAAAGAAATGAGAAACAAACGAATGATTATTTTATGCATTCAAACTCACGTTCAGAAAGACGAAGAAGAAAAAAAAAAACCTTGTTGTAAGAAATAGGGTGATAAAAGGAGAATTTCTTTTCTCACGGTGGCACCTTTATTTTAGAACTGAAGGGGACGTTCCCAAAAGTTCATTTAATGAAAGGGACTAATTTACGGAATAATATTTTATGGAATGATATTAATTATATATTTTTTTTTCATTACTTGTAGAAAATTCTCGCGATATATCGAGAAATATATATATGCAAATTACTGATGTTTAATTAAAATGAAACGCAATTCATTGATATCATTTGTACAAGTGTGCCTG
The DNA here is from genome assembly GCF_036898095.1 of Palaemon carinicauda. Lineage (NCBI taxonomy): Eukaryota > Metazoa > Arthropoda > Malacostraca > Decapoda > Palaemonidae > Palaemon > Palaemon carinicauda. The sequence continues at coordinate 18,752,807 of NC_090739.1, forward strand.
TCGTCACACACACAGACACACACATACACAGACACACACACACGCGCTGCCTGCACATACACAGACAGACACACACACACACATATATATATATATATATGTGTGTGTGTGTGTGTATGTGTGTATATATATATATATATGTGTGTGTATATATATATATATATATATATGTGTGTGTATATATATATATATATATATATGACAAATGCAGTCATTTCTAGTCCTCTGGAGGACAAAGACCTCAGATATGCCCTTATTAATGTCTAGAGTTCGGCCGATTTTCATCACCACACAGACCACTGTGGAATGGTAATGCTGGGAGACTTTTGTCTGATTGCTCACAACAAACCAGCCTAGTATGGATTGTCCTGACTGATCATAGAGATATTATTATTATTATTATTATTATTATTATTATTATTTTTATTATTATTACATGCTAAGTGAGAACCCTAGTTAGAAATGCAGGATGATATAAGCCCAGTGAGGACAGGAAACAAGGGAATAAAGATGCACTGAACAATTAAATAGATTATTTTAAGAACAGTAGCAACAGTGAATTAGGTCTTTCATAAATAAACTTTACAAAAGGGGTATATACTATATATATATATATATATATATATATGATAAGTTTTTCACATTTATACGTGTTTTTCATATTCAAATAAGCCATATATTTTTTGGTATATGTATATGTGTATATATATATTATATATATATATACATATATATGTGTGTGTGTGTGTTTGTATGAATACATATGTTTTTTTATAAATTTGGTTGTCTGACTGTTACCTTTTGAATCATCCTCAACTAGGCCCTAATGCTCTCTATCAGTGTCCATCCATGATTTCTCTGGGGAGATTTTTCTTGCCATTCAAGCCCTCGGTCTCCTCGCAGACTGCATTTTGATCTTATTATGGAGATGTGGTTTGCGTCCTCCTAATGTTTTCTTTCTTCGCTGTTGACCGACGAATTGATTTGGGCTTCCCGTTTCTTATTTTTACAACGGAGACAGAGACGCGTTTGTATCCCTGGGAGATGTGGATAGTCCTTCTGTTGATATATATACAGTATATATATATATATATATATACATATATATATATATATACATATATATATATATATATATGTATATATATGTGTGTGTGTGTGTTTATTTATATAGCTATTTATCTATCTATATATATCTATCTATCTATCTATCTATAATATATATATATATATATGTGTGTTTGTGTGTATGTATGTATGTTTGTATACATATATATATGTATATATATATTATGTATATATATATATATATATATATATATTGTGTGTCTTAGTATAATGCTTTATGGTATTTCTAAATATATTCTCCTGTAAAATAGATATAGTATGTATTATTTCCTGCTCTAGGTTATAAACAATACTCCAGCTGTTGCAGATTGATTTTTTGTGTATTTTATGCGCATATCTTTAGTAGTTCTAATTATTTCTATTCTAGGTCATTTCTTTCTTGCAATTTTTGTGTACTTTATCGTAACACCTGAATAATTTTCCCTTGTAATAAAAACCATTACGTACACTCCAGTCGTCAGTTATTTTTAACTTAAACGAAACGAGGAAATATCTTAGACATAAAGATCTCGTCAGTATAATCAGTCACACATATTGCGTTGCGATGACATCTTAAATTGCTTGATGCCCTCGAATTCTACTAAGTAACAAAACTAGTGAAGATGTGATAAATTTAGGGTCTGTGGGTTCTTATTAATGGGATTCAAGGCAGAGCAAAGTGTTCCAAAAGATGGGATTTTGTACTTGTGCTTGGGCGGAAATAGAAGAATTTAGAACTGGGAAAGAGGGAAAGTGAACGAAAAAAAATATTTAGTAGGCCTACTGGGAAGGATGAAATGAGGAAAATAGAGTAATAAAGAGAATTTGGATCTGGGAAGGGTAAAAAGAGACAGGAAAGTTGTACGGAGAACATGGAACTGGGAAAGGAAAAAGGGAAAGTGAAGTAAAACGGAGAATTTAGAAATGGGAAGGGTAAGAAGAGAAAGCAAAGTATGACGGAGAATTTGGAAATGGGAAGGGAAAATTTGAGAAAGTGAAGTAAGACGGAGAATTTAGAACTTGATGAGTATAAAGAGAAAGTAAAGTAAGATGGAGAGTTTGGACTAGGAAGGGTAAGATGATGAAATAAATTCAAACGGAGATTTTGGAACGGGGAAGGGGAAAAAACGAGAAAGTGAAGTAAAACGTTAAATTTAGAACTGAGTATGACAAAAAAAAAAAAGAGAGAGAGAGAGAGAGAGAGAGAGAGAGAGAGAGAGAGAGAGAGAGAGAGAGAGAGAGGGGAAGGAAAGGGGAGAAAGAATATACTTGAAGACTATTGTTTATTCTTGTTCTTCATAAGTATAGCACTGATGGGATTCTATCAGTAGTGGCAGGGAGTCATGACAATACTTCATTCCTGAAATGCTTATGTAATCAACGTCATTCAAAATATTTTCCGAACTGTATAGTCATAAGAGTATCAGAGAGAACTCTTCGTCTATTAAAAAGCAGATGTTCCAAATACGAACCAACAATAAACATTATTTTTCTTATTAAATTATCGTATGTCATTGGAACCATCTTGTCCCTTTTTGTTGATTTTTTTTATAAAGAAAAAAGTCTTACAGTAATTTGTGCTATTCATAAAACCTTTGTTTCTATGCTTAGGGGCAATTTATCACCATCGCCTGTCAGCAGATTAGGTGGATCCTTTTATATCCGTGCTTCTGCGAAACGGGGACCTCTTTATAGCCATCAAATAAATCATAAAAGATAACTTGCCCATCGATGGACTCAATAGAGGGTGATTTTTTTTTTTTTTTTTTTTAATTTGTTGACGTTCTTCTCATTAATAACAATAACGTGCCATTGCTATTATTAGGACATACTACTTTCATTAATATTATTCATATTATTATTAATGACTGATACAACTATTACGAATGATAATTTATCATTATTATTATTATTATTATTATTATTATTATTATTTTTTTTTTATTTGGTGTACTTGGCGAGGTAGTTCATTATTATTATTATTATTATTATTATTATTATTATTATCATTTATTATTATTATTATTATTATTATTATTATTATTATTATTATTATTATTTGGTGTACTTGGCGAGGTAGTTCATTATTATTATTATTATTATTATTTTTATTTGGTGTACTTGGCGAGGTAGTTAATTATTATTATTATTATCATTTATTATTATTATTATTATTATTATTATTTGTTGTTGTTGTTGTACTTCCCAAAGTCATCTTGTCATCCAGTCGGGAAGATAGATGAGCAGGTAGCGTGACTCGCTCCATATCGTCGACAGAAATCAGGTTATATGGAGGAGGAGGAAGGAAGGAAAAAGGGGTAAAGGATAATGATGTAAGATGTAGATCAAGTTCCCTGACTTTTCCGACCTTGGAGATTGGCGTCGTCGGTTTGTTGGGGGGGGGGGGGGGGGGGGGGGGGGAGGGGGGGAGGTTGGAAGGGTGGTTATGTGGGAAGGCCTTATCTTTCATCTGTTCTATTTTTGTAAGTGAGGTTTTATTTTGTCCTTGCTGTTTTCCTGATTATTGTTTTTCTTAGTTTTTTTTTCTCAATTGCTAATTTGTTTCTTTGTTTTTTCATGTTTTTGGTATTTTTAGCCTGTTTTTTTTTTCTCAATTGCTAATTTGTTTCTTTTTTGCTTTCTTTTGTAAATCAAATTTTTTAGCCATTAAATGTTTCTTTTTTGCTTTCTTTTTTAAATAACATTTATTTAGCCATTAAATGTTTTGCTTAACTTTCTTGATTTTTTCTAATCATGGTTTGGTGATTTTAATGATTTTTTTTTCTCATATGTTAATTAGTTCAGTTCTATTTTATCTTTTCTTTACTGATCTCTTGAATTAGTTTTTACGTTTAGCTTTTGGAATTACATTGAATAGTGTGTCCTGAAAGTATTCGTTATTTTTCATTTGTTTTTTATACTTGATTTGATTGGTTTGGGGATTTATTTGTTTTGCCTCTTTGGTGTAAATATCGTGACTTATTTTATTCATACATATACTCAACGTTTCATGTTTGTTATCTTTACTTTTAAACCAATCCCATCAAGTTTTCCATGAAGCAATAAATACAACTCTCTCTCTCTCTCTCTCTCTCTCTCTCTCTCTCTCTCTCTCTCTCTCCCCAATTCTGAACTCCGTGTAAAGTTTTTACAGTTATGGGCAATTGTACGAGTATATCCTGTTATACTTCCAAAGTTGGTATTTCAAAACCTCGATTACTTTTGATTGGAAAGAATCTTTCGAATTGGTCTATAAAAGAGAACGGAATGGAAAATATGGAAAACACTTCTTTTTTTTCTGCCCTTTCTGACTTGTTCTTCAATCACCCCTACTCCCCATTTTGAGCAAAAGCAGTTGCATTTTTTCACATTTAAAAATGTGGACCTTACAATAACACGGGGCTGGAAATGGATGCGCAAAAATTTATATGTATCGGTGAAAACGATTCAAAAATAGGAAATATATTTTGGCAGCTGTTTTTCTGCGATGCTGGTGCGTAAACACGCGAACAAATAAACACATCTCTACAAATAAGAGTCGTTTTGGCATAAAGCTCTCACATAAACAAATCTATTCTCATAGCTCTAATAAATTGAAATCTATAGGCATAGGTTATGAATATATGGAATACAAAATTCATACTGTGGTCCGGTTATGACTACCGTATATTAATAAACTTTTACTTCATTATGCAAGAAATATCTCATTATGTAATTCTATTACACAAACAATATAGTCGTGGGTTAATGTTCTAATAAAAAAAACCATATGTTCCTAGTTTATGATTCAATTATAAATTCTGATTACTCTTCTTTTGTGATCACGATAACAAGAAATAGATGGTCTATCTATTCCTCGTAAATGGCACTATTATACAAATTGTGTGTTCAAAGGTTATGACTTGAATATATAATGGGAAATATATATTCATAGCTTTTAGCCTTATTATGCAAAGTGTTTTTTCCTAGATTATCATCCTAATACAGTGTGTTACATCCTTTGATTACACTCATAAAATTCAACAGAAATAGGTACCCTATAGCACTACTGTACATCCCATAGAATATTGGATTTTGACATATGTAACCACTAGTGTATGTGACCCGTCAAAAATGATCGCTACATATTTAGCCACACCCTCAGATTCAACCCTCCCCACTTTCCTAACTACCACGCGGCAGTTTAGATAATTTGTGGGAGATTTTGGTTCCTGGGTGCATCTCTTTTAGTACCCCCTCTCACCAGTTTATGACTACTCTCTCCCCCCATGTGTTTTTCAATGCCGCTCGGCGTAACAGGAAAGATATATATATATATATATATATATATATATATATATATATATATATATATATATATATATATATATATATACACACATATATATGTGTGGGTTTTTGTGTGTATGTATATGTATGTATGTATATGTGTGTATATATATATATATATATATATATAGAGAGAGAGAGAGAGAGAGAGAGAGAGAGAGAGAGAGAGAGAGAGAGAGAGAGAGAGAGAGCCAAACACTTGCTATTTATTATTTAGAGGGGGTTATAATTCACAATTACATTTCACCTATTTAATCAATGTTTTTACACTGATTTCATTAATTAAACAACTGTTTCTAAATTCAATTGCATGCAAGAGTACAAGTTTAGCGCGAATCATATTCTTGGTGGAAACCTTCGTGTATGCAACAGGTTCAAGCTTATTATGAATGCAAATTCAACTACATTAAAAGAATTTAAATAAGAAACTTGTTGATCTCTGGAGGCAAAGATTCACGCATGTTCTTTGATAACATTTTGACTCTGAAATAAAGAGAAATAGCGTAAGTAATGGCATATGTTTTTCCGTATATTGATCTTTTGGATTGGTTGCTTATTTGTTGTTTATTCATTTAACCATGTACAGTATATATTTATAGTGTCATTCAGAATTTACTTGACTCTATTTTTATTATTTCCTTCACTAACTTCTTCCTCCTTAGAAGAGAAACAAATATTTATAATATATCCATTTAGCCGTAGGTTGGTAATGCATATTAGAAACGTCCCTGCCCAGTGATCCGATGTACTGGTGTTCGAGACCCGTTCATGCTCGATAGTTTCTTGTAGTCTGTGCAAATTCACCATCCTTATGAGCTAAGGATGTGGAGTTTTGGGTGAACCTATAGGCCTACTGTACATTCTGAGTCCTCAGCAACCATTGCCTAGCCATCCCTGGTCTTAGCTTGGTTATATAGAGGCTTGTGTACTGGTCATATGTATATATGCTAAGTTTCTAGGGTATTCTCCTGCCTCTAGGGAATTGTCACATTCCCTTGCTTCCGCCATTCATGAGCCACCTTTAAACCTTTGACGAGGTATACTGCATAATATCAGAGAGTTCCTTTATGGCGTTTCTTTATCCTATTTTCTATCCTTCTACTTTATAACCATTTCCGCCTCCGCACTGCCTTCCAGCTGTCCAACTTCTCTTAACTTTTACTTCATAGTGCAACTGCAATTTTACCTTGGAACTGAATGGTCTCCCCGGACATAGAGCAGGGTCATATCCAATCTTGCGTTTCTTTTCATTTCTAAGCACACGCGATATTGTTAATATCAAAACGGTGTATTTTTTTTATTTGCTTATTGTCCTCTTGAGATTTCCAGATTAAATTGAAAGAAAACCATCAGATAAACTTTGTTCTCTTTTTCGTAAACTTGAGCCTGAAACATTAATACAACGAGATGTCATTAATAATTTCAGGCGTCTTAATGTGTTCAACAAAACTTTAAACTTTGAAGTCTTAACATGAATCGTTTCTTAAAGTTTTAAGACACTAAGTACTCGTATCTTTTGAAGTATGACGTCTTAAAATTTGATTTGCACAATTTTTGTTTTTGTTTTTGCACAAAGACCAATTGGACAGACGACTTCATGGTTATATTCTTTGGAGATATATGTTCAACTTAAAGAAATTGTTACTTATCTTCATATTCCTCTCCATTATAATTTTCATCATTATTTTGATTATTTTAAATTTTTTATCTATCGCGTATTATACAGACTGGTCGTTTATTGTCTGAGATTTTTAGTTGCGTCCGGCTTCCCTAAGAGTCCATCATCTTTCTCCATTTTTTGGCTATTTCCAGCAACACGCTCTGTTTCACGAGCCCTGGGGCTACTCGGCTTCCAGTCGATCTAAGTTCCTCCTCAGAGATTTTTAGATGATTATGGACAATCCTCCACTGGCATATCATAGTCTTCTTAGTTGAATCCAAAGGTCTTGAGCTTTCTTATTTTCTCTTTTCTTTTCCCCTCCTCTCTGGAGTCTTAAGGGTACTGCGACATAAAAGAGTGACACATTTAGTCGATGAGTATCAAGTTTGGATGTAAATTCTTTTATCATGATGTACGTTCTTACGATGTAATCCTTAAGTAAATTTAACTACCTCATTTTCCACTACTCCCTCTGGTTGGTGATCGTACCATTTGTATTCTATGCTAATGTGGCATTTCTTACACAGATCCCAATGAAGGGCTTTTGCCATTGTATCATGTCTCTCTTTAGACTGGTTTTTTGATAGTGCTGGATATTCGCTGGCATCGGGGCCTATGATTTATTATGTATATTTTTACTATCATGATCGAACAGTCGCATTGGTAGTAATCGAGAATTTTTTCATAGCAACACAGCTCCACGTAGGCTACACTCTACAAGCGTGCCCAGATACTGAAAAAAAAGATATCGTGCATACTGAATGACCCTGAACCGAGCAAACAATTTAACAATAAATTTGCCATGGCGTTTCCAGTACGGTATATATTTTTGAACCACTATCATTTCCCGGATGATCTGTTTAGAGTAATCTAGAATTCATGGAACAAATAGATAAATAAAAGGGATTACAACAGATTGTGTAAGACTGAAGGAAATTGGAAAAGACACAGAGCGCCTCGTTTCTGGGCTAAGTAGCAGAAGCAAAAACGTATTATTATTGGTTGTTTATAAGAGCCCTTCAATACAGCAAGATGAGAGAGAGAGAGAGAGAGAGAGAGAGAGAGAGAGAGAGAGAGAGAGAGAGAGAGAGAGAGAGAGAGAGAGATAAGCCCGAACTAATTTCATTTGAAGACGCTGTCTCCATTTTTTGTTTAGGCATTGATTTAAGAAACTTCGTACATCCTTACATTCATGATAACACCATATACACACGTACATCCATATATACATGCATATGTAAAAATAGAAAGTAACCAAGAGCTGCCCAAAAATAACTAACGAGGCCATAAAACTGAGAAAAAAAGACTTGGAAAAGACAGCACCTCAGGAGATGAACAACGTAAGAAATAACCGTAAATCAAATGTGAGTTAATACCGATACACAAGAAGAAAGGCGTTTTATTAATGGCCTGTAGACTATAAGAAAGCACACTTATTATGGAGACCTTTCCATCAGTTTTAAATGGTCCGTTTTTTGTGGACGTAGATCATCCTGTGCAGTTGTTAATGTGTGTATACATATGTGTGTGTGCGTGTGTGGGAGCAGCGCGCGTGGTGTAGTTGCCTTTGTGTGTGTGCGTGTGTAATATATATATATATATATATATATATATATATATATATATATATATATATATATATATATATATATATATATATATATATATATATATATATATATATGTATGTGTGTGTGTATGTGTGTGTGTGTGTGTGTTGTGTGTGCGTTTTTATGTATGGGTCACATAGACAGAAAGGAAGATTTTCCGATATTTGGAGTACTTCAATTGCATTTAAAAGGGTGCTTTTTGAGATTTGAATGAAGGTATTTCTTGCTCTTTTTTAGCAGGATAAACAACAGTTTCTGTCAGCGATTTTTCTCCTTTAGATTATTCATATTTTTTTTACCCAAGGTTTGGTAAGTTTTAAACTACGCCTGTTGCCAGTGGTGCTAATTATTTCTGGTAATATTTCGTTAATCTACAAATGAATTTTGGTGGTTATGAATGTTTCTTTAAAGATTTTAATTTTAATTCCAACCAGAAACTATACAATCCTTGAATAGATATTTCTGACAGTAATTTTTATTGGGATTAAATTATGTTCTCTGTTAATTATGATTTATATTCTTCATAAAACTGTCTCTTAATGTTTCAGTAAGTTTTATATGAGTATTTCTAGTACTGGGCTGGTTAGTGTTAGATAACCTTTTCTCCTAAAATTTCCATAAGGTTTGAAGAATTTCTCTCAATATTGCTGTAGGTTTTGGTCTCATATTTCTTTTATATTATTGTCTCGATTTTTGATAAAAAGTTACTGTTGCATTTGACTAAGCTCTTCTGTTAGTTACAAATAAGCATATCTTGTCAGCGATTGTCCTTCCTACTTGGCTTTCAGATTTTCTTTGGGTTGTGAACCAGAACTTATGACTACTTCTCCTTTATGTCAGTTCTCCCGAATTTCTTTATATGCAGTATATATCTTACTTGGCTATGTCTCAGATACATTCTTCGTAAGGTATAAAGTATCATTTCATTATTCTAACCAGGTTAACAAAAAATCCAGTAATTTGCTGTGTTTCAGGTAAGCATTTCTGTCAGCAATTTATGTTGTAGGAAAACATTACCGTCAGTTACTTCGAATGTTTATATAAGCTAAGAATCTGTTTTAATAATTTGGTATGTTGTAGGGAGAAATTTTTGTCTTAATTTGTTACGTTACAGTAAGTTTTTTTGGTCAGTAATTCAGAATGTTTCAGGTAAGGATTTCTATCAGTAATATAATATGTTTCAGGTAAGGATTTTTATCAGTAATATGAGAAGTTCCAGTTAAGGATTTCTTTCAGTAATATAACATGTTTCAGGTAAGGATTTCTATCAGTAATATAACATGTTTCAGGTAATTCAAGTAAGTATTTCTGGAGTACCTGTCAATGTTTTAAGGCATAGTGTTTAGATAACCATATCCGTCAGTGGTTACGACTTTTATTTTTAAACAGTACGTATTTTACAAACACTATAATTCTAGATCAATTATCTACCATTTGTTATTTTTGTTATTATGTACACATTTGTGAGATCCAATACCAGAATTAAACTTGGGAATGTTGATATGGGATAATACATTTCCGTAAGTAAACATTTCCTTGTTTCTATCTTATTATTATGCAATAGTAACCTAATTGTCAAATGTTTTTAACTAATGTATAAAATTAGCCGGATACTAATTATATCTTGATGGTTCCATTATTTTCTTCCTTTTCCTTCATCCTCATTTTTCTGTTTTTAAAAGTAGGGTAATTTTTAGATAATTAAGACAAACGGAGGCCATTATTCTATTTTAGTTTCCCTTTACTTTTCCGCTGCTTTATTTTCATATTATATTTTTGTTTGATTTCATTACTTAATCAAAATATATTTTACTTTTCTAAATTACTTTTTTAATAGTAACTTCTGTTCCAATTGAAGATATTTGGTTAGCACCTTATGCTCCCGCTGACACAACTATTTTTATGTAAATCCGGTACATCCCATTTTTTTTATACTTTCCCCTTTTGGATTTTTATTGTATGATAACGCAATTGCGCTTTTCAAAGTTTGTTTCTCGACTTTTTACAAATATCTCGCTTTTCCCGTCTTTATTTTTAGTTATGAATATCAATTAACGCGTATTTCTCGTCCTTTAACCTTTTGAAATATTGATATTTTTTTGCGCTTCATCAAATCAACATTTTCAATCATACTGTTTTACTATTTTCTCCTATTAAAAATTCTAGCCATATTAATTTCCAGTTCTCTTTCCATTGATATTGTATGCTATACGATTAGCTCATATATCAGTCCTTGTTTATTGGTGTCATCCCCCTTTAAATTTCTCCATTCTTTCCTTCATTCCAGGCTGGCCTCTGGAAACCTCAGCCACGACCCACAGACACCAGCAGACGGTGAGCACCTTCACGCGAGAAAACAGCAGCAGCGTCACCATAACAATCGGCAGCCGGAGGGCTCAGAGTACCAACATGCAGCTGGGCATGAGCCTCAGCGGCAGTAGCAGCAGCCCCGTGGAGCCCATCAAGCCGCTCCTGGATCTGAGTAACTCCGTGAGCGAGGACGAGGACGGGGAGTCACCCCCCTACCCCATCTTTGACGAGGCCGCCCCCAGGAACATCTCCTCCATGACAGGCAACGCGGCTTACCTGCACTGTCTCGTGCACAACCTTGGCAACAAAAGCGTGAGTAAACATGCTTATCGCATATCTTTTGAACTGCATCGCGCCCCTGCTTACTTTGCACCGCCCTCCCACTCACTCCACCCACCCTTCTCTCACCCACATTTTCTCTCCCATCCCCTGCACCAACTTTCTGTCTAAAATGAGAGAGAGAGAGAGAGAGAGAGAGAGAGAGAGAGAGAGAGAGAGAGAGAGAGAGAGAGAGAGAGATTGTTTGCTAAGCTTTGGCGGGTGTGCTTTGCCCTTTCAGCTATTCCTCCCTTTACTTATGCTTTCACGGAGGTGCTATTTCGGTGATGTTTCAATTCCACGATGCGGCGGCGGTTTTAAAGGAAAGAGTTCAATTTCCAAATATACGTGATGCTTACTCGGCAAATGTTTGTCTATTTGCTTGTTGATAGGCGCGGGATTTTTGTGTGCGTGTTGGAAGAGTTTGCGCGCATAAATAAATTACAGACCGTGGCACCTTCTGTCACGGGTAAGGAAATGTCTTCAAACCATTTGACATGAAAATCAATCATCGGAAACGGACCTGTCAGTCAGTAAAGGATCAGAAAAGGAAAGTACTCCAATGAACAAAAGTTTTGTGTAGCTGAATCTTATGTTTTTCTTACAGTATATGCTTCCTTTTCTTCCATTTTTACCTTCATTCAATAGCGAAGCATCAGAAATTAAACTATACATTATATCGTGAAATTCAACCCCTCAAGATTGTCTGAAAGAATTAAGATAGGAATGCTACCACTAGACCACCGAGATGAGCTAAGTAGAAAATAATTTATCACCTCTGACAAAAAATAATCATATTTTCTTCTAAATATTGCCACCCCATTTGCGCTCCTCTCTTCAGATGTTAAAACCAATTTGAACAATTAAGATAAATAAATTTTGCTTTCAAACGTCAATCAGATCAAATTGAAAATGTCGTCGCGACTTTTAACTCGAGGGTTTCGGTAATCCGCGTTTTTAGTTGATAATTAGTTGGACAATCAAGGAATTAGTTGGTCAGTCAAATTTCAGTTTCTCTTTGTGCTAATCAGATAGTAAGTTAATAAACACTTATGTCAATCACAGATCAAGAAGCAAATTGATTAGATGTCAAATTATTATGTTTTCGAAGAAAGATATTTTAAATCCTTGGTAACTTTTTTTCTAGTGGTAATTGACATTTTTTCTCATTAAGTTAAAAGCTTCGTTATTATTTTTAGTAACCTGTCAAATGTTAGCATTACAGTAATCAAGTTATTATTGTTTTCTCTCTGTTGCTCTCAGAACGAGTCTACATTGTCACAGACAAAGTCTGAAAAATTGGGAGTCACAATTTGATAGGTAACCAAAGGTCATAGGATGTACATCAAATCACAAGTTTCTCCCAGAGCTGATTCACCTTTCACAAAATAATGATATTTAACTGGGAAAATTTAACAATTCAGAAATGCATATGAAATTAAAAAGATAACCAAGCAATCGATTATAGTCGATTTGAAACAAAAATGGAAAAGAATCCACCAAAATATCCTTTTTATTTTTTTTTTCCGCTTTCAGCGCGTTTCACTTTCCCCGCAAATCTCCCATCAAATCTTCCCATCCCCCATTTTCTGCACTTCTTTTATTCAACACTCGTCTCCCCCCCCCCCCCCCCCCTTCTCACTCCTCCACCTCCTGTACCCCTAAGGACCAGTTAAGGATCACGAAAACTTTTCTAGTGTCTTATCTTTTCTTAT
>NC_090739.1:18775855-18788355 GCF_036898095.1 Palaemon carinicauda
CACGTGTAATTCTATCAGTAGAAATAAAAGGCCATCGAAAAGTTAATACAGTATAATATTTTATTATGGCATGATATATGTTACAGGAAGTGATATGATATTTTATATCTTATTTCTATTTCTTGAACGAATCGGTCATGAAAAAATTATAAGGCATTGGATTGGACAGAAAAAAAGGGTTTCTCTGATAAGAATGTGAGATACATTTGTGACTTAAAATCACGAATGAAATATTGACGAGCTTAAAAGCAAAAAGAAAAAAAAATCGGATGAATAAAAGACGAACAGAAAGAAAAATTGATACATATAAATATGTTATTTAACAAGAAGTAAGAAGGATAGTTGAAATTGAACAGAGAATTGAAAATATATTTAGTGAGATTGAGAAATACATTTGTGACTTAAACTCACGAATGAAATTCTGGCGAACATAAAAGCAAAAATATATGATGAGTAAAAGACGAACAAAAAGAAGGTAACACATATAAATATGTTATTTAACAGGAAGTAAGAAGGATAGTAGAAATTGGACAGAAAAAATGAAAAATTCTAATAAGAATGAGAAATACATTTGTGACTTAAACTCACGAATGAAATATTGACGAGCATAAAAGCAAAAATATATGATGAATAAAATACGAACAGAAAGAAAATAAGACATATGAATATCTCATTTAACAGACTGTAAGAAAGATAGTTATATGCTTGCTTACTTCTCGTGTGAAAATATGGCGTACAGAAAACCGATGATATGAAAAATGAAAGCTTTAGAAATACATGCTGGAATATTTCTCCTGACAATTGGAAGGAGAGTTGCAAATTTTCTGAATTGCTGCCATAAAACGTTGGTGATAAAGGGTAATCATTGCAACCTCAATTTGCTTGTCAAGCAAAGGAAAAGGGAGGGACATTATTGCGTGTACGGCCACAGTACCAGAAGAGGAATTAGCGAAAGAAAGTGTAAGAGAGAAAGATAGGTAAGATAGATCAGGCCTTAAAGAGCTTTCCCAAAACATATAAAAATCAATCTAATTTTCTTTCCCTGAAACGTTTCCTAAAACATAAAAAAAAACTAAAATTTTGTCCCCCTGACACGTATGAAATTTCGAATTTCTTTCCTTAAACATAAACAAATAAATCTGAAGAGTTTTTTCCTAATTTATATGAAAATAAATAAAGATTTTTTCGTAATATATGGAAATGAATATCAAGATTTGTTTTATAAAACATATAAAAATAAATCTCTAAGATTTTCTCCCTAAAGAATAGAAAAATAAATGTCAAAGCTATAACAAATAAATAGACTAAATTAATAGAAATGATATCCATTGATGGTAAACAGAGAAAGTAAATAAATTAATAGATAAATAAATAAATAAATAAAAAGTGTGATATGAATTTTGAAGGACTTAGGTCTTCGAAATAAATCTTTAATGTATATAAAAACCTTGAAATATGGAAAAGAAATTTTGAAATATTCACACACCTAAAAATTTATGTAAAATAAATTATTTTTCTCCATTTATCAGACAAACCGGAACGTAATACCCGAAAGATCTTCAGATGCGAGCAGTCGAGTAGTCGAGTAGCGAGGCTAATTTTCTCGAAAACGATGAAAATGGGCCTGAAAAAAAAAGAAAAAAAAAGAGAATAGACAACGAAGCCAAATAAAAGGAAACCCAATATATTACTCTTATAGAAAAGAGGAGAGATAAGAAAATGCCGATTGACGAAGGCTTTGTTATCCAGGTTTATGCACGGCATCTGCCGTTGTCGAACGCTGATGATTTTCTGATGAAGTCTCTGACTAGACGGCAATTCACTCTGCGTTTGAACCCGAAAGAGAACCAAAGTACTGGAGGCAGAGGAAGAAGCTGAGGTCTAAGAATAGGAAGGAGAGGAGTTAGGAGGGACGAATATTAATCAATATATTGGGAGTTGAATGGCAGGAAAGGATTAGAAGTGAAACGATAAGAGAGGTTACTCGAGTGCCATATGTGGATGAGATCATGATGAGGCGTAGATGGAGATGGTTAGGGCATGCTCTTCGCTCTCCTCAAGAGAAATTAGTTCACCAAACGTTCACCACAAGGAACTAGAAGAGTTGGAAGACCTAGGCCTACATGGCTGAGGACTATGAAGCGTAAAGTAGGAGATGATGAATGGAGTATTGAATTAAAAGCTCAAGATAGAGACGACTTGCGAAATTTAACCGAGGCCTCTCTGCGTCAATAGGCGTAGGAGGAGATGATGTATGACCATCCTTATGTTGAGAGAAAATGTGCGATTAAACTTGGAACGAGCGAATTCAGAGGACAGAAGTGATATTCAAAGATAAAGGATGAAAAAAAACGTAATGTAGAATGAGAAAATATAAATAAGAGGAAAATATTTTAATTATAATTATATGGAAACGTTTTGAGATCTGCGCTCATGAGTTTCTTTCATATCTCATTTGTCCTCGATTCACTCTGTTTTGAGTCTTCTTATGCAATGGAAAATATTTGTTCACTCCGTTGTTTAATTTATCGAAAATTCTGGCAATTATAGTCAAGCTGAACGCCTAATATCCCAGAATGTCTTAATACATTACAAAGAAAAATGACTTAATTAAATAGATAATAGCACTTGGCATTAGCGAATAGAAGCACAACGAACAAGAGTAAAAAAAAAAAAGTAGGAAAGGATAATGATAGTTAGAATTAGTGATACTGAGGGAAATAGACAGACAGCGAAAGAAGTAAATTAGATACAATGCGCGCAATCACAGAAAGAAAACAATACATTTTTATCTTTCTCACCTAGGGGTTGGAAGCCTTTATCAAGAGGGTATTTTGCAGTGCTAAAAAAAAAGATAATGCACCTAGGGGAGGGGAAGAAAGAAAGCTATCTATTGCATTAAAGATGCATAATTCCCGCCGGAGGATCTTCTTCTATCGGTCTTAACGTATGCAGGTTGTTTGTGTGTTTTCCTCTGTTGACACTGACTGACAAAAGCAGGGGAAATGTTTCTGAATGGAAGAGTGGAGTCGTTTTTATAGCATCAGCAGGTTGGAGGAGGTGGAGAATGATGATGATGATGATGAGTAGGAGGAGGAGAAGAAGGAGAAGGAGTAGGACTGAGGAGAGGATAATGCTGATGATGATAAGTTTATCAAAAGGGATGCAGATGAGATTGCCATATTTTTCCTGACGGTTAGATGAAGGAGCTTTGAATAATAATAAGCGTTGTTTTGTTGACAATGTAGTATTAAATGAAGGCGAAATTGACTGTGATAATGAGGGTAATGAGAGTGCTTTGAATAATGCGACGGTGAAAGGAAAATCGTACGATACTTTTAAGACAAATAGAAATGCAAATGGAAAAGGGAATTACAATCCCGTTGCATTTCTCCATTAGGAGACGTCAGAAGTTCTCTTCGTGGTTTTGAAAGGTTTCAATTTCCGACGAAGCATGATTCTAAATCCTGGAAGATTAATGGAATTCTCATTTGGTACTAGCCGTGAGGTAATGACAGGCATTGACCAAATCTGTACGTCGAGAGAAAAGAAAAAAAAAAGAAAAATGACAGGGTTCCCTTTCGTAGTTTACGTGCTTGACAAGAGCTGTCTGAACTAGGCTACATGTCAGGGCGACCAAACTGTAATTGCAAAGCGAGGTATTTTCAACAGACATGACAGATAGAGACCTACCTGGTTGATTTTCAAAACAAGAAGGAAATATGTGGACGAACATTAAACGTGTACTGTTCGTAAGCCATCATAAGTTAAATGCAATAAATGTGAAAGATGAGTTAGCCAGGTGGGTATTGCAAGTTGATTTCAGATGAAGAAGTACTTTTGTTTCCTAAAATTCCTTGGGATAATGTCGAAACGGTAATTGCAGAAAATGGAGATTTTATTTCCGTAAAAATAGATTAGAATATATATATATATATATATATATATATATATATATATATATATATATATATATATATATATATATATATATGTGTGTGTGTGTGTGTGTGTGTATATATATACATATATATATATATATATATATATATATATATATATATATATATATATATATATATATATATATATATAGATATATATCTATATATATATATATATATATATATGTGTGTGTGTGTGTATATATATATGTATATAAATGGAATGTGTGTTTATGCTTCAACAACTGCCTTTGTTTAATTATTGGTCTAAAGAAATTCTGTATTTCTTCCACCTCTGCGTTCATATTTTGAGGCTCTCGTATCGGTATCTTTTATATATTCATTTTTCAAATTGATAACATAGAACATTCTTATCAAGATTATCAGTTTCTAAATAATATTTATTTTCTCACATAAGCCCTAAATTTTGCTGTTTCAAATCAATAAATAAAATTTTTCTTTCACTTAAATATATCTGAGGATTCAAAAACGAAAATATGAAACAGTGAATTTTTGCTATTTCGTTCTATCTAATTTACAGAGATGTAATTCACTTTTAATTTGCCTGTATTATATCACAATGGTGCATTTATTCAGCACACTTTGTAATATAATTAAGCTAAAATTATTTTGAGATGGACTTTTATATTAAAAAAAAAAAATTATGTGGTTCAAAAGGGTTATATTTATTTCTTACTAATTTACTATTAACACTTTTACTACTGAATTCATTTATGATTCCTGCGTCATTGAATATATCTTTAGAAAATTATAGTAATCCGTTTAATCACGGTAGGTTTTTTTTTTTTATTTATTTATTTATTTGTTTTTTTTTTTTAATTTTCGCTTTTTATCTCCCTTAGTGCAAGAGCGTGTGGCTTGCATCTTCAGTGCAGGTCGAACTAGTGCCTGCCTGCGTGCCTACTATATTTTTCATTATCAGAAGTATTTTATTAAAAATACTCCATATGTAACAAGACCAATCCTGACTTCTGGAATTTCATTTATCGTTAAAAAAAAATATAGTTCCTTTTTCATCTCAGAAGTTTCAGTATTACATTTTCAACTTGGATTTTAATCAACAGAATGTTTCTAGTTTATTGCAGAGAGAGTTGTGCTGTTTTTTCCGTTTTTCTTTCTTCAGTAGATTGGCAGCCATCTAGATATTATTTATTTATTTTCTAATTTATTAGATAATTACTATTTTTATTATTTAAAATTCACTAAATAATTGCTATATATTTTATTGAAAAAAGAAGAAAATTTTCACTCCTTTTATATCGAATACTGAATTTGGGTTCGTGGATACTTCTGATCAGTAAAGTGAGAGACATCTAAATTAAGCTTATTTACGTGTAGTGTATGCGTATATATATATATATATATATATATATATATATATATATATATATATATATATATATATATATATATATATATATATATATATATGTGTGTGTGTGTGTGTGTGTGTGTGTGTGTGTATTGTTTTAAATTATTTCCAGATTGTTTAATTCCTTGTTTAACTTATCAGTTTTACAAAATAATAATTTCAGAGTACTAAAGCATAATGATTAAAAGCTGCAAATTCAAAACTTTTCTAGAAGTGGGGAACAGAATCAATTTATTTGCATATTTTCAATACGAAAAAATATCAATGATGAAATCACAATATTAAAAAAATTCAGTGCAAATAGTTAATGATACTCCCGGCAGCTTCCGCAAACAATTAGCAATACACCAATACAATAAAGGCATACTCTAACATAGTCAGGTGTCATACAAAAGAGTAATAATAAAAAAACAATCGGTGATTTTCCTTTGGACATTCAGGAAAATCCATTGTAACATTTAAAGCCATTAAAAAAAGGGGAAAGAAAAAAAAGTTTAGTTCCAAACTTTCAACAGAGCTGTTTTTATGACAAAAGGTTATTTTCCCCCGTTATTTCAAAAATATTTTCCGGATTATTTGAAACCTTTATGGTTTAACCATTGCTCTGGCACTGAACGCTACGACATACGTTGAAAGCATTGGCAGTTTTATACATACAGTACATTCGGGCAATATGTGCCTCAACTGTATAATGTAAGGACACAAACATTTTGTCCTTTGGGAAGTGCAAAACCACTATTGTATTTTGTTCGTGCGTGTTGATAGAACTATAGGTGTGGTAATAAGAATAGATATTGATTGTATTTTTAGAGTAAAGAGAAATTAGCAAAGTTATAAGATTCCTAAAAAAAAAAAAATAGATATCCCTGGTGATACAGGGATGTTATTTTTCATATTATTTAGTCCAAATGTATAGGTCTCTCATGTATATCTACTTTTCAGATTAATTTAGTAGATGCTATCTGGCGTATAATTGTTATAATTTTGATAATTTTATTAATATCAATAATTTTAATACTTTGGATCCATTGCCCCCCCCCCCCAGGCTACTTGCAAAAAAGAGTACATAACTAAGTATTTTTTTTTTGTCATGTAGCCAATTTATACAAGATATATAAAAGCTGAGGAATTAAGTACTGTATGCATCTAATGCCATTTTGGAAAAAAAAGGAAAAAAAAAAGCTTGTAGCTTTGTGGGAATTTTTGCTTTGTTTTGCTTAATGAACGCGATTAAGGTCAAGAAAGAATTTCCTTAAATATCTAAGAAGATTTCCCAAAACTGATAGGATATCTGGATCTTTTACAACTGCACGTTTCAAATTATTATTACGTAAACATATGCTTTAGGTAAATAGGATTAATTTGTGTGTTCATATATAGGTTTGACTGTGTGGGCATTCATGTACTACTGGGTTTATGCTTAATTGTGTTACGTTATTTTTCTGTTTGTGTTTATGCATTTGATTTCTTTGGGCCGCTAATTTTCTATGAATTATAGTTGATGTTTTATGTAGAATTTATAATTATGTGTGTTTGAATCGATATATTCATGTAAATTAATGTTTCCTTATATCTGTGCACGAGTGTTTATAAATGCTTGCATACGGTAGGTTACAAATATGTGTCACTTCGAGTGTGTATTATCGTATTCATGTATCCTGGCAGGTAATACTTGTGATAACTCTGATTGCATATATTTTTATGGTAATTTATGCGCATGACTTCCCCTAATGCGTATATGTTTGTTATTTTACATATGTAAAATATAACACATTTATCCTGAAAGTTCTTGAGATTTATTAGATAGTTATGTGTATGGTATTTTTGTGTGTGGAAATTCTAATACATTCTTAATAGCAGACAGCCTGTGATATAATTATGTGTTAATTTGAATTAGTGAGCTCTTATTAAGTGCATGTATTTGTGAGTTCGAGAATATAATTCCGTACAAATTCATGCCTGACATCCACATGTGTTCTCATTCGGGTGTGTCAAATTGAAAAACTGTGCAAACTTATGCTGGGGCCAATTCTTGGGAATCCAGAGGCCATTTTAGAGTCATGGTCTCTGAGGCCTCTGGTGGAGTCCTCGGCCTCTTCCCTGGGACCTTGCGAGGTTGATTGCCTCCTGCTTCTTTTATTGGCAGGATTTCCACAGGGAACCCGGCGCGCTTCCTTCAAGATGTGGATTCATTTCTTCGAGGAGTTACTGCACGTTTCCATGGAGTCATTTAATCAAGTGTCACGCCTGGGAAAAAGGCCCTAATTTGTTTTTGTTTTATTAAAATGAGGAATTTATTCGTCGAATATTTTTAGGAAATACCGTTAGCATTTTTGCAGTAATAACAATAATGGCAATGATATTATTTTAGATTATTATTATTTATAGAATCTGCTGGTCACATTCATCATTTTTATTAATTTTGACATTAATTCTCAAAACATAAATATATTTTGTTTTTGTCCTTATTATTAGCATTCCAAAATTATCCCGCCTCTTAACGTTTGGCAGTAATAACAATAAAAGCAAAAATATTATTTTTATTATTGTACATATAGAATTTACAGATCACATTCATTGGTTTATGTCTTTTAATATTAACTCTCAAAACAAAATTATATTTTCATATTATAAATACTCTTAGCACTGCTAACTTAACCTTCCTCTGAGCGTTTTGCAGTAATAACAAAAACAAGAATAACATTATTATTTTAGATTATGATTATTATTATATATAATATGCTAATTACACCACTTTGGTTGTATTCATTATAACATCAAGTTTCACAAATAAAATATATTTTCATATTGCTACTATTACAATTACGAACTAACTCATCTCAGCCAACCACAGCCATTTGAACTCGAAAACGTCTAAGGCATTAGATAGGATTATTAAGTTATAGCCGTCAGTTAATTAATCAGTTAATTAATGAAGTTCTGTTAATAAGCGTAACAGACAAGTTTCCCCTTAATCCAGTGATACTGAACAATCAGCGCTCGATGGTTAATTACGGGTTTGATTGATTTGATTAATTAGTTGGTTGATTGATTTATTGAGAAACACGATTTATTCCTTATATATTGGGACACTTTTACTCTCTTTTCACCTAAGTAAATATTTTGTCCTCGATAAATGGCTCTGGAAAAAAGAGTTTGTCTTCCTAACGACCTTAAAAACCGAAATTGAATGTCAGACGAGTTCAGAAAGAAGAAGAAAACGAAGAAGCGAAATCTCAAAAGTTCGACGACGAAGTGTTGAAAATCATTTTGGGTTTATCATGCAAACATGATTACGGAGAAAAAAAAAAAAAACTCGAGACCGGAATGAAAAAGTTTATGGTACGAGTATTTGTGTATGCGAAGGTGTGTGCATGTATGAGTGTGTTTGTGTGTACTTGCGAGGGGGAACGAGTCTTGCCAAGGTTGATATTCGAGTCTCTCAGTTACGTTCGGATATTCGTATGCACTCTTGCGCTTGAAATGCACACAAAACATCCCAGATTCCCTGCATCTTATTCCTTTCTTCTCCTTTTCTATTCTGTTCTTTTCTTTTCGCTGTTGAAAACGGCCACTGCCAAGCAATCCTGTTATGCAGATTGAAATTTAAACTTTCATGCAATGGAACGAATGAATGAAAACAGCCGAGAGCCCCCTCAAGTGCGTGTACCAGGCTGGGGAAATGAAAGGACCTAAGTATTTATACATTTGAATCTGGGGGCAGAAAAAAGAAAAATGTGAAATTTTTATTCATTCTGGTACTTTGGAGGGAGGTGAAATAAATCGATTGTCATGTGCGTAGCTGCATATATATGTTTAGATATGCAAGTGCATACCAGGTCCTGTTTATATATATATATATATATATATATATATATATATATATATATATATATATATATATACATACATACACACACATTATATGTGTGTATAGTATAAACAGTATGTATGTATGTATTATGTATCTGTATATAAAAGTAAATATATATATATATATATATATATATATATATATATATATGTATATATATATATATATATATGTATATATATGTATATATACACGCACACATACATACATACATACATACATACACGCACTACTCAGGTAGTATAAGTAAATCTAAACATTTATATTCTTATTTATATCCTAATGACCTACCAGGCACTGCAAAACGCTGTCAAACATTAACCAACAATGCATGATGAGAAGTTTCCGGCGAAAGAAGTTCCTCACCCAAAAGGAATGTGGAGTCGAATCTATAAAACCGAAGGAAATAGAGAGAAGAGAAAAAGAAGGCGAATTGTAAGAGGTGACGAAACGCGTTAAGGATTATTACCACTGGCTTCGGTGTTGCAAAGTTTACAGACGTTCATTTGCAAAAAAGTGGAGATAGGGATATTTTTATTTGTTCCAGTAATATATATATGTATACATACATACATACATACATACATACATACATACATACATAATATATATACACGTTAGTATTGCTATTTAAAATGCGTAAGCATTCGTGTGAGTTGCATAAATATCGAATACCATGTATTGAAAACAACAATAGATTAAAATGCCCTTTTATAAAAATGAAATCTGGGAGAAGTAGATAATTAATATATAGCAATTAAAAAGGATAATGATTCAAGAAAAAGGTGAACACACGAAGACGTGATAACCAATAATGATAGGAAAAAGGAAGGCAATGGTGCATGGCACTCTGCATAATTGACGCTATTCTCTATGACATTCCACTTCTGCTACATTCGAATTTCACTGATGTTTCTAGTTGATGCTTAGTCCTATATGCAAGTTTAAAAGGAGAATGCTCTAGGGAAACTCATTTCCTTCAGAATGGCATATGTGCCACAGGCTAACTTGTTAGACCTTCAGTTAGAATAGGGATTCCCTTTTCAGTGTCCAGAGATGTCTGACAGACATCTCTCCCTTCCATCGTCCTTCGTCCAAGTCTTCAGATCTGGAAGTTAATCTCCTTAGCCCTACGATGTTTGTCTTTTCTTTTGTTTGTTTGGGGCAGAAATGTTAGTTAAAGTGGAGCCTTTTGGTATGTTCTTAACCTTTGTATTAGGAATATCAGTTACGGACTATAATCTGTCATATAGATATAACCTCTAAGCGAGTGCACTCAAATGTTATGATGTTCGTCTATTCGTGACTCCAAAGTAACTATTGGTTCCTTAGTGATTTATAAAAGGTTATCAAAGATTAAAGGCAAAGTAATCTATATAATCAAATCTGCATCAATTATATCTGTATTGCAAATTGTCTCAATATTTTGATATATAAAAGTCGTTTGTGTACGTGGCATATATATATATATATATATATATATATATATATATATATACATATATATATACATATATATATATATATATATATATATATATATATATAAATATATATACAGTATATATATATATATATATATATATATATATATATATATATGTATATATATATATATATATATATATATATATACACACACACACACGTACGTATTTGTGTTTTAATAAAAGTCGTTTCCCTAACAGTAGCTAGTTCCAGAGAACAACGCAATAAACTGCCACTGTTCTCTAAAACCACGACGTTAGTCTTTTCATACGCCTGCACAGAAGGGTTATCAGCAGTATATCGGCCTCTCCAATATGCACGACGTCATTCAATCCTTTTCCGCTGATACTGTTGTGCCTCTTGTATCTTAGGTCCTCATTTTCCAATATGTCTTTTAACAACATCTACAGTATACACTCCTTTATAAGAGTTTCTCTCCTCCTGCCTCCTGGCACTTAAGAATTATACGTTTTTTGTACATAACCAAATCACTGTGAAATACTCTGATCCATCCTTTAATGGAAGCTAATTTTTATCTCTTATATATATATATATATATATATATATATATATATATATATGTATATATATATATATATATATATATATATATATATATGCATGTATTTATATTTCTCTGCATAACCTTTTCTAGCAAACAATTTATATCAACAGCTTCAGCCATTTTTTTGTTTTGTTTTTTGTACTCAACATCCACACTTTTATTCTCTATAGAAGAGATCGTTCAACAATCTCTTTCTTCATTTCCACCTTGGTTTCCTCAGACAAGTCATATGCCTTACCGATATTTTAAAATATTTTAGTATTCTTCTTAGTTCTCTTATTTTGTGATAAATCTCCTCTCTCATATTACCATCATCTGTTATATTTACTACCATTTAATTATATAAATGAACTACTACCACTCTTCCTCCATCCATACTAGCTTTCATTACTCCATTTCCCCCGTTCCATTTATCTATTTCTCTTTCTCTTCTTCATATATATTTTCTATTTTTTCTTCTTTCAATCACTTTTAAACTTTCTGACAACATTCTCCAGTAACATAGTTACATAATGAAAACGTTGACAATTCCACATCCCATACGCTACTCCTTTTCTCCTCCCGCAGTTTCATGAATATGATTCATACTGAATAATAACCTTTTAGTTTTGCCTCAAAATTATCTAAATTCATTGAAATTATAAATGTAATTTTTTTTTCAGTTAAGTCAGCATTACGATTTCATAAACAGAAGCATTCATTGAACCATACGTAAAGGGGATAAATGCATGTACATATATATACGTATAAATATATATATATATATATATATATATATATATATATATATATATATATATATATATATATATATATATATATATATATATAATTTATACGTATATATGTACATGCATATATACATACACACACACGCATATATATATATATATATATATATGTGTGTGTGTGTGTGTGTGTGTGTGTCTGTGTGTGTTATTTGTGTTTACATATATGTAACCTCAGACAGAACGAATAACACAATAGATACCCGCCATTCAATCGTCAACTTTTCTTACATTGTTCAACTCAAAACACCAGCTAAACTCCTAGCCTTTTCCCCATTAAATAAGGTGACCGCTGAAGGTCCCAAGACCATCCTATGGGAGTCCAACTCTATCAAAACTTTATCATCTAAGGTAACAACATCCTTTCCCTGCCTCATCCTTGGAAATGCGCTACTGGCAAGAATGGGCGAAATACGGTCATTTGATTGTTCACACGTTTTGGTGCGTA
>NC_090739.1:18793355-18803355 GCF_036898095.1 Palaemon carinicauda
GAATAGATTTTTCCCGGAAATTCTGCCGTACTGCAAGTAAAAATGTACACATCTTTT
Source organism: Palaemon carinicauda (assembly GCF_036898095.1). NCBI lineage: Eukaryota > Metazoa > Arthropoda > Malacostraca > Decapoda > Palaemonidae > Palaemon > Palaemon carinicauda. The sequence continues at coordinate 18,793,413 of NC_090739.1, forward strand.
TGCGCTGATCATGTGCTTGCATACTTATAACAATTAATTTTATTTCAAACCATTATAAATTATGACGCCAGAAACGAAATTATTTCAAATTTAGACTCAAGACAAACATATGCAACTTTGGATACGAAGATTTTGTTTATGTGTCTACCTCTCTGTTTGATGGGCATAGCTAATAATGGCCTTGTTTTTTGCAGGTGTTTCTAAGCTTTTATTAAAATCACATTGCCTGCATGTATTATCCTCCGGTTATCAAAGGCTACGGATCTTTATATTAGCATATATTTTATCAAAGATGTGTACATCAAAGGACTTTCCACTAATGAGGGAGGAAAGAACAAAACTGGCAGCTCCGAAGCTCCTCTTAAAGTTCCCTGTTGTTGGACCTCTGGGACCTAATAACCGGGTGAGGCGTAGACCACCTTCTACAACGTGAGAGGTATAAGCAGGAAAAGAAGAAAAATCCAATGTAGATAGATTTTATTAATATTTTTAAACAAAACTAAAAAGTCAGTCGACTTTGGATACCACAAGACAAACGAGGTTACGAAGCATTGGCATTCTTTTACCGAAAATCTATCTCCTGAAGATTCCCTGAAAGGAAGAAACAGAAGGTAAAATTGAGGAAAAAAGCAGCGAAGGAAATTCTATTTTGCCAAAGTCGGAACAGGTCAGAACTTTATACCTGCTCCGTGGCAGTAAATAAATCTCCCAAACAGGTAGCTTTGGTCCACAAATCTTGTCTGAAGGGCGCAAACTGCCTAATACATTTGGCCAAGGAGGTCGTGCCTGGAGAGTGAACAATCTCGCCGACGGCCTCTATACGCTCCTCTGTGGCCGTGTTTTGGATTATGTTGATTATTTCTATCTTGCGGAATGACCGGTGCTTTCATCTCTGCTAATTTGGCTGGATGCTCCTTATAACTGATGAGAGGGGAAAGAAGGCGACGGGATGGGGGTTAGGGACACCCCTGAGATAACCCCACCCCCTTTTGACCTTACGTCTTGTCTGCCTTCATCATCAGACTTGATTATTATTACTGTTGCGCTGTTGTTTCCCGTGTGCTTGTAGTGTTTTTTTTTTTTCCTATTATTGTTCGATATTTTCTTGAATGGTAACTATTCTCTGTGAATATATTTTTTCTCCATATCTGTGACCCATTTTTTATTGAAATCATTATTTAAGTTCTTGTTTCTAGATTTGCTTGGTTTATGATCTGACCTTTATCGACTTTACTTTTGTTCCGCATCGAAATACAATGGAAAATCCAGGATTTGATGTTTCATTTGTTTGTTACGTATAGCAATACCCTCATCCATTTTTTCCTTTGCTCTCGAAAATATTTTTCTTTCTCGGGCAAATACTGAATATTTTGTAATATAACTTGCTTTCATTCCATTTTATTTATTATTTGTTAATCTTTGTACTTCCACTCATTCTGTTGTTCTATCTCACAAGTTTCAATAACTCTTTTTCCCTTTTTACCTAGTAAATATTTGTTCTCTTTATATTTATTTACGTTTAAACACTATTAATCCAATTATTGTGTTGGGTAAATGGGCACGGGGCATGGGGCCAGCAACCGCATCCCAGTTGAAGTGCAAAGAAACCGGATGTTTTACTCGTTAGAGTCATTCCTTCTAAGGTTTAACTGGTGAAAGGTGGAAATAAATAAATATAGAGTATGCATATATATATATATATATATATATATATATATATATATATATATATATATATATGCATATATATATATATGCATATATATATATATGCATATATATATATATATATATATATATATATATATATATATATATATATATATATATATATATATGTGTGTGTGTGTGTGTGTGTGTGTATGTGTGTGTACACATATAATGATAGATAGATATATAGAGGTAAATGAATAAAGGGTCATTCATACATATATGTATATACATGTGTGTATGTATACACACATATATATATATGTGTGTGTATGTGTATGTGTGTGTGTGGGATCATCATCAGCTGTTACTAGCCCACGGCAGAAGAAAGGCTTCAGACATGTCCTTCAACATATATGTACAGGTATATATATCTGTGTATATATATATATATATATATATATATATATATATATATATATATATATATATATATATATATATATATATATATATATATATTTATATATATGATCATCATTAGCTGTTACTAGTCCACGACAGAACAAAGGCTCCAAACATGTCCTTCCACTTGCGTCGTTTGTGATCTATATATGCCAGCCCACAGCCGCAAACATTCTTATTTCGTCAGTCCATCTATTTCTCTTCCTTCTCCTGCTTCTTTTGTAATCGCTAGGGACCAATTCTGTTATTCTAAATGTCCATCTATTATCTGTCATTCTCGTTATGTTTCTTGCCCACGTCCATTTCTTTTTCTTTACATGTAAGAATATCCTCTGCATTAGTTCGCTCTCGTATCCATGTTGCTCTTTTTCTGTCTCTTTGTGTTATTTCCATCATTATTCTCTCTGTAGCTCAGAGTTTTAATTAGCTTATGTTCGATGGCTTTACTAACGCTCCATGATTCTGATGCATAAGTTAAAATTGGTACGGCAATCTGATTGAATTCTTTTCTTTGGAAAGAAAGTGCCATTTTACTTTTCATAATTTCATTTTGTTTACCAAAAGCCCCCCATCCCATACTTATATTTCTTTTAATATAAGTCTCGTTTCCTTGGGAAGCACTTACTGTATGTCCCAAGTACGTATATATATTAACAATCTCTAAGTGTTTGTTCATATTTTATTTGTTGTCTCCGCATTTTCATTGAACAATATTCATATTCATTTTCAGTCGTACATTTCTGCTTTCTCTATTCAAATATTCTATCATCATTTGTAATTCCTCCCATTATTCACTAAACACAACTATGACATCTGCAAATCTAAATTGTTAAGGTATTCCCCATTAATATTAATTCTTATATTTTCCCAAGTCTAAATTTTTGAAAGCTTCTTTTACGCATGCTGTGAATAATTTAGGAAAGATGAAGTCTCCCTGTCTTACTCCTTTTTCAATCGGAATATCTCTCTCTCTCTCTCTCTCTCTCTCTCTCTCTCTCTCTCTCTCTCTCTCTCTCTCTCTCTCTCTCTCTCTCTCTATATATATATATATATATATATATGTTTATATATATGTGTGTATGCAGTATACGTACGTATATATATATATATATATATATATATATATATATATATATATATATATATATATATATATATATATATATATATGTTTATATGTTTGTTATAGTACATTTTTTCAAATGTATCATGACTAAAGAGCATATCAATACGTTTATTTTTATTTTCAATATATATATATATATATATATATATATATATATATATATTATATATATATATATATATATATGTGTGTGTGTGTGTATGTATATATATACATATATACATATATATACATATATATACACACATACATTACAGTATATGAATGTGTATGTATATATGTATGTATGATAAAAATAGACATCCAGTGGATCTGTGTAAGGATCCATGTGCAATTTTATTGTCATTGGAATTTCAGTAATCATGGGACAAAAAACCCTTTCATTGAATAAAAACAACTTCGGTACTGACTCACAACAATTGAAGGCGATAATCTCCCATAAGAAAAGAAATATTGCTCCCAAAATCCATTCTCGAAGAATTGCTTACTTCCATGAATGTATGTAAGGTATGTGGGCCTTTCCTTTTGTAATGTGTCCATTCAATTTGTCTTGGTTATTTCTTTAGAAGTTTGATTTCATTAACACTGAGAATTTACATATTTATTTCGCAATGTTTATTACCGTAAGTAGCGTAAGACTTAATTGTCTTTGTGTCTTTGTGTTATTCTGCCTCGCCGTATTGCCCCAGTTTCTTATTCGTTTCTGCCTTGATTACCCAGTCATGCGCTTATTCCTTATCCCATTTCAGTCGCTTTTTCCGCCTCTCCCTGAAGAAATAACACTGCTATAAACCTTGTAAACCTCGCACACCACTACATTCCTTTTTTTACGATTGCATTTTAGTCTCAATGTGTTGCCATAAGGTCTCCATCAATATCCGATCCCCTTTCCTCCCGAAAACGATTTTGCCCGAAACACTTCCTCTTCTCTCTTTTAAATATATCTATGGCGCAAACCTAATAAGAGGGGTCCGCTCTCTCTCTCTCTCTCTCTCTCTCTCTCTCTCTCTCTCTCTCTCTCTCTCTCTCTCTCTCTCTCTCTCATTTCATTTTATTTATTATCGTTCTTTTAGGGGAAGCTAAATTTATTGTCGGCATTCCTCACTGAGACTTTATGGAGTGGAATACCATACAAAAACATTTTGAACGGAATTATGATTCTTGGTTTATTCGCTATATATGCTCGACAGACCAGAGAAAATGATAATCAAATCGTATGGAAAGTTCTTATGCATGGTTCTTTTGCAACGATATTCAGGGCTTACAGTATATTATCTCCAGCTCTGCTTCATCATTGCGATATAACAGAAATACTCTATTTATTTCGTTGAGTTTCATCGTTCATGATTGCTTTGGGAATATCCATCTAAAATAAATATTTAAAATCACGGCCAAATATGGGCGGTATCTTTCAATAAATTTTTGATTGGCCATTCTTAGCATGGTTAAAAGTGTTAGTAAATTTAGCTATTCGAGAATATTCCCACGCGTGTACGCAAACACAAAAATCCACTTGCATACACACAGACATTTTGTTTGTGTATATATATATATATATATATATATATATATATATATATATATATATATATATATATATATATATACATATATATATATATATATATATTATATATATATATATATATATATATAGATAGATAGATAGATAGATCGATCGATTGATAGAGAGAGAGAGAGAGAGAGAGAGAGAGAGAGAGAGAGAGGAGAGAGAGAGAGAGAGAGAGAGAGAGAGAGAGAGAGAACGTATGTGCTTGTGTTATGGTAAATGATACTTCGTTCCGTTGATTTCAGCAAAAATCAGACGAAATTCCATTGCGTTGCCATGGTGAATATGTTCGTTTCATCTCACGCTAAATGTTTGATTTCGAAAGTTATTATATATATAAGTTTTAATAATTATACAGCTCTATTGGAGTTACAAATTATGGATGCCCCAGTTCCATGCTCGAGACCATCTTGGAAATATCTTTTCCGATATCTTTTCATTTATTTTGTATCTTGATTCGGATTCATGTCTTAGTGATTGTAAATTACATCTGTGATTTTGTTAAACTGAATTAAGAGTTCCATTCAATGACCTGTGTAGACGTTTGAGATGTTTCCCCCTAAATGTGACTCCGGAGTCACTTGAAACTAGTTTGCGCCTACTCACCAGTCACTTAAAACTAGTTTCACTGCACTCCCCATCAGGTTGAAATGACTCCCATTTTTAAATGCTCAAAATAGAAACAATATAAAATTAATTACATTTTTATTACAGAATTTCGACTTTATGCGAACAACGACATTGAAAGGAACCTCTGACTTGTTCTCAAGATACACAATTTATACTGCCTCATGGTTTATGTATGTGCCATGTATAAGTTGGACCGAACTTGGCACACAAAACATGTTCACATTAAACATTGTTGGCTGCTGTTAATATCTCCGTTGTAGAGTAGCTCCCCAGAATTATCCTGATGCATTGAAACATATTTGGTCTTTTCGGTGATCGGTATATTAAGCTCCTGATGACGGCGTGTTGATCCTCATCTCCGGTGATGCCATATGCCATTGAGCGAAAGAGACAGTTTCCGTATCCTTCAACGTCATTAACTAGAAGCGATGCTCTGGTTTTCTTGAAATTTTTCTTATTTTTTCCGGATGGATCTGACTTTTTTAAATTTCAAGCGTCCACCAGAGCTTTTGCAGTTGTCTTGGATGACGAAAAACAGACGCTTTCTCCTGAAATTTGCCTTTATCCCCTTGTCGTTTCCATAGACCTTGTTTCAGGGTCATATCTGACACCAAAAACTCTTCCACTTCCTTCAATTTCATTGGAGAGCATCACTGCAATCAACTCATAGCACATTCGACGGTGTTGGAGTAATTTCAGACTAGGATCATGTGACTGAAGAGTCATTTCAAATTAGCGGGCACTCGTCTGAAACTAGTTTCAAATGACTTGGGAAGTCTTCTGAAAAGGGGATTTATTTGAACTGGTTACACATGCCAATTCTTCCAGTTCATTTTCGCTGATACACTCAATCCGTTTTTTAAAGCAGGCAAGGGCAACTTGCAGCCCACGACGTGTTGTGCTGCCCCGAGACTTTCTAGGCTACTGAAATATTTCAAGTTATATTTATTTATAACAATAATCATCATTATTATCATTATGAAATAATGAAAGACATTTCTGCTTTATATAAACTTTCAGAGTATGACAAATAGAATAAGGAATAATTCTGCAAAAAAAATCAGTATACAGTATATTGGGCACGTAATATGTACTCGCTCACCTGGCTATAGTAAAATGTGACCCCCAGTTGATGAAAAGTAGCCCCTGTCTGGTTTAAGGCCTTGATTTCTTCGGTATGGGGTCCTAGGCTGATTTCCACGCTGGAAGGATCATCAAGAAAATCTAGAGATTACAGATTAAACTGAATGGATTCCCTAGTAAGCTAAAAGGATTTGGAAGCAATCTTATCCAAAGCTACCCTAATGATTACCAAGCAAAGAAAACACAAGCAAAGATGTTCCCAAGCAATTGTAAAGAATACTTCTGGAATGATGGATTCTCCTGGAAGCTGGAAGGCATTCCCAAGTTATCTCAAAGATTCCGAGACAAGCTGAAACAATTCTCAAGATAGCTGAAATAAGTTACAAGATGGAAGATTTAACCCATTTTTTAATTTTGCCAGGAATATAGAGAATAGAAAATTAATCAACCTTTCGAAGAAAACTTAAAGAAAATAGTAGGATCATTTTTATTTAGTGAAAGAAATATAGAAAAGCAGAAATAAATTTTATACTTGATGTGGAAAAGAGATAATGTGATATAAAAGAAAGATAAACATAAATCTAAAATACATTGAAAGATTACTATTGGTGCTGTTGCAAAGGTTTTGCCTCGACCCTGAACCTGAAGAAAGGATTTCCAAGTAAGCTCAAAGATTCCAAGCAAAGGACCCCTGAACATAACTATTTAACCCCAAAGACTTATAGAGAAGAGTACAAACATGCACACAAACATATATATACATTCATATATATATATATATATATATATATATATATATATATATATATATATATATATATATATTTATTTATATATAGATATACATACATACATAATATTATGTACAAATATCACCCGTAACTAATAGTCCACTGCAGGACAGTGTCCTCAGACTTATCCAACCACTCGCGTCTCTTTATGGTCTTTCTATGCCAGTCAATAACCGCGAATTTTCCTAGTTCGTCAATTCATCGTCTTCTCTCCCTTCCCCTGCTTTTGCAATCTCTAGGGACCCGTTCTGTTATTCTTACCGCACTTTTGTGTTTGTGTGTGTGTGTGTATATATATATATATATATATATATATATATATATATATATATATATATATATATATATATATATATATATATATATATATATATATATATAAAACTTACCTCACGTCATCTTTCATGCCGTTTCAATTGAAGTTGCTGTTACTGCTTGACCTTAGAAATCGCCCTAATTAAAACAGGCTGAGAGTTTAAGCTTTTGGTATAGCCAAAGTTTTAACTGTTATTATAACTTTGGTTATTGCCAGTGGCGATGACTGGAAAATTTGACCTTTGCTGGTTAATAATGGAATCGATTTCGCTTTTATAAATCACAAACAACTTATTATACACTTTATTTAAGACGTGTAAGTTGTATAAGCCTATCTTTACTCATGTATATGTGAGTATATATCCATATATATGTTTATAAATACTTGTGTGTATATATATATATATATATATATATATATATATATATATATATATAATTATGTATATATATACACATACATACACTTTCACACACATATACATAAATATATACAAACATACACGCGCACACTTACGGATGCATATATATATATATATATATATATATATATATATATATATATGTATGTATATATATAGGTGTGTGCGTGTGTTTTTATGTATATACAGTATATATAATATATATATATATATATATATATACTCACACAGTATACATACACATATATATATGTGAGTGTGTATGTGTATACTCGTATATATGTGTGTGTATATATATATATATTATATTATATTATATTATATTATATAAACACACGCGCGTGCACACACACACACACACACACACACATATATATATATATATATATTTATATATATTCACATACACATACATATATATGTGTGTAAGTGTGTGCGGGTGCGTTCATTTGCATGTGCAATCTCCTTAATTAGCCCTGTCCGAAGTAGCATGAAAAAGAATATAGTGAGGTATTGGTGTAATGCGTTTATCATTATATTCATTGTATGCAGTAGGTTGGCCAGGGCACCAGCCACGCATTGAAATACTACCACTAGAGAGTTATAGGGTCCTTTGAATGGCCAGACAGTACTACATTAGATCTTCTCTCTGGTCACGGTGCACTTTCCCTTTCCCTACACATACACCGAATAGTCTGGCCCAATTCTTTACATATTCTCCTCTTTCCTCATACACCGACAACACTCAGATTCCCAAACAATTTTTCTTCACCCAAGGGGTTAATTACTGCATTGTAATTGTTCAGTGGCCACTTTCCTCTTGGTAAGGGTAGAAGAGACTCTTTAACTATGGTTAGCAGCTCTTCTAGGAGAAGGACACTCCAAAATCAAACCCTTAATCTCTAGTCTTGGGTAGTGCCTTAGCCACTGTACCATGGTTTTCCACTGTCTTGGGTTAGAGTTCTCTTGCTTGAGAGTGAACTCGGGCACACTATTCTATAAAATTTCTCTTCCTCTTATTTTGTTAAAGTTTTTATAGTTTATATAGGAAATATTTATTTAATGTTACTGCTCTTAAAATATTTTACTTTTCCTTGTTTCCTTTCCTAACTGCGCTATTTTCCCTGTTAGGGCCCCAGGGCTTATAGCATTCTGCTTTTCCAACTAGGGTTGTAGCTTAGCAAGTAGTAATGATAATAATAATATTAATTTTTGATTTAAAACATTAGGAAAAATACATTTGTAAATTTAGTTTTCCACAGCTTTGTTAATCAGATTGAGAGGTTACCGGTCGATTCTGTAATAATGAATGCATAAATAATAATAATGATGATTAAAGTAATACTAATGATAATATTAAAGAAAAATGAGTATGTTTAAATAGCAGGTCGTGTTCTACCCTTTTCAGCCGTAATTGCGCTTTTTGCCCCATTTTCCTTTCACCTTCATAATGATAATACGAATAATGTTAATAATAATTTTCCTCTATTTCTTCCTCCATTTTATTGCATCCTTCGTTTTGTAGTTTAACAAACGACACTGAAATTCCCGTTAGCAATTCACTCAGAGCCCCAATCATCCGCCATTTCTTCAATCACAGATAATTGCAAAGCTAATTAGTGCGACGTAAATCATAAGGAGACTAATTCTCCTTATTTAGGGCAACGTTCGTTAAGACGTCATCACTAATTAAGTCTGACGGAAGCTTCTCTGCGTAACATATTTCCTTCAACGAGGATCACGATTGTAATTGGATGATTAGGTTATAAAAGCGAACAAAGCATTGCATTTGCTTATTCAGTCTCTCTCTCTCTCTCTCTCTCTCTCTCTCTCTCTCTCTCTCTCTCTCTCTCTATATATATATATATATATATATATATATATATTATAT
>NC_090739.1:18810855-18823355 GCF_036898095.1 Palaemon carinicauda
TAGAACTTCTGTTCCATTGACCCGAAATCACCTTAGGAAAAAAGATAATTGTTTGGTCATTTTACATTGGATGTCCTTTTTTTCGAAAACAAACAGAATGGAGTTATAAATTAACTTTATATGGGTCCTGGCGATCTGCCGGACTGGGTTTCGATACCCGCTCAAGCTCGATAGTTTCTTGTAGTGTCTGCTACCTCGCCATCCCTGTTAATTAAGGATGGGTTGGGGTGGAGTGTTTCGGGGAGCCTATAGGTCTAACTGTTTAGTTATCAGCAGCCATTCCTTGGCCCACCTTGATTCTTTCTTGGGTGGAGAGGGTGAAGCTGGCCTGGCTGATCGTTTGCTTATGTAGGGCACTGTCACTTTCCTTTGCCCCTGCCGGTCATGAGCGGCCTTTGATGAAAATTACGACAATTGATGGTGATCATTTTGGAAAATAATGCTAAAATCACCACCAACCGGCAATTAAGCTAATCTGTCCAACTAAAACCAATAATAGCATCAGTAATGATAACGTTACTGATATTCTGTGAATTAAAGGCTGTATTTCAGCGGGGCAGAAAATGTGTCTTGATTGCCTGGTATCATTCAAAGTATGGTAATGTCATGTTTTGACTAAAACAGGAATGACAATGACATAAAGCTCTGGCAATTAGTGCTTGATGATGGCATCAATATGTTTAAATTTGGGCTCGATCGACTCATTGCAATACTGAAACCCTCCATGCATAATTGAATAGTTCATATATTTCTATTTAACATTCTTATCTGTTGATCTTTCGATAATCGTTATTTATATTATCTATATTAATTTATATTAATGATGGAATTGACTCCAGCATATATTGATAGTTAATCCGAAATCCACGTAATCTTTTGGTAACATCATGATCATCATTATCATCATCTCCTCCTACGCTTATTAACGCCAAGGGTCTCGGTTAGATTTCACCAGTCGTCTGTATCTTGAGCTTTTAAATCAATACTTCTCCATTCATCATCTCCTACTTCACGCTTCATAGTCCCCAGTCATGTAGGCGTGGGTCTTCCAACTCTTGTAGTGCCTTGTGGAGCCCAATTAAAAGTTTGGTGAACTAATCTCTATTGGGGAGTGCGAAGAGTATGCCCAAACCATCTTCATATATCCCTCACCATGATCGCATCTACATATAGCATTTGAGTAATCTTTTGACCTGTCCTGCCATTTAACTCCCCCTTCTAAGGGCTTTGTTCTCAAATCTACAAAATCTGTTGGATATTGTTTCATTGCAATATCACGACTCATGTCCATACAGCAACACCAATCTCATTCAACTGATATACTGTATAGCCTGCTTTTGTATGTAATTTCAGGCGATTTGATTTCCAAATTTTACTTATCCTAGCCATTGTCTGATTTGCTCTTTTTTCTATCTTCTATTAAACTCCAATTCTAAAGACCCTATATTGGAGATCATAGTTCCTAAATGCTTAAATGATTTTACCTCATTAATCCTTTCGCCTTCCAATGATTTCATCTTCCATTTCATATTCTGGTCATATCTCTGTCTATCTCCTATTTGTCTTAAACCCAATCTCATGTGATATTTCTTGCATTTTAGTTAGCCAACTTTGCAAGTCCTGTGGTTTTTTGCTGATAAGGACAGCGTCATCAGCATACTCTAGGTCTGCTAATTTTCTGTTATCAATCCAGTCCAATCCTTTCTCCGCCATCCCCAACTGTCCCATGCATTACAAAATCCATGAGGACGATAAACAGCATAGGTGACAACACATTCCCTTGGAGTGCTCCGCTGTTCACTGGAAAATCATTTGATATGACCTCAGTAACATTAACTTTGCTATTGCTGTACTCATGAACAGACTTAATCAAATTTACATATATAAGAGGAACTACATAGTAACGCAGGACTCACCACAAAATTGGCCGGTGCACACTATCAAAGGCTTTTCCATAGTTCATAAATGCCATCAAAAGTGGATTTCTTTAGTCTACACATAGCTGTACATGTCTGAAAATGAAAATTTGGTCAATACAACCTTTACCTTTTCTAAATCCTGTTCGTTCATCTCTAATCTCTTTAGAATGAGCATACTATTTATTTTCATGACAACTGACGTAAGTGTGATGCCTCTGTAATTATTGCAATCAGTCAGATCTTTGTTTGCCATTTTCACCAACACTCCTAACTCCCATTCATCAGGTTTTGCCTCTTCATGCCACATTCTACAAAATAATCTTGTAAGTATTCAGAAGTCACTTCATTTTGGCCTGTGTGATCTCCGCAGTTATTCCATCGTATCCAGGGTATTTCCATCTCTTGAGTTTTTTTATGAAAGCTTCGACTTCAAACACAATGGGCACAGCAAGATCTTAATCAGCTTCAGGTATATCGATCAAATTATTCCCATCATGTATCCTATTCATGACCTCACTAAAGTATTCTACTCAACCTTGCCTTTCTTCATCTTCTACTATAACAGACCCATCTCTCTTTTTGGTGGATATATAATTCTTTTCTTGTCCCAGTAGAGGTTTCATTAATGATTCTATGAGCAATTCTTACACCATAATCACTCCCTCAATTCATATCTTTGGCAGCCTCATCTGCTTCCCTGTCTAAATATTCTTGCTAGTCATTCCTTTGCAAAATGACTATGTAATCAGTTTAGGTTCCGGATACTAATGAAAACTACAGACTGCAAGCGGAGCTGGAACTCTTGACCGATGGATTTCAAATTAGAAACATTTCCTCTCGGTCACTGTGGCCGTGATAAAATATTTCATTTTCGTTTTAATCATGCCTCGGGAGCTTCAAAATATTGTTTAAATCGTTCCATTGTATTCAGATAACAAATTGAAAACTAATAAGGTTCATAGAAAAATTCATTAAAAACATAAATTGGGGTCAAAATCTTATGAGCTTCGGAATTAAACTTATTATTGACTTTACTTATATATAATCTTTTGAGTCGATAAATATTTTTACAATCTTCCCCATTGCATAGCATATATAAAGATTACATGGGAACACATTACGTATCTTTAGAGTTTTGTTTTTAAATAGTATTTTCTTTTGGGAAAATGATGACTAATTCAATGAAAGTTCACGTATCTCTACAGCTCTTTCACTCGAACAGCTTCACAGAAGCACAATTTAAGAAACATTGCGTCCTTACATCCCTATTCTTGTATTTAAAACCATTTGCAAAGTAGAGATACATATTGAAAAAAAATTGAAATGTTATCAAGACAAAACGGGAAATTCGCAAATGTAATCACGAACAATGGAATGATGTAAAGGATGTATGCTTCTCCAGTGGAGGACGAATTAACCAATGAACTCGGTATCCTTCATTTGCAGATGGAGGAGGAGGAGGAGGAGGAGGAGGAGGAGGAGGAGGAGGAGGAGGAGGCTTCTAAACTTTTAACAGTTTCAAGGTACGAGGCTTAAAAACTTTCGAGGACTCAAACCTTATTAACAACGCTTTCACGCGACGCCCTTGTATTCCAGACCGTATTTGTTTGAAACTTCTCTCGTTTGTGAGACTGGCATTTGCAAACGATTTGTAATAAGTTTCAGTGCTTTTGAAATGATTTTGTGCTTTTGTAGATTCCCACCACTGTTATCAATGTCAATGATGCTATCATTGTTTCTGTTGCCAGTTTATTTATTTTTATATTTTTTATGTCTCGGTTGTGAAACAGGGACTGACTTATCAAAGGCGGATTCGGTCATGAAGAGGAAAAGAGAAAATGTGTAATACTGTGGGAAATCTGAAAGGAAAAAAAATCCCGTTAGATAAATAGAAAGAAACGTATAATGTTATATTGACGACTTCAACTTCACTGTTTCTAAAAGTATTTATGGAATCACAATATAGCACGTACCTCCTTGCTCTGGAAGTGCCTGGAATATGTTGTGCTCAACTTCGAGAGGTAAATTGATATAATAATGTTTCATAAAAGTCAAATAGACGTCATCAAGATCGCACTGCAATTTATCAGGTTTTAAATGAAGAGCTTCATTTAACATTTATGATATTAGCTTATCGAAACGGAAATTTATGTTTTATAAACTGAGATGACTGATGCTGTATTTCTGAGTATTCTAATCACTGATTTTAATTTCAACAAACAGGATGACACGATAGCCATAATGCATATAAATGTTTCAGATTTTTAATGTTTTTATGATGATGATTGTTACATATTATTATTATTTTTTCCTTTGAAGTCTTAATCCTTTTAAGATGTAAACTACAATTGGTTATGTACAACGAGGGGCCTCCTCCCAATGGCCTTGGCCACTTTTTGTCCACCCTCCACCCCCACCCCCCACCCCCCCACACATACACAGACAGGAAGAGTAATAACTTGTTTTAATTGCCCTAATGGTTAGCGAAGATTAATTCTACCAGGCTTCATTTCTTCATAGAATTCACTTATTTAGTTATTAACAGCATTTAGCTTGCACGAACAGTATCAGTGATGAAACTTAATCCGCTCTACCATTAAGTGAAGAACAGCTGCTACTACTACTCATATCACTACTATTACTATTCATATAAAATTATAGTCGTCTTTCTTGGTTGCAAATTCGCTTTTGAGAAACATATCCGTTTGTTTCTTCTTCAATTGTACATATATATATATATATATATATATACTGTATATATATATATATATATATATATATGTATATATATATATATATATATGTATATATATATGTATATATATATGTATATGTATATATATATATACATACATATATATATATATGTATATATATATGTATATGTATATATATATATACATACATATATATATATATATATATATAGTACCTACAACATCATCCTAAAATAGAATCGTGTGATCTGTATATCTTTAATTCTGCCATGTTTTGAATATTGATATCTCGTCTAGTCTTCGGTGGCTAATTCTTTTCCTAAATTGTCGCCATGCAGTTAACTCTGAGCACATTTCATAACATTATTTCATAATTCAGACATCCTTTTCATGACGGTCAACCTAACATTCTTGCATATTCTTTAATAAGGCTAGGCATTACACAGTATTCTAGAAATTTTTTTCTGGCTGTGACAAAATGGGGGAATGATCATAATCAAATATTTAAAATGGTGAAAATCCCGTTCCAACTCTTTGTACACTTTTTTCATTAGTCTGAAATAGTTTTAGTTTTTTAGTTAATATTTTACTTATTTCTTCAAGTTTTTGCTTTTTGTTGATCCTTTTCTACAATTTATACCTTCTATGTTCCTTTTCCGGACTGGGTTGCTTTCCCCATCTAGGCAATGGGACTTGTTGAGAATTAGTAATACTGTAATAATTACAATAATAAAAGTAATGAATACAAATTGAATGTAAATTGAAGAAATAGGTAGCAAGCATCCATCTTTTCTATGATGCTCATTGAGACCAATCTGAATCCACGAGTAGCTACTTTTATGTTCATGACCACATAATTTAGGGTCATGATGATTTTTTTTTTTTTTTTTTTTTTTTTTTTTGAGGAGTGAACTAATGTGTAGTCCATCCAAAAGGTAATAGATATACATTCAAACCCTTCCCAAACGATACGTTGTGTCCTTGTTTCCCAAATCAAATGTAATGAAGAACTAAAATCGAAGACTCGTGTTGAGTAAGTAATTAATTCACTTTGGTTGCATGCATGCGTTTGCCAAGAGTCCTTGAGGGTACGCGGTTTCGTAATGCAATTGAACCATGGAAAGCAATGTAAATTAACTCATGCAATTCATGAAGGCCATTGAATTTTTCAATGTTTCTCGTTGAAAGACAAGAATTGATGTTCAAAGATGTTATAGCAAGACACAGAAGAGCTTAGCGCTTATTAAAGATCATGTTATGATTATGAATTGTAATGTTTTAAAGACAATCAATATTAATTTGTTGGCAATTGAACAACGAAAAAGAGGTTGTCTTGGTCACGAAGGAATTATTTTATTCTCCTGAGGAACCATATGATAATTCCGCTAGATTATGGGAAGCTAATATTTCTGTTTGTGGGAAGTATTAAAAGAAATTTATTTCATCACTCGACTGGTATGTGTCTGCTTCGTTGGTTGTCATGTGATTGTTTATAAGGAAATTTTCTAAATGAGAAATGGAATGGATAGATTTTCATGATGATGAGTTTTTTGAACAGTGAAAACAAAAATTATTTAACGCATAATCAATTAGGTTTTCCCGTATCATGTGTTACATGGTTAGGTTTTGAGAGAAACAGAAGTCAAGAATGTGCTATTATGTTATTCAATTTGGATGATTAATATAGGAGATTATAAAACAGCATAAACGTCACTTTTACAGGTGATAGATGAACTAATGTAGGAAGGCGCAAGTAAACAGATTTAATTAACAACTTTCATCAATCGTTTTAAGTAAAAGAAAAATATCTTTATTAAAATATCAGAGGCCAGTGAAAAATATCTCAGGCTCAATAGATAATTACAGCTGACCAGAAATGGGGTTGATATGAAGTCCAGATGTAAGAATGTCAACGTCAGCAAACCTTGAACTATATGAGGTGACAGCCGGCGGTATTCCTCTTGTGGAATTGAAGCGGTGATAGTGAAAGTTCTTGGAAGTATAAGGTGTGATCTCCTGAAATGGCTTTTAGAAATTGGGATTGGAAGATGGCGTGTGATAAGATGGTTAGCGATGGAAAGATAAAGTCGTTTTCTTTGGAAGTTTGCCCATATGAAAAAGCCGGATGTTCTTTGCTCTTGGAGATGGGAGTTTCGATTTAGAGAATTAGGAGTCAAATGGGGGATAAGCGATAGCCAAATTAGTACACTATTCATTCTAGTAATAAGAATACATTTTCGTGCCTGAGATAAGGTCGGAAGTTGCTATAAAGCTATGGATCACTTGGGAATTCACCATTATTGGACATAGAACGTGTTTATATGCGCATAAAAACACACACATACACAACACTTGTCTGATGAAAATCTCATAACCGGGGGTTTTACAAGTTGTTAGGGAAAAAGTATGTATGCTGTATGTAAATATGTGCCTGAGTAGGCTATGTGTCGTTGGGTAGGTGAAAATATTTATTTAATATGGATGTTTCAATATGATAATATTAATTTTACATTTATTTTTTTTAATACGGGTAATTTCATATCGATATAATATAATTAAATTTTATTCCATTATGTGTTCTTTTCAACCATGTAGTTCATAACCGCTTTCAAGTGCCAGTGAGATTACCACTGCGTTGAAGATCGAATATCTTCGACAGCAAAGGCGTTCCCATAGAATAGTTTTTTTTTTTTTGTTTTTTTTTTTAGTGTAGAAATCGTTCTATGTTGTACTTTCTTATTGGCAGAGGGCAGTGGAAGAAATGTTTTTTATTTGAACTAATCTACAAGGTAAAATAGCTAATATTTTTTGTAAACCAGATTTGAATTAAACCGCCATGAAAATTCTTATAGTAATCTTCTAAGTTTCTAAATTACTGTGTCTTAGTCACTGTACGTTCTCTTAAGAGTTATGAATCTCGGTACTGCATTACAAAAAAAAAAAAAAAAAAAAAAAAAGCTTAAATTCCCTTTTCAGTCATTCGGCAATTTAATATACGTTCTTTAAAAAAGCAAGAAATTATATTCTGCCACCGTCATATATTTAAGGATTTTCCCCATTTTTTAATATGGGATATGATTAGGCGTATTTCCTGCTTGCCTTTTCAACCTCCGTGCAATTTCATTTCAAGTACGTTCTCTCAAGTGTTAGCAATTTTCCTCAAGCTAATGTCGTTGCAGCTCTTACAGTCTGCGTGTCATTAAGAATTATTTTATAATTTCATTCATATAATGTTGATATTTTATACTTACTTATGTTTTATATATATATATATATATATATACATATATATGATTATATATATATATATATATATACTGTATATATGAATATATATATATATATATATATATACTGTATATATGATTTTATATATATATATATATATATACACTGTATATATGATTATATATATATATGTATATACATATATATATATATATAGAGAGAGAGAGAGAGAGAGAGAGAGAGAGAGAGCTGTGTGTTTGCAAGTGCGTTTGTGATATTGAGTGAGTAATCAAATCCTGTAATGATACGGTTTATATCACGTTGACTCATACTCTTATCTTATACTCTCATCCTTAAAGGAAAAAAATTATACGCTGTCCTATGAAGATTGAAAAAAATGAAGCAAGAGGCAAAAGAATGAAATGGAAGAAAACGAAATGGTTAATTTAGAGAAGAATAACATCATTTATGGGAAAAGGGTTTTCAACAGAGAATAGAGCGAGCGAAGGAACATCACACATAATGATAACATTAACACTGTTCTGAGAAAATATCCAGCGTTATAGACTCCGCACGCAGACTGCCCATGCAATAAAAGCAAAAGAAAAAAGGGAGCAGGAGCAGCAACAACGTCATTACTAGAGTCGTTCTCTTCGCCGTAAAATAAGTATTCAATACACCGCATGAAGGAAGGAGTACCGATTGCAATGCTCTCCTTGGGAAATTTTATAGGACTCGGGACATCTAATGTTTCGGGGGGGAACTCGAGAGATCTCCTTTGCTTACTGTAAAGATTCGTTACCTGGGCCGGTATCTATCAGGGGTTAATTAACGTGTAATTGCCGTTGTACAGGTTTAACGGCTTCTTTACTGTTTAAGAGCGACGTGCCAATGAAGGTAACTACCGTAGTTTAATATTGAAGGGCAATTACGCTGCATGTAATGCCACGCAGAAGGATTCTTTTACAGATCTCATTCAGTTTTTTTTAATGTGTGTGGGAGATATGATGCGTAATTTGCAATCTGAGTAGGCCTTTATTTAGGCTGCGAGAAGAAATCTCATTTTGTGGCCTATTTTCCCCATGGGATTTCTCCTTTTGCTCGTGTGGGTAATGTTAGGAGATATACTATTTGATAGGTATATCAGTTTTGTTTTTGTGTGTGCAATGCTGGTTGTTACATAAACTTACTATAAGTAATACAGTACATACTATTTTTTTATTTACATGCTTTACTTATAGACGCATTATGTCTGAGTATGTTTCATTTAATTTTATTGTTTCATTGATGCAAAAGGAACTCGGTTAGATTTCGCCAGTCGTCTCTATCTTGAGCTTTTAATTAAATACTTTTCCATTCATCATCTACTTCGCGCTTTATAATCCTCAGCCATGTAGGCCAGGGTCTTCCAACTCTTCTAGGGCCTTGTGGAGCCCAGCTGAACTATTCTCTCTTGAGGTGAGCGAAGAGCATGCCCAAACCATCTCCATCTAGCCCTCACCATGATCTCATCCACATATGGCACTGTAGTAATCTCTCTTATAGTTTCATTTCTAATCTTGTCCTGCCATTTAACTCCCAATATCCTTCTGAGGGCTTTGTTCTCAAATCTACTAAATCTATTGGAGATTGTTTTGTTGTCATACCATGACTCTTGTCCATAGAGTAACACCAATCTCATTAAACTGATATATAGTCTGATTATCATATGTAATTTCAGGCGATTTGTTTTCCAAATTTTACTTACCTAACAATTGTCTGATTTGCTTTTCTCAATCTTTCACTAAACTCTAATTCTAAAGACCCTGTATTGGAGACCATAGTTCCTAAATACTTAAATGATCCCACCTCATTAATCCTTTCTCTTTCCAATGATAAAATTAATTTTCCTGTATTTCTTGTCTCTTAGTTACTTCATTCAAAAAACAAATCTCTCAAGTATCTAACCAAACTTAGAAATATCATTCAAGTGTGCCTTTCGAAACCAAGAGATTAAAAACAAAAAATAATTCCCCTTGGAAAAGCCCTTTTAGGGATAGTCTAATAAGAATTAATGGGAAATCATTAAAGATATTTTATTTACAAAGGAAATTGTTTATTAAATTTGACAATCAATCAATTGATACACAAAATTAACTTATTTGATTAAAATGGTATTTATCTTATAAGGTTACATAAAAAAAAATTAATTTTTGAACAATCGATTAACAGACCAGCACTAACAGTGCCTTTCATATATTCATCGCAAGGAGAGAGAAAAAGAATATAAATGAATAAAAATAATTCGTTAAATAAGTAATCTAGACCATTTTCTATACTTGAAAGATGCTTAAGTGCTTCTTCCGATCTAGAGCTGGGTCCGGATCAATACCCAAATCTAATGAAGTGGTTCTTGGACCGTAGCCAACCTTCCTGAAAATGTTTGATTGTAATCCTCGCACAAATCTAAATCTGGAAGCGGAGTGCCAATTAAAGAAGGATGTTTGTGTGATACTTGGTAGGTGATCAACTTTCTCTGGTAATTTCGCGAGGAAATTCACGAGTTTAATACTTTCTTTTTATTCATATGCGGGTCCAAATTAGAAAGTAAATAACATTCGCTTAAGAGGGTATCGTTATTTTTATTGTTGTTGTTTATATTATTATTATTATTATTATTATTATTATTATTATTATTATTATTATTATATACTGGTTGTTGTAGTTTCATATCATCACTTCGCGTTAATCATGAGGCTTTTTTATATAATATAAACAGATGGTAGTAGGTGTGCTTTTTCTTACCATCATTATTAAATTTTCATTTGATAAATTGCAAATGATAGTTGTTGGTGGGCACCATTGTGTTTATGTTAATGTAATATCGTGTATTCCTCAGAGTAGTGTAATTAACCCATTGCTTTCCCAACTATCTATGCAAGATATACCGTTTGTCTTAGAAGACAATCTTGTTGCTTGTGGAGATGATGCTACTCTCTTTGCATCAATTCCATCTCCTCAATGTAAACATGTGATGGCTTAATCTCTTATAGATATCTAGCTAAAAATAGTGTTTGTTGCTAATTAGTGGGTGATGAAGTTAAACCTGAACAAAACTCAAATTATGATTGTGACTAGGTTAAGGGCAGTGGCTCCTCAACATCCACATCTTTGCATTGATAATCTATTTACGTATATACAACTCATTTGAAATTCTGCTGGATTCTTGATGGCAGATTTAATTTTGAGAAACAGCCAATCTGTTTCTTCTTCAATTGCACAAAAAATTGGCATATTAAGAAAGTATTTTAATATTTTTGGTGATTAATCTATCCCTAGGAATATTTTTTATGCTTTCATTCTATGGTATTTTAAGTATTCTTCTCATGTCTGGACTTCAATGACCATATTAATTAGGGGGGGGGGGGAACTGGCTGTCTATTAAAGTCTTTATCCCTGATCTGGATATTACTCTCTGGCACCACCGTCAGTTAGCTCATTGTGCAAGTTACGTAATATAAGATTTTTCTTAATTTTGATCAACTTTTGCATTCAAATCTTCCCAGACTGTACCATCCTGTACGTAGTTCTAGGTATGCAGTTAATTCTAATATTCTGCTCTTCTCCATCATGAGGCTAAATATTATACAGTATTCCAAATGTTTTATTCTATCTGTAATCAGATTGTGGATTGATCATCGTAATCAGGCGGTTGAATCGGTGGAAATTTAGAAGTTCAAACTTGTTGCTAGTGGTTTTCTTTTGAAATGGTTGACGTAAATCTCGTTTCATAGTTTATATATAACTAATATTTCTAACGTTGTTACTGATCTGTTTGTATTTTTATTTCTTTTATTATTTCTCATTTATGTTTTATTCGATATTTTTTCATTTCCTTTCTGCAATGGGCTGTTTTCCGTGTTTGATTCCTCGGGCTTGTAGCATGCTGTTTTTCTAACTATTGTTGTTGTTGTTCTTATAAATAAGCACACACTCAATTGTAGCAAACCAAAAAGCCATCAAATTGATTACTGTTCCCGTAACATTCTCTTCATAAAACACTCGGTTAAATTTGGCTTTGTTCGAGTTGAAACTTTTTGATATTTGATATGAAAATATTCAATTACGTAACTGTATTTCGGAAGTGGTTTGATTTTTATGAAATTACTCTCATTAGTGCCCTGGGAGTTCAGATTTCAGTTCTGTATTGTTATTAATTTGTTTTTCATTGCTCTGTGGCAATGGATGTATAGGATCAGATTTATGAATGGGTTGATCACTTTTATGTTAGGTTTAGAAATTATTCCAATTCATCTTTGATTTTATATGAATAAAGGATAAGAATGCTAGGAACGGTTTCATGCTCGACCCGTCTTTTTTATTTAGTATTATAAAAACTTTGCGAATCGTTCTTATGTAAGAATAGATTATGAAAAAGAGTAGAAAGATGCAGAAAATAATAAGTAAACCATTAAAAATTTTATGCAATGGCAATGAGAGAGAGAGAGAGAGAGAGAGAGAGAGAGAGAGAGAGTTTTCATATCAAATACCAAATTTCATAAGTAGCTAAATGTCACATCGTAGAGAGAGAGAGAGAGAGAGAGAGAGAGAGAGAGAGTTTTCATATCAAATACCAAATTTCATAAGTAGCTAAATG
>NC_090739.1:18825855-18833355 GCF_036898095.1 Palaemon carinicauda
CTGCCTAGTATTATTTCTCTTCTTCTTGTTTCGTTAGTTTTTATATTTTATATAGGAAATAATTATTTTACTGATACTGTTCTTAAAATATTTTATTTTTCCTTGTTGCCTTTCCTCACTGGGCTATTTTCCCCTTTGGAGCCACCCCTGGGCTTATAGCATCCTGCTTTTCCAACTAGGGTTGTAGCTTAGCAAGTAATAATAATAATAAAGATAATAATAATAAATTGTCGTGCCTGTGCTCATCTGTGTGTAGCCTATAAAGTTTTATTTCAGAACATTAACCCCATTCCGTTGAATTTCGTTGGTCATTTGCTGAAAGAGATGTATGTTGAATGGTGCTTGGCAGTTTGTCCACTGGTGAGTTGTATCTAGTTTACTGAAAGATATGGCGCTATAACGTATTACAAAAATGTTGATGAAAACTGTAATGCTAACATGTCTAAATATATATATATATATATATATACACACACACACACATATATATATATATATATATATACGGTATATATTCATATTTATATGCGCATATAACCCCCAGGAACACACGTTGTTTTAATGGAAAAATAACAGATGTGAACTTAAAAAATGTGTATGGTGTTGGCCAGTGTGTATGTGTGATGAAAGTTAGGTAGAAAATAAAAAAGTTTGAGTTTTTGGTTTTTATATACACCTATTCTATCAAAGACAAGAATCATGGTGTCTAAAGTACATTTATAAGCTTTGAATGTAGATTTTTGCGGGCTCCACCAGTCCAACCTGTATAAAGCTTGGGCCTCTCTCTCTCTCTCTCTCCTCTCTCTCTCTCTCTCTCTCTCTCTCATATAGAACATCGAAATAAGGTGTGTATCTAGCTGTTGCTTTAGAAGTAGGGGGTTAGAAGTCTATTGCTTGAGGGTACACTTGGGCACATTGATCTATCTAATTTCTCTTGTTATTTTTATAAGTTTGTGTAGTTTATATAAGAAAATTTATTTTGATAGTTCATTTCTTATGTAGTTCACTTATTTCCTTATTTCCTTTCCTCACTTGGCTATATTTCCCTGTCGGAGCCCTTGGGCTTATATGATTCTGCTTTTCCAACTAGGGTTGTAGCTTAGCGAGTAATGATAATAATAATGATAATAAAATATTCAGATGTTTCTTTTTATTTTGGAGATTTTTCTGTATATGAAAGACCTCCTGTTAATTTGAAAAAAAAAGAAAAAAAAAAGATATTACTTCTAACTCAGGATCATCGTGTCTCTTTAAGGAAACTTATTTTTATATTATAATTAATGTCTAACATGAAAATTTGGTTTTAATCTTAGACGTCTCGTCTCTATCTCAAGAGATTACACATAAAGAGTACCGTCTCCATCTTTAAGATTCGTCTCTTGCTTAATAAGTTCTTTTACCTGCAGCCACTGGGAATGGCTGCCATATTAATGAGAAGACATTTTTTACCTCTCGAGGATAAATCTTAATCAGTTCCTTACGCATTTATATAACGTCATGTTAAAAAAAGTTTTTTTTTTTTCATAAAGATATGACTTATTCAACGCCTCTCTCTCTCTCTCTCTCTCTCTCTCTCTCTCTCTCTCGAACAGGTTTACACACACACACACACACACACACACATATATATATATATATATATATATATGGTAATTTTATCATTAACACTTGTGATTTAAATTTTTTTCGAAATGGCACAAACATCTTTTAATATGGAATTCACTGTGTCACTGGATCTGTGATCCCATGATAAATACTTCAGTCCTGCTAAGGATTCGAACCTAAGCACTAGTAAAAAGTAGATAGTGACACTTAACCATTACAGCCGAATGATTTAGGTCTTACTGTTTACCTTTATTCCTATCGGCGCTAAGTTTCGAGTCCTTGGCCGGGATGAAGTAGGCATACTTACCCGAGAAGAAATTCCTTATAGGTTTGGGATCCTGTGGCAGAATAAATTTGACATTAAACGATATTTGTGGGTTATTTGGAAAATATAAGGATATAGGTAACTATATACATGTATATATGTAATATATATACTGTATATATAAGAATATATATATATATATATATATATATATATATATATTTATATATATATATATATTTAGTGTGATCATTTATTGTTGTTGTACTAGTTAAATGAAATTGGCGGCTCATACAAACAAAATTATCACAAATAAACCATATGTTCTTATTGTTACCACTTCAGTCCTGATCACTAACGATTGAGGAAAAAGGGTAGGTGAGTCCAGGATTTATACAGGATTAATAGAGTATTAATAGATTAATCTTGGATTTATATAGAATATACAGTCTGGAAAATCGACTTTGGCAGGATCAGAGCTGTTGATCAATCTTCTTGTCATATGATAGTAGGTGTCAAGAAATTGTTTTATCCCAGTTCTCTTTCTCATTGGTTTCCTCACGAGCGTACTTGCAAAGGAAAGTGTGTTGAAGTTACATTGGCCTGCTGGTAGATTATGTTTTAGCTTGATTGGTAACAGTAGATTGTAGAATATCTTTATATGAACAACAGATCTTGGAAAAAAAAAAGCATATTCATGATGATTCCTGAGCTTTAGAAACTATATCTTACTCATCGTCATATAGGAGTAGAGCCATCTATGCACAGCAGGCGGTACTTTGTAGGTATTTTAGAAGTGTCTTTGTAGCTGCGTCTACCTTTTGGCCTTCTTTACCTCTATCCTTCTTTATTTCTTCCATATTGTTCTCTAACCCCTTGTGACTTTTCATTCATATTCTTGAACTGGGACTCCGACCCCCTCCCCGTTTAGGGCTGCGGTGGCCTGTTGGTAACGTACTTGCCTGGTTATCACCAACCTGGGGTTCAAGTCCCGCTTATACTCGTTAGTTCCTTTGGTAGCTGCAACCTCACCATCCTTGTGAGCAAAGGATGGGTGTTTTGGTGGTGCCTATAGCTCTACCTGCTGAGTCTTTACCAGACTTTGCCTGGCCCTCCCTGGTCCTTGCTTGGGTGGAGAGTGGCTTGGGCGCTAATCATATGCATATGTGGTCAGTCTCTAGGACCTTGTTGTGCTTGTTTGGGCAATGTCACTGTCCATTGCTTATGCCATTCATGGATGACCTTTAAACCTTAAATATGGCTGAAATACCTAAGTCAGGGTAGCAGTTGTATCTTACTGCGAGATGGATCTATCAGTCTTTCCGACACCTATTTAATTAAAATCAATATGTAAACAGTGAAATCTGCTTTTATATATATATATATATATATATATATATATATATATATATATATATATATATATATTGGGTCCAACTAATGGGTCCAACTATTGAACTCAAAACTGAATGGCGAAATGACGGGCTATGACCCTTTCTTGCCATTTTGTCATTCAAAAGAAACAATTTTACTAATTAATGCCTATATATATATATATATATATATGTATGTATGTATGTATGTATATATATATATATATATATATATATATATATATATAGGCATTGATTAGTAAAATTGTTTCTTTTGAATGACAAAATGGCAAGAAAGGGTCATAGCCCGTCATTTCGCCATTCAGTTATATTGATTAGATGTTATTTTTAAAATTTAACCATAGGGCTCTTTATTATATGATAGATCGTTAGCAATATAAGCAGATTATTCTTCATATGTAAGAAAGAATAGATACAATACTACAGTATATGTATAATTAAAAGGGGAAAATGTTAGATTCTTAACCGTATATGCCTCCTCTTTATTATCGAATTGAGATAAGCTCGCCAAAATTCCTTTCTGTTATGCTGTCGTTTCCTTAACTCATAAACTTACTCTGTTTGCTCGCAGGCTTCATTATGATAAATTTTTGCTCTCGTCTGGCCGTTAAGTGAAGTTAAGTTTTGCTACAAGTTTCAGTAAAACTTTTTATAAATAGTTTGGTCGTTAACACTTTGATCGACTCTTCTCTGTTATCAGTATTTCACTGATATAGCAGATCTGATTGCGTATATCTGTACGCGTTATTACAGAAGTTCTGTTTAGGATCAAATTACGGAGTGTTTAACCTGACTATATCCCAAAGTTAAATATGCGTTAATTGTTCATATTACATTTTTTTTAATCCGAATTTGTTTTATTTTTTGTTAACCCACTTTATAGTTTAATCTTTGCTTCTAGGTTTCTTTTTATTACCGGGCTGCTTTCCCAATTGAGGTCCTTGGGCTTGTAGCATTCTACATTTCAAACTAGGGTTCCAATCGGATTATGATAATAATAACGACTTCATTTATGCACTTCTTATTCAATTGTCTTTTACATCTTACAGAACTGATACTCTACTGTAGCGAGGTTGGGGCGGGGGGGGGGGGGGTGTTATTATCGTATTGCCGTCAGAGCACCTCATACAGTGAACTGTTGGCATTATTTATGGGCCTTATCAATGTCCCTTCGGCCATTACGCGTTCTCACTTTTTAGCCTTGTATATTTTTGCTCCCGCTTCCTTTCTTTTACATTGCTGTCAAACTTCTTACTGGTTCTTACTGCACTTCCGAAATCTCCCCTCCCTTCATTGCCTTTTTGAGCTGATTGGCCTTCCAGGCCGCAGCTCTGTTATATGGCTCAAATTCTTAAATCTAATTTCAAAATGAATCCAAGAAAGATATAATTTTTCTGTTTGAATAAATAAAAGCAAAAGAAAAATTATTGGATGTTGTGCAAAGATATAATTAAATAAATTGGGAGGTTTTGAAGTCTCTTGTTGATTTTATTGACATCTCTGTTTACCGTTTAAAAATTAAAGTAATGACGCAATAGAAAAAAAATCTATAAACAGGAAGTACAGTATCAATAGTTCGACAAGGAATAAATAGTCAAAATAGCCTTTTTTATATATTTTTTCGTTTTTTTTAGTGAAAAAGAGGCCTATGGAAATGGAATAAGAAAGCATTGATATGTGCTCATCTGAAACATGGTAATGAATCAAAAACCAAAATTTTGCTTCAAACCACTTAATAATAATCACCTGAAATCCACCCAAAAAATGAAATATGAAAAATAAACAACAAGTGATAAAACCAATATCCCGAAACCACTTTCATTTCTTCCACCTCTTTCCCATTGCTTTTTTATCCGCTTCTTTCACAACTCAGTTGATTGAAAACATTTTTCGCCTCTTTCCATTGAATCATCCCAAAGGAAATCGAGGCGGAGAGGAGAGAATCGCTTTATGGATATGGGCGTTTTATTCGGGGGTAACTTCATCGAGGGTGTATCACCTCCCTTCTGCAGTTCATACGTCTTGCGATTGAGTTGCTTCTTTTCCTTTTTCGTCTTCGTATGGAAGAGGAGATGATAGAAGGATAGAGGTGCCTGTGGCTAAGGAATGTTTTTGGAAAGGGTGGTATTCTTTTCCTGTGCATAAGGTTATGCATTCCCTGTTCGCTCAAATACTTAGGAATGTATACATATATATATATACATATATATATATATATATATATATATATATAAATAAATTCACTAGTGTGTGTTTGTATGTATGTAGTCTATAGGAGAGAGAAAAGAAAGATGTTTATATATTAAGTCATAATTTCTTTTTCTTTTCTTTTTCTTTTGCACTGGTCAGTTTTTTTATTGGAGTTATTTCGACTATCCCAGTCTTATCGACGTTAAAAATATACATGTATTCCATGTATGTAAATATGCATACTTCTCTTTATTGAAGTGACTGATAATTTTACAATCTTCAAACTTGGTTATAATTTATATTTTCTTCTGGCGTGAAACGAGAATAAATTACATGAGCAAAATGGTCTGGTTATAATAGGAACTTGAAGGCTAATTCTGTAATCTAGCCCTTTTTTTTAAAAAATAGTTTCCTATAAAACATAATTCTCCGCAGGTCAGTCACTCTTTTGAGACAAAAGCATTCGAACGAAAAATACAAAATCTTTGGGTAGCATATTTTCCATATTGAAGTTGTACTTTAATCACTTTTAGCATTAAACCACTGCCATTGGATATATTTATTGTTATAGTTAATGATACTACTGTCGAAAACTCTAAAACACGATTGGGGATTTTGTTTTATGAAATACATCTCTCTCGCCGAATTCAGTTTTACTTCCCTTGGGGATGACAGCATACAGCCATTTTTAGCTGTGATTCTTTCTATTTTAAAGGGATTTTTTTTCCCGGTATGTATTCAAACAACATGTTTTGTGAAGTGTTCGAGGAGGGGAAACGGGACTTACATATTTCTTTTACTCTAAATTCTCTAAGTACACTGAGCATTAAATTCTCTAAGTACACTGAGCATTAAATTCTCTAAGTACACTGAGCATTAAACTGAGCTCGCCTGGTTTCAGAGATGATCAAGTTCATCTCACCAAAACCAGATAAGAGTTTTAAGAAAAAAAATCTGGAAAAAATTAAATGTGAGTTTATCTCAAGCCATCACTTAAAAACTACTGTCAAATTGCAGAGACACTCTCATGGCACCTAAAGTCATTTACTTTCTTCAAGTTTGACGCTTGTCGAAGGGTTGGCTCATTGATTAAATCTTTACTCCCTCCATATAACATAAAGCATTTTGGAGAACCTGCAGGCGTTCTTAAGAGAACAGATTTATAATCCGGAGAAACTAAGTGCGAAACCAGAATGTATAGAAGGGCTTGGAAATTTTGTTATCAAATATAGTATATATATATATATATATATATATATATATATATATATATATATATACTCGTGTATGTACGTGTTATATGTGTGTATGTGTAGCCTATATCAACTTCATCATCATCATCATCATCAGCCGTTACTAGTTTACTACAAAACAAATACCTCAGGCATGTCCTTCCACATGTCTATGTTTATGGTCTTTCTGTGACAGTCCACGCCCTCAAACTTTCTTAGTTCGTTAATCCATCGTCTTCTCTTCCTTCCCCTGCATCTTTTACAATCTGTATGGACCCATTCTGTTATTCTTAATGTCCGTCTATTATCTGTCATTCTCATTATGTGGCCTACCCATGTCCATTTCTTTTCCTTACATGTTGATAGATTATCCTCTATTTTAGTTTACTCTCGTACCTATGTTTCTCCTTTTCTGTCTCATAGTGTTATTCCCATCATTATTCGTTCCATAGCTCTTTGAGTTGTAATTAGCTTGTTTAAAGGCTTTAGTATGGCTGCAAGTTTCTGATGCATAAGTTAATACGGGTAGGACCATTTCATTAAATATTTTTCGTTTTAGAGAAAGTGGCATTTTACATTTTATAATCTCAGTTTGTTTACCAAATGCTCTGCATCCCAAGCTTATCCTTCTTTTAATTTCGTCCCCGTGTTTTGGGGAAAGAACATTATCTTAGTTTAATCATATTAATTTTTAGTCTTACATCTCTGCTTTTTCTGTTCAAATCTTCTATCATCTTTTGTAATTTTTCCAAATGATTTACTAAACACAGCTATGTCATTTGCAAATCTTAAATTGTTGAGTGCTGAGGTATTC
>NC_090739.1:18838355-18840855 GCF_036898095.1 Palaemon carinicauda
ATTCGTGTTCTTTTGCCCCAAAAGTCCCCCCCCCTCCCCCTTATTCGTAACGCCTCACCCCCAACCACCCCTTCCCTTCTCTCTCCATTTCCTTTCACCCTTCCTAAACCCCTATTACCTCGAACACTTCATTAACACAAGTATTGACTGTGAAGCCTCCAACACCCTGCCATTAAGTTTGTGGTATTCCTGGCGTTTGCCTCTGAATAAATGGAATATATGATACTCGAGTTTAGGTTAAAAGGTGAAAAATTTTCAGGGCTTCTCGGGCCCCTGAATGCAAACAAAAGGAGATTTTTTACATGGTGGTTTGGGAGGCGATTATTCATAATGTTTAAGACTTCCTGGTGGCGGTGGTTTTTGTGCATTCGGAGGCAGAGACAAACAAACATGGATGCGCTGTTTTGATTAAGACGCTTTCCAGGGAATTTGTATTTCAGTCATATTTATTTTCATCGCGGTAGATCATATTGTACTACAGTCACTTCATATACGTTATTATGTTTTATATATGTTGAGAAGTGTATGTACATTACTTTATGCATGATTTGATATACATTATTTCCACTAGTGTTCAGTATCTATTCATCAGCATATGACGTATGCCTGGCAAAAAAGAAGAAAAAAACTCTAATATATGCTTACACATACATATATTTACATGTGTATATACATATATACATACATATACCGTATGTAAATAACGGGCCTGTTATATATGGGCTACTTATAATATATGATATATATATATATATATATATATATATATATATATATATATTCAGTGTATATATATATATATATATATATATTCAGTGTATATATATATATATATATATATATATATATATATATATATATATATATATATATATATATAT
Organism: Palaemon carinicauda; assembly: GCF_036898095.1. Lineage (NCBI taxonomy): Eukaryota > Metazoa > Arthropoda > Malacostraca > Decapoda > Palaemonidae > Palaemon > Palaemon carinicauda. The sequence continues at coordinate 18,839,237 of NC_090739.1, forward strand.
GATATTAGTTATATGACATCCCTATGTGTGTGCGTGTTCTCCCTTGAGATCTCAGACACGTGATATATAAAAAAAAGGTCTGTTGATATTCAGAAGCATAAAAGAGACTTTCATTTTAGCGCATTAGGGAGTAAGAGCTTTTTATCATTACGTCGTGAATGTGAAAAGATCATGCGTCGGGGGTTCTCATTAGCTCGGGAGAAACAATACAATGATGAATTAAAAGTATACTTTGTAATGCTGTTAAGTAGAAGGATTAAATGAAATGAGCTTTTTATTGGGTAATAGAACGGATTTGAAATAGAGTAAAGTAAAGTTCACCCTAAGTACGTTGAAATATATTCTTGTAGTTGCTTTGACTGTAATTAATGGATGTATATTATGCATAATATACCCATATTGATTTGTGATAAATAGTAATGTTTGTGTAAGTAGAGTTATTTATGATTAGTCAACTCTCAAGAAAGTTATAATGCATAGTTTGCTTACCATAGATCCCATCTCGCTTCTGATCTTTTCTCCCCGTTTTTGTTTGTTCTAGATTAAAACCAAGTTTTTCTTTCATCAAACACGCAAAATCTCCATCACAACAGCAACCACTCTTACTGTTATCAAATATCGCATGTGAGCGTAGCACACACACTCTCTCTCTCTCTCTCTCTCTCTCTCTCTCTCTCTCTCTCTCTCTCTCTCTCTCTCTCTCTCTCTCTCTCTTTCTGTTGAATTGAAATATGGAATGGAAAAAGTAATTGTTTTTCTCTTTATTTGTATACGACGAAAGTCCTTAACATATATCTCTTCAATTTGCTTCAATATGATTTTTGTTCTAAAGACGAGCGCTCGAATTCATATATTAATTAAATATCAATTTGCTCAGGCATTTTCTTGATTCTTTTCCCCTTTGTTTTTACTCTTATTCAATAGTGTATCAAATTACTTATTTACTTATATCACAATTTCATACGAATTTTTATTTACATTGCACTGATGAATCATTCCTGTAAAGATGATGGGTGTGAAATGCAGTGGGAAATTCATGAAACGTTTCATTCTTATCTTCCTAAGCAACAATGGATTTTTGGAAAGCGGAGCCACTATCTTTTAGGGGAATTGGCTCAAGGTTGAATTAGTATATATATGAATATATAGCCCTATATGCATATGAATTTATATATATATATATATATATATATATATATATATATATTTATGTGTATATATATATATATATATATATATATTTATGTGTATATATATATATATATATATATATATATATATATATATATATATGTGTGTGTGTGTGTGTGTATATATATAGATATGCATATATATATATATATATATATATATATATATATATATATATATACACATATAATGCTCATATTCAATATATGTATATATGTAAGTATATATGATATGCGTGTATTGAGAGCTATAAACCTTTTAACCGGGTGTATTAAAAATTGTATGAAATTAGTAGTGATCGGTTGGTCTTTGTAATATTTTATGGAGGTAAAGTAATGTAAACAATTATAAAAAAGAACAAAAATACGTGAGCAAGTTTGATGAATTGAAAGGGATACAGTGAATATTATTTAATGCTCGTATTAGCC
>NC_090739.1:18845855-18870855 GCF_036898095.1 Palaemon carinicauda
CAGACAGCTATAAGGACACACACATATGTGTGTGTGTATTATATATATATATATATATATATATATATATATATATATATATATATATATATATATATATATATATATATATATATATATATGGTGTTTTTTACTTAACACGATCTAGAGAACTTTAACCCAATCAGTCAATTAAAATTGCTTTATTGACAGTTTTATTCACTCTTGTTTTCTAAGTCTCCCATTGGTTTACAATATTTGTAATTGTTCAAGTTAAAATTCTTTTTCATTCATATAAAAATTCCTGTCAATTTTCGTTTCTGGGTATCATACTTTTGACTTATATTTTTTTAACAAATCTTCCACTTAAAGGCCTCTACAAAACCGTTTTTCTATAAAGTCTTCTCTCGTTATCTGCAGATACATTTTTCGACATTGCTTTTGAAAGTAATTGCTCAAATATAGAATATAACTACATGATAATTTAAAGTGACTACTCTGTGAAATTTGTGCTTTGAATGACTTTCAAACTTCCATCATAACACCAGTGCGTTAGCATTTTTTCGGTACGAAGCCATATCATTTCTTTTAAGTTTTTGAGGTTTTTAAAGACGACCCATCAGGGCCGAGTGATCATCTCCACCGCTAATTGCTTTCGCATTTTCTTTAATTTCACTTCGTAGTTGATTCTAATTTGAAACCAATCATAAGTCCTTTTATAATTTACATATCAAATATATGTTTTAATGTTGTTTATGTTTCTAAAATATTTTGTTTTAATGTTTCATTAATTCTTATATCGTTTATTTATTTCCTTATTTCCTTTCCTCACTGGGCTATTTTTTCCTGTTGGAGCCCTTGGGCTTATAGCATCTAGCTTTTCCAACTAGCTTAGCTAATAATAATAATAATAATAATGATAATAATAATAATAATGATAATTATAATAATAATAATAATGATAATAATAATATCCAAAAGCATTCCCTTTGCGTGCTAGACGTCTATACGTTTCTACTAGAAAGCCACCAGCTTTAATATATGAGTTCGCAGTACTGTAATATCTTTTCTTTTTTGCTAGTTGTAATAACAGACCATCACTGCCTCAAAGGAGAGGTGCTTTAAACGAAGTGGTAAAGTGTACATTGTACAATTCAAGTTTTGTCTTTGTGTCTTAAATGCATGAATTGAATATTTCCAAGAGCTCAACTGCACGAATCTGCCTAAGTTGATCATGGACGACGAATGGACTGCATGGTCCTAGCGCCGGGTCATATGACCCTAATTTTATAAATTAAATCAAAGAAAGAAAGGAATTGTACAATTAAAGATACCAACAGAATAAATCTGACGTCGATAGAATCTATGACTTTTTTTTTAGGTAACCCATTCTATACTCTCTCTCTCTCTCTCTCTCTCTCTCTCTCTCTCTCTCTCTCTCTGGACCAATAAAAGGAATGCGACAGACCGTAATCAAATCATAGGTGTAACGTTGCTATTCAAAACGAATTCAATGGAAAGGGGAAGGAGGAAAGAGGACTAAATAATATTTACTTACAGATTTTTATTTGATTTTACTCCTTATAAATCAAACTAATATAATCATACTGAAGTTTAGTTATTTTTTTAAATCAAAGACAACATAAAATGACGCTTGGCTTTAAAGCTTTTTATTTGACAGGCCGATATCAATACTGATATACATCGGGTGGTTTTAAACTTTCAGCTCCGTGCTTTTTTTTCCTCACTTTTTTTTTGGGGGGGAAGGGCATGGATACAATGCAAAGCTTTCATTTTTACGGATATCACTGTTTCAACACAAAAAGGCATGTTAGATGGGAGAAAACCCAGCTAAATTTATATAAAATGTCAACACTTTTTAAGTAAAAAGTTTCATCACTTAAGGAAAAAGGTGAGGCTGGAAATTAAAAGACTCAAATCACAATATGCCGGGAAAAAATTTAACTTCTGGTTTAGAATGAAAATATGAATAAAAATACAATAATTTTGAAGAATTGTATTGTTTTTTGATTTGGGACAAGAATATAATAAAAAAATATATTTGTAAGGAAAGGTTGGAAAAAGTGGTGTGTTGTAAATCAACAATACAAAATAGGTTGAATGACCAACAATGAAAAATTAACGCTGGTGATAATTCAAATGTTGTGTGATTAAGTTTTACTATATTTCATTTTTTATAGCGAGACTGTGATTTGAAAAAACAATGAATATAGATCCCCGTACTGAATTTTAATGGAAAATATAAAGATAATTGTTGAAGTTCGTTTATGTATATAAAAAGGCATACTGTGAATATATCATACATTCAATTGCTACAAAAATAGACGGATTACTCCTTATAAAGATTTCTACGTAAACATATAGTGATTAAAAGGTGTTTTTTACGCAATAAAAACTCGTATATATAATCTTGACGAACATTTTAAAAATTCAAGATAACTTTTAACTAAGTTGTAACATTAAATACGTTTGAACATCAGGTTGCAATAAAAATAATATTTTAGTATAAGACCTTGATAATTAACTTACGGTACCTTTCCACGTTATAGAAATAATATTAGCAAATTCAGTAAGATATCTTATTGATGTATATACTGTTATCCATTCAATTATTCAGCGGATGATACGTTTACTTATGAATTGTTCCGTAGTATCAATATTAGGCCATTATTGAACTCATATACTATATATATATATATATATATATATATATATATATATATATATATGCGTGTGTGTATACATATATATATATATATATATATATATATATACATATATATATATATATATACACACATACATATATATATATATATATATATATATATATATACATATATATATATATATATATATATATATATATTATATATATGTATATATATTATATATATATTATATATATATATATATATATATATATATATATATATATATATATATATATATATATATATATATATAAGGTTATGTGCAATCAACCCGTGAATGCTGTGCTCGATTAACGTTTGCCATACCATTGATCACTCCCAACCTCTCTTTCATCAGTTCAACTATGTGTGAATGGGATCATGAATCAAAGGCGTGGGCCTTGCAATCTCATGCATTAAAGATTTGCTCAACAGTTTAAATGAAAAGAGCTATTGTTGTATATTAATAGTAAGATAGAATAAACTTACGTAATCTGTACCTTACTGGTCAAGAGGACGAACAATCGTATTCCAAGGAAGAATGTAACTCGCTTCAATGTAAATTTATAAAAAATAAAAAAAATAAATAACGGAGCTTGGTGCGTGGTGTTCAGGTGTTACATCGTATTCGAAAATCAAAAATCAAAATTCAAAAGCAAGTAGTGCTATTGTATAGGTGGGAATATATATATATATATATATATATATATATATATATATATATATGTATATATATATGTATATATATGTATATATATATATATATATATGTATATATATATGTATATATATGTATATATATATATATATATATATATATATATATATATATATATATATATATATATATAGCCAATACAGGAAAAGTGACAAGACTTTATTGAAATTAGTACTTTCACGTTATTTTTGTCTTCATCGGAATAAAAATCAAGACGAAAGTAGGCTTACGAACTTCAATCAAATCTTTTCACTTTTCCTTTCGAAGGTATAATACACGCTTTATGATCGTCACGTTTCACCAGGTGTGATTTTTACACGTATGTATGTATGTATGTATGTATGTATGTATGTATGTATGTATATATATTAAAAGAAGTTTAAACAAAATAGACTTGCACCTTATCGGTGTAGTTCCGCCGTATGTCCTTTGCCGCAGATTTCCAACATCCATTTCCGGGGCATTACGTAATTTATGAGAAGCGTTTAAACTAATTTTGGTAATCATAACATAGGAAGTAGATTGCAAATTATTATAATTATCAAAAGAGACAGAGCTTCGAGGTATATCCAAAAGCATAGACATCCCGGAGTTCAAAGATCATGCACAGCCAAAAACCAGTAGTCCCTTGATAATCATCAGCAGTGCCAGTAACTGAAAACTGAATAATATTCAGTCTATATCATCAACAACTTAATTCCAGCTCGTAGATAACACCTAGCCAAGTTCAAAGAGCAAGAGATGAAAGGACTTGGTATTGTCTGCTGAGACAAAAGAGCATCAGAACATACACACACACACTAAAAGAGGAACGGAATTGTTTCCATAGGCTATTTCAAGGAAGGATTCATCTGGCTGAGTTCCGGCCTTGAAGTGTGTTTCTAGTTCGTTGTTCTAGGTCATGAAAAGTATGTTCTTGCGAAAGCTTCGAAGCAGACGAGCGTACTGCATTATTTCACGGTCTTGATAAACGGGTTGAACACAATGCACGGTGCTCCAAGACAGAAATCAGCCGAGATATCGAACCTTCGAGTGAAAAGTCTGTAAACAAGTAGGCGGTCTTTGAAGTACTAAAAGCCCCCAACTCCACCCCCGGTCTCCTCCCCTCGACCATTTCTTTTATTCATCTACCTGCCTCGCTCACTCATAAACATAGTTATTCATCGGATCATTGTTCGTGAAACGTTGTTTCAATAACAAACTGTTTACAATATACTTTACTATTCAGTTTACTTGTAAAGATGCGCGGCTAAAGATAGCACTATTCTCAACTTTGATTCATGCAGCTAAACCCCCTCATAATGGAGATTCAGAGCCGGGGTGCGTTGAATGTAAGCTTGGAATAAATCTTATTAACTGGAAAGGTAAACAATCTTATTCAACTACCAATTCATATTTTCGGCTTGATACGAAATCTTCTAATTTATCTTGACTTTTTTTTTTTTTCTATTTTTCGTTATTTGTCCTTTTTATCTTGCATATGTGTTATTTTAACTGCCTGATAACTAAGAAACTTTAAATGCCTCATCACTAATCCTATTGTTGATCCGCAAAGAACAAGATATATATTTCTTCTTCGTTGGTATGGAAAGACACAATAATGCTCATAATGATGGTGTTTGCTTCCATTTTTTCTTGTTTTTCGTTTTGATTTCGTAGAATGACAAATTATGAAAACGGATTAATAACCAAACCAAGCTCCAAAGCTACAATTCCATTGTTTAAAGGATTCCATCTTATGTTAGCTATTCAAACCACATTTCGACATGATTTTCACATTTGTCTCCATTTGTTAACACATCGCCAAACCTATATTTTGCGACCTTGTCGTAGGTGGTTATTTATTCTCATTGGAAAAGCACTTCCAACAGATACAGTCGGGATCAATGCAGTAGCTCGAACTTTTTCCCTTTTATTTTGTGTGTGTGCTTATATAGATTCCATTTTTTGTTTAGAAAATTCGTCATTTTAGTGATTAAAAGACCTCCATTTTATTCAACTTCTGAAAAACGAAGTCTTTCTGGCATCAAGCACTTAATGGAAATTTATTATAAGGGGATGTACTTCTTGTGTCGTAGGTTGATATGTCGTACAAGTGTTTGTAAATATTTATTCAAACAAAGTTTTATACTTAAGCTAGTTTCTCCTTTCTAAGAAAAGGAATAAGTGCAGCAGTTTTGCTGATAAAAAGGAAAAATTATCAAGTCCATAGAAGAGTATTTAATCTTAAATAGTTCTCAAGACTCGAAAAATCCCTAGAAAAAAGTCTCTTAGATTGAGCTAAAGTGCACACAAGTCGACTTACACCTCTCATATATATGGAAAATAAATCCGTCGTTACCGTATATTTTAAAACAAGGATGTCACTCAACATCCCACTTAATGACAAAAAAGAATAAATTTCATCGCCATCTCTCTGGAGGAGATAAATCCCTCTCTATCTCCAAGGAGGAATAGTGTTTGGGTTCGCTCCCAGTAGGCTTTTAATATGCAATGAGAACAGAGACAGCAGTACTTAACTGAGAGTTGATGCACTCTGCATCTGGTCGAGATTCTCAGAAGTTCCCAGATGTTTGTGTTCACAGGCCAACATTTGTTTGGCCTTTTCACATAGGGTTTTGTCTCGACGTTCCGTTTGTCGCATTCGGAATGTCATGTCTGTTTTTGGGCATAGTTTTGCTTAATTGACAAACGTTATTATTCAGTGGAAATGGAAAAAGATTAAGCTTCTCACATATTCTAAGATTATATCCAGTTTGATAAAAAGGGAAAAGCAGATAGGGTAATAAAAAACGTGTTTTGCATTGAGTTTTTATACAAATGGTTTATCAAATTTGGAGTGCCATATTTATTTTGGTATAGCTTTGCTCAATTAACAAACGATATTATTCAATTGGACGTAGAAAGCTTTTTACATATTCTAAGAATATATCAAGATTGATAGAAAATGAAAAGCAGATGTATCAAACAGGTGTTTTACCTCGAGTTTTTATACAAACGTTAAACAATAGTGATTGCTTATTGACTTTAACCGAAAACCGGTCGAACTTGGGTAACCAAATTTTTAAGTCAACAAATAACTTCACTTATTTACTAAGTCTCGGTAAGCATCAAAGACAAAGGGAGACGTGTTCTTTGTTCTCGTGTTATCATTATGCACCTTCTGTCCTCTCGAGAACCGAGAAGGGAACTTCTTCATTTACATCAAACGACTTCTATTTTACCAATTAAGATAGCGTTTATTCAGGTGCTGATTGAGTTAACAGAATGAACAGGTTCTCTTCTGAAAGCTCTTGTGAGTCAACATTTATTTCTTTTTCGTATTCTTTCATCGTCATTCCAAAGGAATGTGACGTGTCTAATTTTCTTAAATAGTTTCACGTCGACAATTCTGTTTCGTAGATATTTGTAAATGTAAAGGTATTTTCATTCTCATTTAGAAATATTTTGGAAATAAACTTGGTTTGCCTTTAGATGATTAATAATTTTTACAATATTTATATTTTTATATGAATATCTTCACTTATAGAAGGGACATTCTCCTCTCTCATAGAAATAGTGTTGTACATCTTTGCAACATTTCATTTTCAAAGATAATTCTTGATTTCTCCCCTCCCCAACATTTATTCCCTGGCTTCTTTACACAAAGCCTATTTCCTCCGGGGCAATTTTAGGGGACCCAGGACATCAGCTCTAATTTCACGAGCCTTCCAAAGTCGGAAGCCATTTGAATTATTTATATTCCTAAAATGGTGTCTTGGAGATTTCTACCCCGAATACCCTTTTCCACCTCTTCTTTAGCCCTTAAATGTGTCCCTTCGCTCTCCGTGGGGGAAGGAGTAAGAGAGGAGTGAGGAAGAAGGAAGAAAATAAGAGGCGACGATCTTGAAACCTCCAGAGAAGGTCATACTTCCACAGACTCATGCATACTTTAGCACCTTTTTCCGATAGATAGCGTGAGGAGACCTTTTCCCCTCATATTTTTGTGAGCTGTTATCCTTCAGCAATTTTTATTCTCTTCATGATAGGTGAGAGAGGAGATGAGCATGAGGGGACGACAGGTAGAGACAAGAGAAAATTGATTAATGATACATAGTTACTAATGTGTGCACATCTCACCTATATAATAAGGAGAGAGTGTCTGGTTTTATATATATATATATATATATATATATATATATATATATATAAATATATATATATATATATATATATATTTAAATGTGTGTGCATACAGTATATACATATATATATATATAATATATATATATATATATATATATATATATATATATATATATATATATATATATATATATATATTTATATATATATATATATATATATATATATATATATATATATATATATATATATATATATATATCCGGTCACGGTCAGTGGCATGGCCAAGCGTATGACTACACGATCTCCTCGTCTCAGTGGTAGGGGGAAGAGGAAGTAGCCATATCCTGCTAAGATGATTTGTAGTTAGGAAAGGGGGAGGGGGTGGGAAGGGTTGAGTATGCGTGCGTGCATATCGATCTAAATATTTAGATGCCATTTTTGACTGGCCACTTTAACTTGTAGTAAAATAAGTCATATAAGGAGTAATGCGATCCAACCGATGCTATTTCCCACAAACATCCGCTATGTTTTAGTCTTTCCTGCAAAAGCCATTGGCTGATGAACTACAGCGGGAGAGAAATTATTTAATCCCCGGTTCTGAAACCAACGAGGTTAAGTGTTAAAGCAGAAATCTCGTCCAAACTGCACTCGTAATGGTTTTGCATAGGTGGAAGCACTTGTATTTCGGCTCTACGGTCGCTAATTGCCAAAGGTCCTTTTTTCATTTTTGTTTGTTTTAGAACAGTTCATTCCTGCTGACAGAGAACTAACTGCCTCTGAAGAATGAGCATTGTTTCTATAAAGAGTAGTATTTATTTCATGAAATAAACTGTTGTAATTTCAGATATATATTGTTATCGAATTATAAATTGTTTCAATCTTTAGTCCACTACAATATTTCACCCAGTGTCTCTACTGATTCCGTTTCATGATCTAGTAATATCAAATAGTGACTAGATCTGAAGAGTGTTTTTAAGGAGAGAGGAGATCCTCCTTTAAAAAATAAAAAATAAAACATTTGGAGTGACAAATCCTTCCTTATAGCAAATGAGTTTTGGTGATAGAAAGTAGCATAGGAATTACGAACAGCCTTCTAATTAAACCAATTAAAAACAATGGCATCGCAATTGTTATGGTCATGGACGTAGAAAATATGACAAGAAGGAAATCTCAATAGAATTTTTGAGAAATATTCTCTCAATTTGTTTAGGATTTATACTGATTGGTAAAAATATGAGGTAGGATATATACAAACAGAATTGAATAGATTTCATAGCTTTAGATCATACGTACATAGATGTAAAGTTTTATCTCTTGACTCACTCAGCGGAGTATTTAGTGCAGTAGGTGGCGTTTGGCTGTACCCTCAGGCACATCAGATTCCTGGAAAACGAATAGCGGTTTGCAATTGCTCCCCTCGCTTTTCCAGGATCGCAAGCGCTGTCTGAAGTATTTCTAGTGGTTTAAAATACTGTTCGGTGGTAAGAAGGGGAATGTGTTGGATTGCTCATTGTCGGTCGTACTTTGGTAGGGGTTGTTTTCGTTATATATTGCCAGTAGAGATTTTTTGTTAAAATCATTGACAGGAATCGTTCCTTGTTTCTAATGAGAAAGTCGATTGCATTCTGATTACAATATTGCTGGATTTCAAACAACGCAGAGTCTCTGGAATGAAGAGCTGTATGATTTCCTTTTAAATGTTTGATTTTCATATAACCGTTCAGTGTATGTATATACAGTATATATATATATATATATATATATATATATATATATATATATATATATATATATATATATATATATATATATATGTGTATATATATAATGTGTGTATATATGTATATATATATGTATGTATATATATATATATATATATATATACTGTGTATGTATAAATGTGTGTATGTCTCTATTAAGAGAAATAATTTCTTTTTACGAGAGTTATTTAGTTTCATTTTATTGAATTCCCTGGTCCCTGAAATATACACTATAAACAGAGGTAATGCTAATCTCTTGTTTTCCCCAAAACTATCACAATAACAAATATTTGCCTCAAGTGAGACTCTACCTGCTAAAAAAACAAAGTTAAATCATCACATTTGTAAGAAAATTCAAGTTTTCTCTCAGAAATAAATGTAAATTTATTTTGCTATCAACTTATATCTTTTGTATGTAATTATGAAGAAATGTAACTTTATATAAAATTCTGTATTTGCAAATCAAAATTGGCTATGAAATTAGCTCTTCCAGGCGCCCTTTTTAATAAAGCCTTTAAATACAAGTCTGATGAAAAACATTTCTTAACTGTAAGTCAAAAGCCTGAAAAATCCTTTTGCTCCGCAGTAATTGATACCTTCAGTGCACCTCACATTGTGCACTGTACAGTTGACTGCAGTGTGATTTCGGCCCCAAGTTGCAATTTACTATGACCCCGTTACAGTTTCCTTCCTTCTATCTAGCTGTCCAAACTCTTCTAAATTTTACCTCGGTGGAAAAGCTGTTTTTTTCCCCTGTTGCATCAGGGCGGTGAAAGGCCTTCCAGGCACAATGCCTGGCTATACAGCCCAAATTTATAAATCCAATCCAATATTGCAGTGTAAGACATACTGAGACAATAATGTCATTTGTTACTTATAAATCATTCCATGAAAATTCCTTATAATCCATCTAGGATTAGGTGTGACTTATGAATTTAGTTGGCTTTACTTGTAAAAGAGATTAGACTAGCAATCACAAATCAAGTTAACCTGTTGTGAATCACCTTTTGGTAAATCGAATGTTAAAATGTTATTTGGATATCTATTTGGTATTGATAATTCAGATTAAAAGTGTCAGCATCAGCATGAATATCAGAATTAAACTGATGTGTAATTCATGACTGCTGTGTTAATTCGTGTCGTTTTTTAAAGCATCTATAGTTAATCTGCTGAGTACAGACATGCATACTTTACTTGCGTACATTCTTCGAAGGAAAAAAAATTCGGATTTTCATTACTTTATTATTATTATCATTATTATTAACAGCTAAGCTACAACCCTAGTTGGAAAAGCAGGATGCTATAATCCCAAGGGCTTCAGCAGGGAAAAATAGCCCAGTGAGGAAATAAAATGAAGAAATAGATAAATTACTTGAGAAGCAGTGAATAATTAATTTAAAATATATTAAGAACAGTAACAACATTAAAATAAATCTGTCATATATAAACTATAATGAAAAACTTATATCAGGCTGTTTAACATGTTAAATAAAAAAGAAAAAAAAAAAAACATTCGCAGAACCAAACAGTGAAGATTCAAAGTCAAAGGTCATAAGGTTTCATGATGCTCTCTTTACCCTTGACTTGAAATTAGGTCGTAATGGTGATAACAGCAGACGGGGCGTGTGTAGGAGTCATGGAGCTATGTATCCACTTTCTTGTGTGTTTTGCAGAGTGAGAAGGGTGAGAGGGAAGAGCGAAAGAAGAGAAAGGTGGGAGGGTGTTAAGAGCTTAAAGGGGTCCACATCTGTAGGGGAGGATTAAGGCATTACCCTTCTGGTTGTAAGGTTGCCAGGGATTGGAAGACTTTCAATTTCCATTTTGTGTATAGATAAAAGCTATTCTTTTTTTACACGTTTGAGATGGTAGTTATTAAATTATCATGCTCGAACAATGAACAATAACTTGAAATATTACTGGCAGACTGATTACACTGTTTCTCCTAATTTATTTCAAGCTTTGGACTAATGTTATTCACACATTAAGACTTGCATCCAAATTCACTTACAACATATCTCTAAATTAAAAGACAAATTGACTGATTGCAAAGCGACTTCCCATTAATTATTTATAGTTAACAATTAGAATTTCATCTTTTATCAACATAACCGAGGGTTTGCAAATGCGGTGGTAGGATAAAACCAGTTTGCAACATTCTCGTTCCTAAATACTAGATTTGATGTAAGTTATGTAGGTTATATAATAATAGCTTTTGATAACATTGGCATGCATTGAACAATAATACCCAAATTGTGCAGTTCTAGTTTAATCAAAAAGCAAAATAGAGGATTATTAGTAAGTGTTATCCAAAAAAGGAAGACCAATTTGTGGTTGAGCAACATTATTTTGCGAAATTGGTGCATGCCATTTCCTTTGCAAAGAATTGAACAAAACGAAATAACATTACGTCTTGCATTCTGTTATCTCCCCCGCCTTACTACAACGTAAATTCCGCAGGCACAGCTCCATAATGTTTCCCATCTGTCGTACAGTTAGATTCAAGCAATTTCAGGGAATCTTATTGGACGTATGCACGTGTTCTGCGTACTGCTGAATCTGTTATAAGATTTGATCAGAAAAAATTGAGCATTCAGTTTGCTTCTTTATACTCGAGGTCACCTCCCTCCCAGTCCTTATGTTATGTATCCTGTTCCGTTTTTCCATTTTAATCTAGATTTAAAAGTAACTTTTAGTTGACGTTTTTATTTACTCTCAAGCGAATCATGATACTTGGCTGCTTAAGTTTTTCAATAAACAAATACACTAGATGTGTATTTCAACATTTCTAATCCTTGATTCACATGGATATAAAATGTTCTCGCCGATCCAGGTGTGTTAATATAGATTTCGAAATTACCACCAACCTATAACATTCCTACCGACGGCCATCAGCTGCACTCTTGGCAGTGCTTTCAAAAACATTTCACTACTGAATATGTACAATATGACCTCTTTCACAAAAGTATAAATGGTGCTGATAACAGTTTCAGATCAATTTTATGAGTCTGGACCCTAGAATGATGGTGTTCGGGAGTCATTTGAACTGTAATTTTGCAATATTTCAGTTGCAGACTTCTTATTTACTTGCAAATGCTGGTTGCAAAGCGTTCACCAATAATCAGATAAACTAAGCGATGTTTGTAACATATTATATGCTAATTCAATATAAATCCAAGATCTTTTCTCGGCCCACTAATGTCAACGATTGACTTTTAGTTTTTCAATCTCTTTTGTAGCTACATATCGATGTCTGGTGCGCATTCAAGAGTCGGTTTATACTTTGCATTGCTAATTTAATTCAAACTTGATTTTAACTTTTTGCTATTATTAAAATTTTCTTGTAGGTACACAATTCGTATTTGTTAACAAAAATGTGCTAAAGAGAAGTTAATATTTTAATTGCTTTACATTCCACCAATACTTTTTTTAAATGACCCTTGCCTTCAGTAATATTGAAACCCTATTTCAAAATCGAGGCTAAAGGTGTTTTAATACTTTGAAAGTTCTGTATCATGGTCTTCCACTGTCTTGAGTTAGAGTTCTCTTGTTTGAGGGTACACTCGAGCACTCTGTTCTATCTAGTCTCTCTTCCTCTTGTTTTGTCAAAGTTTTTATAGTTTATATAGGAAATATTTATTTTGTTGTTGTTACTATTCTTAAAATATTTTATTTTTCCTTATTTCCTTTCCTCACTGGGCTATTTTTCCTGTTGGGACCCCTGGGCTTGTAGCATCCTGCTTTTCCAACTTGGGTTGTAGCTTAGAATTTAATAATAATAATAATAATAATAATAATAATAATAATAATAATAATAATAATAATAATAATAAGAATACTCCACACACAAAAACACTATTTAAAACCAAACAATAAGCCTGTATTTTGTCTAAAACCAAACAATAAGCCTGTATTTTGTCGATCAGCATCCATCTCGTGTAACGCATTCCCACTGTCATCTCTCCAGTGGAGATAATCAATAAGTGGATCTCCATTCAGCCAGAGACTCTCTTATTATCTGTATAATCATCCATGCTATTTCACACCCTCTTGCGTCATCCTTGCAACACCAGAACCAACGAGGAAAAAAAATCTTGAACGTATGAATTAAACGTCCCCTTCCAGCCTTTATCCAACCGTGAAGAGATGTCGCAGGTAATAGCAATATTGAAGTAAAACTCCCCCCCCCCCCCTCTCTCTCTCTCTCTCTCTCTCTCTCTCTCTCTCTCTCTCTCTCTCTCTCTCTCTCTCTCTCTCTCTCATTCCGTCCCCTTGCCAATTTATTAGTGTTCTTAAATACGTTACGGGAAGGAATAAATCTTGTCCATGGGATTCCAGGATTCCATCGAAAGCTCCTCGAAGTTTTGAATAATTTTCTCGTTTGTGTTTGGATATGTGTCGTGACTTCGTTTCAAAATATATTCAGTTACACAGTATAGCTTGTTTTTAGTTTTTTTTTTTTTTGGGGGGGGGGTGTACTGATCAAATTTTGATGCCTGGTGCCATTTATTTATTCGTTTCGTGTATATAGGAAATGACTTGAAAATCATTTATTAGGTGATCCGTCCTTTTTGTATCATAAATTACAGTGCTGTAGAAAGTTTTTTTTTTTTATTTTTATTTTTTTTATGATGGCCATAAGTAGAATGAAATACGTGTTGGGCTTATTAAAAATAACATCAGCCACTGGTCGTGTTTCAAAGTCGATTTTAGGTTATAAAAAAATTATTTTATTTCAATATGTTTTTTGTTTTCTTTTTCGTGTATATTTGTCATCCTAGAAACAAAAAACTTTCGGCCTATTCATGGTATGTTCTATTTTTTCTTACATAAAAGGAGACGCAGAAGTTTTTCAAACTTTTGCTTCTAAAGTTGATGCCATTAAGCGACTTTACTTATTGCTTGCTTTTGAATAATTTTATAAGTTTTATATCTTTTTATCATTGATATGAACTTCCTTATATTAGATTTTATGTTGATCTTCTTTACCTTCTCAGTTATAAAATTTAGAACAACAAATTCCTTTTGTGAATATTACAAAAATATTCAACTCATTTTATTATTATTATTATTATTATTATTATTATTATTATTATTATTGTTGTTGTTGTTGTTGAAAAAGTTGGAAAAGCAAGATGCTATAAGCCCAAGGGCTCCAACAGGGAAAAATAACCCAGTGAGGAAAGGAAATTAATAAAATATATGAGAAGTAATTAACAATTAAAATAGAATATAAGAACAGTAACACTATTAAAACAGATCTTTCATATATAAACTATAAAAAGAGCCTTATGTCAGCCTGATCAACATAAAAACATATAAGAACACTAACACTATTAAAACAGATCTTTCATATATAAACTATAAAAGGAGACTTATGTCAGTCTGTTCAACATAGAAACATTTGCTGCAAGTTTGAACTTTTGAAACTCTAACAATTCAACTACCCGATTAGGAAGATCCTTTCACAACTTAGTCACAGTTGGCATAAAACTTATAGAATACTGTGTAGTATTGAGCCTCGTGATGTAGAAAGCCTGACTATTATAATTAACTGCATACCTAGTATTACTCACAGGAAGATACTGTCAGGGAAGATCTGAATGTACAGAATGGTCAGAATTATGAAAAAAAAAATTATGAAACATGTATAAAGAACTAATTTAACGACGGTGCCAGAGATTAATATCTTGATCAGGAATAAGAAATTTCTTAGACTGCAAGTAATTGTCCAACAAATTAAGATGAAAATCAACAGCTGAAGGCCAGACAGGAGAATAACACTTAAAACTTCTTCAGAATGGATAGATCACCGAAAATCTTAAAGAACTTTCTCTTAATAAGCCATTATGTTTTGTGCAATTGAAGAATTCACAGACCTAATGAGTTTCTCAAAAGTAAACTTGCTGTCGAGAATCACACCTAAAATTTTAAAAGAGTCATATAGAGTTAAAGAAAAATTTTCAATGATGAGATCCGAAAGTTCAGGATTTACTGTACTTGACCTTCTTACAATCATACTTTGAGGTTTGTTAGGATTCAACTTCTTGCCCCATAATTTGCACCATGCGCTAATTATAGCGAGATCTCTATTAAGGGGTTCAGCAACCCCAGATCTACATTCAAGAGATGGAATTGATGCAAAGAGAGTGGCATCATTTTCATATTCAACGAGCTTGTTTTTTAGGCCAAACCACATATCATTTGTATATAGTATGAAAAGTAATGGGCCAAGAACACTGCCCTAAGGAACACCATACATCACATTTCAATACTCACTATGGTGTCCATTAACGACATTTGTATTTTCCGCTTCTTAAATTATAAGGAAATGCTCCAAACATTCATTTTGTTTCTTATCCGCTTTGTTTCGAATGATTTACTGTATGTTTATTTTTATAATCTTATAATCCAGTCTTCTTTTCTAATTTGTCTTTGGTTAAGAACCGTATTTTTAGAACTACTTTCCTGAGTATAGTTTGTTCTACGTAAAACAATGTCTCCTTCAAAATCTCATTATTTTATCTCCGATGATTCTAGCACTAACACAATTTTGTCAAGACAATATATATATATATATATATATATATATATATATATATATATATATATATATATATATATATATATATATAAATATCCTGTGCCCAATACCTCTTCATTTAATGTATACTGTTCTTCATAATAGGGAAATAAAGCAACACGTCCATTAATATTGTTATTTGTATCGTTATAGGTATGAACTCGAGTCACCAATATTATATAAAAAGACAGTAATTTTCCCTACGACAAACTTCATATGATCTTTATATTCCTAATGTCCATTACATGTAAGGAGCTGGATTTGGAGAGTATTAATTTCTGATTCGTGTCAAAGCTGAAAGAAAAATTTCTGGTTAATTATTGCATTTATTCTCGACTTTGCCTAGATGTCGATTCACATATGTTGAACACCTCGGGGACTTATTTCAGATACTTCCATTAATTATTGAGAAAAGAACGTACCCATGTACACACAAATGAACATATATTTATGTATATATATGCCGGTATATATATATATATATATATGTGTGTGTGTGTGTGTGTGTGTGTGTGTGTGTGCATATGTATGTATGTATGGGTGCGTTTGTGTCTGTTCGCTTGTCTGTAACACAGATGTGAAGACAAATATTTGAGAAGAACAAATTTGAAATTGAACAACTCAAATCATTCAAGCATATACCTACGAAGAAGATATAAATATTGATAAAGTAAATACAAGGTTCTGCAGTACTTTGAAAAAAAAAAACACGTACACAATAATGGAAGGAAAATGGCATTAGATGAAATCGGAGAAAAAGTCATATCTTGAAGAAACCACCGAAGAGCCTCCAACTTGCAATTGGGAAAATGCATTTTTTGCTGCTACAGACGTATCATGATATGATAGATATAAGGCATGCAATCGTGTGATGTCTAGAGGAGGAGTCACTCCCAGAGAGAGAGAGAGAGAGAGAGAGAGAGAGAGAGAGAGAGAGAGAGAGAGAGAGAGAGAGAGAGAGAGAGAGAGTCCAAGAACAGTCAGGAGAATTTCCGCTAATGAATTCGCTGTAACTTTTCTTTTCACTTCCCCCTTCTGCTCTTTCCAACCCATACATCGATGAATAGGAAGAGGAAAAAATGCGAAAGAGAAAAGAAAGGTAGGGGAGAGTCATAAAAAGAACAAACAACCCCGAAAAAGAAGGTATTTGGTGGAGGGTGGGGGGAACATATGCCGAGAGAGGTAAAATGAAAGGATATATCGAAGGCAGAAGACACAGAAAAGAAATGAAAGTAATCTCGTCCGTTTTCCATTTTAATAGCAATGTTCTGTTTCAACTTATTACTTATCCTTAATCTTTTTTTAATCATTTATTTATGTATCATATCTATCTATGAACAACAAATGCAGCCGTTTCTAGTACACTGCAGGACAAAGGCCTCATATGTATCCTTAGTCAATATATATATATATATATATATATATATATATATATATATATATATATATATATATATATATATATATTCTTTTTTGCCTTTCCAGTGAAATATGACATATATATTTATTCATGTTTGTTTTGTGTACAAGATATCTCATAAATAGTTGATACAGATTGATTCAGTGTTTTGGAGGAATGCTTTATGTGCCAGGAGCAGTTTAATGAGATTTTGAAATATATCTGGATCTTAAAGCAAATCTGGAGAGTGTCTATAATTTTCTTTATTTAGCTTGTCGTTGATGGAGGCATATGCCCTTGTCGTGTTTTCTGGCTTTAGTTATAACGAACTTCTTTACAACAATCGTCTCTACTTCTGCAAAAGCATCGAGCGTCCGCGATAAATATTATTTTGGGTTCCCCTCTTTATTAGATTATAGGTGGTTAGCATCTTTCGCTCATAAATAAGATCATTCTTTTAGTTTTATAGCTTCATTACACCCTGGTTGCTCGGACTCAGAAGGGGAACTCGGAATTTTAATTTCGCGGTAAATCGAGGGGCAATTATGATGACCTTTTTATTAGACATGTATCTTTTTCTGTTCTTGAGAAAGCTTATCATACAAGTAGTTACTCTTCAACGGTCAATAGATATTCTATTTTAACAGTGGATGATTAAGTGTTCTTGTTCTATATTTCGTTATCAAGAGACTATTAGGATGTTATTAACCGTTCATTTGGTGCTCAGTAGAATGGCATTTTACTCCAGAGGGCTAAATAATACATTTCTATTTTATTCATGTGGGGGAATTGAGAGGCTCTATAAGTTCATGTTGTTTTCCCTTTTTTTTTTCAAAGACATTCTTCATCTAATTGGTTATTAAGGGAGAAAGCTCTTAATCTATAGACATAAAATAGCAAGTTCCCAAAGCGAAAACAACCCAGGCACATGTAGTAAGGGTAAGTCTTTTTAGTGTTTATTTCAGGCCTTATTTTTACCCATTGCCACCTACTTAAAAAACCTCAGGTCTATTGGAAGTTCATTAAGCACTGATCTTGTGGATAAAGTTGCTATATCCATCGGGAATTTGAGTGTACTTATGCCAAGTCAAAATTCGGTATTTAATGCTTTGAGAAATCTAGGATATCTAGGAGGAAGTAGTTTTTATTATTATTAACTTTGTCATATACACTTATGATGGATTTTTTTTTCGCTCCAGACAAAAAAAAATTCTTACAACACATGCAGTACGTTCATATATCATCATCATCATCATCATCATCGCTAGCTGTTACTAGTCCACTGCAGAACAAAGGCCTCAGATATGTCCTTCTACTTGCGTCTGTTAATGGTCTTTCTGTGCCAGTCCACGTCCGCAAACTTTCTTAGTTCGTCAATCCATCGTTTTCTTTTCCTTCTCCTGTTTTTTTATAATGTCTAGGGACCCATTCTGTTACTCTTAATGTTCATTTATTGTCTGCCATTCTCATTATATGTCATTCCCATGTCCATTTTTTTTTCTTACTTTAGTTTGCTCTCGTATCAATGTTGCTCTTTTTATTTCTACTAGTGTTATTCCCATCATTATTCTTTCCCTAGCTCTTTGAGTTGTAATTAGCTTATGTTCCAAGAATTTAGTAAGGCTCCAATTTTCTGATGTATAAGATAATACTGGTAGGACCATCTAATTAAATACTTTTCTGTTTAGAGAAAGTGGCATTCTCTCCATAATCTCTCTCTCTCTCTCTCTCTCTCTCTCTCTCTCTCTCTCTCTCTCTCTCTCTCTCTCTCTCTCTCTCTCTTTTTTTTTTTTTTTTTTTTTTTTTTTTTTTTTTTTTTTTTTTTTTTTTTTTTTTTTTTTTTTACCAAATGTCCATCCTATACTTATCCTTCTTTTAATTTCGGCCTTGTGTCCTGGGGAAACCCTTACTGTCTGTCCTAAGGGCGTATATTCATCAACAATCTTTAGAGATTCGTCCATAACTCTTATTTGTTATCTCTGCATTTTCATTGAACATTATCTTAGTTTTACTCATATTCATTTTCAGTCCTACATTCCTGCTTTCTCCGGTAAAATCTTCTATCGTCTTTTGTAATTCCTCTCATGATTCACTTAACACAAAACTGTCATATGCAAATCTTAAGTAGTTAAGGTATTCCCCATTAATATTAATTCCTACATTTTCCAAATCTGAATTCTTAAAACTTCTTCTAGGCATGCGGTGAATAGTTTAGGAGAGATGGGGTCTCCCTGTCTAACTCCTTTCTCAATAGGAATTTCCTCCTTATTTTTATGTAGTTTTAGGATTGTTGTAGTTCCTGTATAGATATCTTCAAGAGTTCTAGCATAAGATTCTTCTTTTCCTTGTTTTTGCAGGGCTTTTTTATACGCACACATTATATATATATATATATATATATATATATATATATATATATATATATATACACATATATATACTGTATATATATATATGTGTGTGTATGTGTGTTTGCGTATGTGTGTGGGTGTATGTGTAAGCTAAATCTTAAAAAGAAATAAAAAGAAGTTTCATGGAAAGAGGAAGGAAAAGAAAAGCGCAATTGAGATATGTAAATCCTCTATTTAAAAACTTCGTACATTACTTATAACTTTTCCTATATGCATCTTTCTTTGGGCAGTAAGGTTAGAGCATATGCGAAAATTCGAGAGTAAAGACATAAAAGTTCTGAGCGTAAAGGCATTCAAATGCTCAAGTTACACTACTTATAGAATTATGGAGAACCAAGAATGTTTTGACTTTGTTTTTTGACTGAGGCCTTTCTTTCTTTGCTTAGTTTTTCTCCTTTAACATTCCGTCCATAACAATCTCATAATGAAAAAATGTAATTATGTTATATCAATTGAAATGGAGTGATTCCATTTATGAAGCGGAGTAGGATCGCACCCCCTTGGTTAGCCTTCTACTTCACCTCCGTTCTCGTTTCATTTCTTCTATATTGTTGTCCAATCTCTGTAACATTTACCTCGCATTGCAGCTTCACTCAAACCCCGCTCCCCCACCCCCACCCCCTGCTCCCCGATGCTGAATGGCCTCCGTAACCCTAGCACCGGGTCATATCTCCCATATTCAAAAATGTTATCCACTTAATTAATGATTAAATTTTAATTACACTGCAATAAAATGAAACTAGTTCTGACCATGATATACGAAAGATCATACAGTACAACTACCTTTAAATAACCGTCGTTTGATATAAATTTTCTTTTACCCTACTCACGGGAAAAAAAATATTTATAATATTTTTCTAGTTATAAGATATAGACATAGATTTATAGCTTATACTTTGCATTGACGACGAAGTAACACATTCGTCTCCCAAGTTTATTTTTATTCCAGTCGAGCAATAGTCATAAAGTTGGGGCTTACAGTGTCAAGTCTTATCAGTGATGATCGTCCTTGTGCGCTTGCTTTTGAGCTATATAAATGTATATCAGATAAGGGAGAAAAGTCGGAGGCTTGATATCAAACTGTTCTGGGGAATTGTGTGATTACTGTAAGGAAAGAGGTTTGGTTTATGTTGTTTAATTTCAATTAATGACCAAATTCATGGCGAATGATTTCCTAAGATACTGACTGATGTAAATTATGGAAAGAAGTTCTCAATTTGAATTATATACAAATTGTATCTCGCGTTAAGAAATTCGTTTAGATACTCTTCTAAATTGATATGTAAAACTACAGTAGATACATTCTCCCCTTCGTTGACATGTTTGATGGACGGAATCTTAACTTCCGTCTAAATTCAGTTGTTAAGCACTCTAGGAGTCTTTTAAAGTTGTTATGAGTTTCTTATTATTATTGATAAGTCTTTTCGGTTCAAAAAATTTAAAAATACATCCTGCATGAAATAGATTTCTCTAAATAAAGAGACATATGGGCTTGATTTTTTATAGTAGAATTACTATTTATTAAGCAAGCAGCCCTGTTTGATATTGGTCATGTAGTCAACCATTAAAATATGTAATAAAATGTACTTAGATTAGATTATGAAAGAAACTTAGTGGATATTTCACTTTTTTGTGATTGATGATAACAATAATTTACTGATTCATTTCGGGTAAACAACATAAAGTAAACCATTTATGTCGCAGGAGTTTTCATGATTTGGCATGTAAGAAGGCCAAGACTGAAAAACCATTAGTTTGGTGTTATTTCATTTGCACAAACACAAAAATGTGCATTTGCAAATTAGCAAACGTCAGAATGTGAAACGCACGAATTCAAAATGACATTTATGAATACTAAAAGCTGTATGTTCGTTTGACTGATTCAAATGTCATTTGATAAAAAATTTTGTAGAAAATTTGCTGAAATACATTTAATTCGTTTACATATTACTCTGAACAATAGAGGTAAACATCTCTCTCTCTCTCTCTCTCTCTCTCTCTCTCTCTCTCTCTCTCTCTCTCTCTCTCTCTCATAAGGGAAAGTAAGAAGTAAAGCAAATAGACTCGTCACACGCTTCCGGTTTCCCCAGTAATAAGAAAAGGGATTTCAAGAAAAACGAGTTGGATTTCCACGCGACCTTTACTTTTTCTCTCTTCTTGTAAGCGGATTGAGTCGTCTAAAAAATCTTTAAACTCTTTGAAGGGAATCCACAACCATATCATCTCAAAACCTTCCCTTTGACAGATAAACTCTCTCTCTCTCTCTCTCTCTCTCTCTCTCTCTCTCTCTCTCTCTCTCTCTCTCTCTCTCTCTCTCTCTCTGTTTCTAGATTAATTCTAATCTTTATAACATTGCACATCAACCTCTAGATGTCCTTAGAAAGGGAATATTTTTTTCTGATTTGAATAGGCTTCGTGAACTTTAAGTTTTAATATTTATGACGAATCAAAAGTATTTTTCGGCTTTCTAACCAGAGAAAGGGGAAAATATTCATGCCAATATTCAAGTAATGAAGAGTGTCGTATAAAAAATCTTAATTTAATTCGTTAGAGAGAAAACAAATAACTTTGATTTGATTATAAAGCAGAAAAGGGGAAAATTTACGAAGGAAGAACGGGTGTATACGTGTGGCAGGATCTCCATTTAACTTTTCCTCTTTATTTTTCGAAGTTGAGTAACTTGATAATTGTTAAGAAGAAATTTAAGTTAAAATTGAAAGGATAATAAGTAGTTGTAAATCTCCACCAATATTGTAATTATTGTTACTCATTTTTCTTTTATTTCTTATTTCTTGCGTGGTTATTAGGAAGTGATAAGCATCTTAACCAAAATTTTTTGCATTACTGAATTTCTTTTATAAATTGCTATGTTTATTTTTCTCCAGATATACATAAATGATAATCATAAAAAGAAATTGTGACCTGAAATATAGTGAATCTTGAAAAAGAACCGAGATTTATTCATCCGTTTTTACGTATTACCATTTGCAGACAGACACTCATAGACTAAGGAAATAATAATTTGAAATTGGCATGAAATCCGCATCCCTATCCTAAGAACCACTGTATAAAAACTTGAAAAAAAGCCTTTAGGAGTCGTGTGTGAGCTGCAATGAGTCATAATTCCGTCATATAGATTAAGACAGTGTGAAGTAAGTTATCAACGCCATTAAGAATATATTGTTAATTGACTTCGGTAAATATGCGAAATGGGTTCTGCAAATTTTGGAGAATTGAAATAAGAATGATTTTAAGTGCAGTGAAATCATCATTATATCTTATTGCGCTAACATTATATCCTCTGCATAGCGGCCTGATTACATTCGTAGAGGTTCAAATCTGAAGATTGGCCCCTGTGCAGTGAAATGACAAATACAAACATAGTGTTGGTTTATTGTAACAACTCTTTCAATAAAACTATTTCGATAAAGTGGGATCAGTATATATTATGAATGTTGGAGAAAATTTCATGGTAAAGGGAAATTACTGAGAAAATTTATGAGTACTGCTTTTATAATCGTTATAACTAGTCATTTTTTTTAGCGAGGCAGATTTGCACCGACTCGCAGCGGTGCCCTATTCGCTCGGAAAAGTTTCTTGATCACTGATTGGTTAGAATTATCTTGTCCAACCAATCAGCGATCAGGAAACTTTTCAGAGCTAAAAGGGCACCGCTGCGAGTCTCTGCAAATCTGCCTCGCTAAAAAGAATTGACTATAATTATTATTATTATTATTGTTATTATTATTATTATTATTATTATTATTATTATAAATATTATTATTATTATTATAAATATTATTATTATTATGGTGATGATGACGATTATTATTATTATTATTATTATTATTATTATTATTATTATTAGTTGCTGCAGTCTTCTTAAAGAAATTATTATAATAAATGCCAAATTTTATAGCATCTGTTAAATAAAAAAAACATCCAATGTATTTCTGTTTTATTTCGACCAGGTATCATGGATCCGCCAGAGGGATCTCCACATCTTAACGGTGGGGCGATACACTTACACCACGGATCAGAGATACGAAGTGATCCACTCACAGGGATCCAAGGACTGGATCCTGAAAATCAAGTACGCCCAGGTTCGAGATTCCGGTAAATACGAGTGCCAGGTGTCCACGAAACCCGTCCTCTCTTACATCGTTGAGCTTAATATTTACGGTAAGTGGGCTGTTCTTTGTTTATTTGTTTGTTTATTTCGAAGGGTAAAGGACGTTAGTGTGATGTTTATCTATTTGAATGTGCGAGGCCAGTATTAATAAGGGTTATTTTCGAAATCCTTTTACGAAATCCAATACCATTTCATCCAAAGTATCTCGTCTCTATAGGGTTAAAGGATCCGAGTTATAATTGGATTTTGATCAGGTTCGTCGTAAAGTGTAATCTGTTTTGTGCCTTTGATATAAATATAAATATTAGTCTTAAGCTAAATATAGATATTGGTCTTGAGATTAACTGAGTAGAGAAACGAAGAAGCAATAATTAAAACGTGAGCTTATATAAAATTCAGCTCTTCTTTCTTGAAAATCATAATTATTATCCGCTTAGACTCCTCACATTGAAGCTAAGATTAATAAGGTTCTAGGACAAAAAATTCATAACTAGTAATCTTTTTTTATTTTTTGTATCTTCCCTAATAGGTATTAATCAATATGTCTATTTTTTGTTGTATTAGAATAAAAAAGAAAGAAGAAAAGCACCAGTTGTGCACCTTTCATGCAATATTGTTTTGAGGGATAACTTTTAGGGGTTCAACATTTCATGAAGACGGGGATTACAATTTTGCCCAAGTCCTTTGATATTCACAGCATAAATACTAGTTTTGCATTTTCCATTTTTTTTTTCGGTTTTCTGTTATTACTTTGAACGTCCTTCTCTTGATCTGGAGGGGATTTTAATCTATTCCTTTTCTTCATCTTAAAGAAAATGTCCTCGAATATTGGAATATTGTATATAAAGATTTTTTTATGAAGGAGTTGCTAATGAATATACTTTAGATTGGATTTCATTATACTTTCTTATATACATAAAGAAACGTAGATATACTATATATATATATATATATATATATATATATATATGTGTGTGTGTGTGTGTGTGTGTATATATATATATATATATATATATGTGTGTGTGTATATATATATATATATATATATATATATATATATATATATATATATATATATATATATACAGAGAGAGAGAGAGAGAGAGAGAGAGAGAGAGAGAGAGAGAGAGAGAGAGAGAGAGAGAGAGAGAGAGAGAGAGAGAGAGAGAGAGAGAGAGA
>NC_090739.1:18875855-18878355 GCF_036898095.1 Palaemon carinicauda
TATTTATAGGCTTGTGAGATATATTCATCATCATCAGCCGCTACTAGTCCACTGCAGAACAAAGGCCTCAGACATATCCTTCCATTTGCGTCTGTTTGTGTTCTTTTTGTGCCAGTCCTCGCCCGCAAACTTTCTCAGTTGGTCAATCCATCGTCTTTTCTTCCTTCCCCTCCTTCTTTTACAAGCTCTAGGTACCCATTCTATTATTCTTAATGTCCACCTACTGTCTGCCATTCGCATTATATGTCCTACCCATGTCCATTTCTTTTTCTTGCCAGTTGTTTGAGTATCTTTACTTTAGTTTGCTCTCGTATCCATGGTGTTCTTTTTCGGGTTCTTAGTGTTATTCCCATCTTTATTCTTTCCATAGTCTTTTTAGTTGTAACTAGCTTATGTTCCAAGGTTTTAGTAATGCTCAATGTTTTTTATGCATACGTCAATACTGGTAGGACCATTGATTAAATGCTTTTCTTTTTAGAGAAAGTGACATTTTACTTTGTAGACAATATATACTTAATAAAAACGTACAATTTTGGAGAAAATATGAATGTATAAGGTTTCATCCTTTAGAATTTTCAAATATTAAAATCTTAGAGAAATAGTATTCGTTATTCCTGACGAAAAAAGAAGCTCGTTATCCATGCCTTCCATGTTCTGCGTTCCTTGGAAAATGT
The DNA here is from genome assembly GCF_036898095.1 of Palaemon carinicauda. Taxonomy (NCBI): domain Eukaryota; kingdom Metazoa; phylum Arthropoda; class Malacostraca; order Decapoda; family Palaemonidae; genus Palaemon; species Palaemon carinicauda. The sequence goes on from NC_090739.1 coordinate 18,876,530, forward strand.
ACCATTGAGACCAGTATGGATAAAGAAATGTGAAGAATATTATGGCGGAAAGAGAGAGAGAAACTATTCAATCTTTATCCGAGGAGAATAAAACTCTGTGTAACAAGACGATACAATTGTTGGTGTGCGTGCTGGTGTAATTATTTCTTCGTTCTCATGTTGTTTTATTTAGATAGAAAGAGGTTGTTGGACAAGGGTAAGGTTGGGAAAGATTGTATGTGCGGCGTCGTGTTGATCTTTCGTTTTGTAAGGCGAAATAGGAAATGGGTTTCTGTGTCTAATTTCACATTAAAAATAAGAGTTTCAATGACACTTTTTGTGAATACATTAAATTTAATTTTTTTCTCTACACTAATTCTAAATTAACTTGTTCTCACCTTTGATGTTTACTTTCATATACATGTAATGGCCACAAAAAAAAATACGAAACATGAAAAAAAAGAAAAAAAAAAAACATTAAGCTCGCAAAGATGTATAAAAATCGTAGAATTTCTAAAATCTGGAAAAAATAAGACTCACTAAACTGATAGAGTAATTTTTTTTTTATGTTCAAAATCCTAATTTCATTACCGATAATTATAACAGCAAAAATTATGGTGGGCCGTTTGCATTGAAACTAGAAAACAAAAACACAGAGAGAACTATCATCCGAATACATATATGGAGAATTTGCGTTGAATACAGGAGGCGGGAAGCTGCAATGTCATCAAGTTGATTAAGGTTACGGATTCCTAATACCATCAAACAGGGTTGCCAGGTTTTCCAAATGAGAAAAGGCCAACGTCTGATCAACTGCAGCTTTAAAAGGCCAACCTAATAGTAGAAAAGGGCCGAAAATATAGCATTAAAGGCTAACCAATTTCAAAAAGGCCAAATTTAGGTATCTAGCACGAAAAAGGCCAAATCTTTAGTTTTTTGGCCCGAAAAAGGCCAACCTGGCAACCGTGCCATCAAATGGTTTGGGAAGAACATTCTTCAAATTAGGTTCAATATTTAACAGGTGGAAAGTGTGGAAGGCGCCATAGGTTCTCGTTAGTGTTGTCAAAGCCTTTTGGTATGTTTCTGTGAACGTTTGTAATACATGGTATGATCATAGTAGTTTTTGTTTGTTGTCTATTCAGCTTGTACCTCTATCAATCTTCCTGAATTTTTTACCCTTTAAATGGTAAGCTAACTTTGCAGTATCGAATGTATATTTTATTTTTTTATCATTATTACCAGATAAGATAGCATTATATATAGATGGACAGGTAATGAAATAAAGGAATTATTGGAATGGAACTTCCTTTGTAACCATTTCAGATTTGCAAGATTACTTCACACGTCTTAACATAGATTTATATAGAGATTGAGATGATGACTAGTCTTCATGATTATTTTTTGTCTTTTTTTCATAATTTCTGAAAAAATATTTGATAGTTTTCAATACTTTCCGAACGATTTGCCGTTATAAGATTATATTGAAATTCCCTGGATGGGTAACAAGTAAAAGATCATGAAGCGAAAACGGACATTGTTCTTCGAGTGTTTTCCAACTTTGCTTTTTGTGGTATGTCTGTTGTAATTGGAAATGTGGGTATAATTTATTCATATGCAAAAAAAAAAAAAAAAAAAAAAAAAAAAAAAAAAAAAAAAATTTCTTTAGATAAGTCTTTCTATCGTAAACAAATAAATTTAAGAGGTCATGCAATGTTTTATATTCCTAGGTTTTTCTATAATTTTACTTTGCACGTTCAATGTATTTTTTTCTTACCACTTCATCGTAAAAAACAGTTATCCTTAAAGTAGCGAACACACTTTTATTCGTTTATGTAAGTAGTAAATGT
>NC_090739.1:18885855-18893355 GCF_036898095.1 Palaemon carinicauda
GCCTTGCAAAAGGCTTTAGGTTTCTTCTATTCCTTGCTGCAGAGGAGATGTTGCTTCTTTCTTTCTTTACTAAAACGGTTCCAGTTCCTGGAAATTCTTCTCAATTTGGCTGTTGTTAATATTAGTTTTATTATTATTAATATTATTATTAATATTATTATTATTATTATTATTATTGTTGTTGTTGTTGTTGTTGTTGTTGTTGTTGTTGTTTCTATTGCTGCTGTTGTTGTTATTGTAAGGGTGCCAAAAGAGAAATAGCCTAGGAAAAATAAACTATGTGAGAGGTAGTCAATAAAAAATGTAAAATATCTTAAGATCAGTAATAACGTTAAAAGAGATCTACCATATATAAACAATGAAGAGAGACTTATGTCAACCTGTTCGACATAAAAATATTCGCTGTAAGGTTAAGCTTCTGAAGTTCCAGCGATTCAACTGCTTGTTTAGGTAAATCGTTCCTTGATCTAGTTGCAGCTGGAGTAAAACTTCTAGAATTCTGTGTAGTGTTCAGTCTTATGATGGAGAAGGCGAGACTGTTAGAGTTGACTGCATACCCATTACTACGTATAAGATGGTGTAGTCTGTGAAGATCTGAATGCAAAAGATGGTCAGAATTATGAAAAATCTTATGCAATATGCATAAGAAAATAACTGAATGACGGTGCGAAAGATCAATATCCAGATCAGAAATAAGAAATTTAATAGACGGCAAGTTCTTGTCCAACAAATTAAGATGAGATTCAACATCTGGAGACGAGACAGAAGGACAATGCGCGAAACAAGGTAGAATGAAACAGTTAAAACCTCTCTTTCTCCATAAGTTTTTTTCTTTTCTTTTTTTTTTCTTTTTTTTTTTGCAACTGGAGAAGAACCAAACCGAATGTTTTCCTCTAAAGGTAAAATTGGGCTAAAAAATCCAACATAAATATTAAATGAGTTGTATATTATTAAAGAAATATCAATGCAGAGATCTGGATGTTAAAGAGTCACTGTCCTCGAACTACTTACAATCATATTTGAATTTTTTTAGGGTTCAACTTTATGCTCCATAATTTGCACCGTGCACTAATTTTAGCTAGATCTTTATTAAGGGATTCAGCAACACATTCAGGAGATGGAATTGAGGCAAAGAAAGAAACATCATTTGCATATGCAGCGAACTAGTTTTCTAGGCCAAACGGGATATCTGGTGTAAATAGTATGAAATGCAATGGGCTAAGAACACTAGCATGAGAAACACCTGATATTACATTCGTATACTCAGTATGGGGCACATCAATTATCTTTTGTCATCTATTACATAGAAATTCAATAATGACGGTAAGAAAAGGCCCACCTAATCTCAACTGTTCAAGTTTGAAAAAAGGGGCTCATAATTAACAAGGTCAAAGGCAGCACGAATATCAAGGCCAAAATTAAGTAAAGCTACTAACGTCAATTATTTCTATTCGTGGAATATTTTTTTATTATTATTTAAGAAATTTGCTGTCCTATTTTTCTAACCGCCATTACTGACGTATATATTTTAGTAGTGCCTTTGTATTCCACCAAGTTTTCCCACTGAACTTTTTTAGAGTAACCAGAATATTAATAAATGTAACAGGAATGCACGTGCAAACGAACGCACACACATATGTATATGTATATATATATATATATATATATATAATATATATAATATATATAATATATATATATAATATATATACATATGTATATGTATGTTTTTGTGTTTGTATACATACATTTATATATATATATATATATATATATATATATATATATATATATATACATACATACATACATACATACATACTATATAGGTGAGTGGTTTGCCTATCTTTATGGATGTGTTTTATTTTTCCCCTTTGCTCGTGTAGACTTTAGAGAATCGAATGCGAATGCTAACAAGTGAAGGATGAAGGAAGATTACGAAAAACGTACTTGAATTATGCAACAGTCTAAATGAAAACATAGAAGGGGAATGGGAAATGTAAAGCTTCTACATACAACAGAATCTAGCAAAGAAAAAATATAGCTTGCTAATAATGAAAGAAAACAAAACGTTTCTAACTGGTGAATTAATTAGTCTTTACTAGTAAAATCACTCCCACTTTGTGCATTTCATAGAAAAATAATAGATATCAAAAGTTAATTTATTTATCTTCTGATTTTTCACATACAAGTAAAACACATCAAGGGAAGAATTTTCAAACCAGTCAAGAAAAGAAAACTATGAGCAAACTTAAGAAACATTATGAGATTACGAAAGTCAAATATACAATAGAAGATAAAATATCCATTGTTGACATTTCCGAGGACGAAACTTCTCATCATCCAATTAGAGAGAGAGAGAGAGAGAGAGAGAGAGAGAGAGAGAGAGAGAGAGAGAGAGAGAGAGAGAGAGAGAGAGAGAGAGAGAGAGAGAGAGAGAGAGAGAGAATATTCACTAAGAAGTAATCCTCCCCTCGTATAGAAGCGTGAAAACTAGTATCAGAGATCAAGGCAGCCCTATGTAGTAACCCGGGGTCTTTATGGCAGTACAATGAGGTCTTATTGTGGATTTTTATTCCTCGTGAAGGGAGATTGAGGTCGTCTGTTTCGTTGAGAAAACCACTTAAAGGTGGGCATATATGGTGGAAGGATGGGGACAAAGGTGGTATTGTTTAGCACTTCCCAACATCCGTGGTAGTGTCCAACATAGCATAATATTCTAGTTGTATTTATGGTGACTTTTATGTTTTTATAGGAGGATGTTCCAAATTATCTTCCCTGTATAATAAAGAGCAAGTGTCTGGGTGTATATATATATATATATATATATATATATATATATATATATATATATATATATATATATATATTCAGTATATATATATATATATATATATATATATATATATATATATATGTATATATACATACAGTGTATCTATATATAAAATATGTATATATATATAATTCTGGTACCCAATCCAGAATTGTTATATTTCATACAGTAACAAAAGTAACTGGTGTTTATTCAAGTATAAAAAAATAAAGATTCGACCCCCCCCCCCTTCCCCAATAATAAAAGAGATTTTAAGACAAGCATTGGCTGATGGTAATAAAAAACCAAATAAAGGCCAAACGGGAAAGTGGAAGGTAATAATATAATAAGACATAAATACAGCACAACAATAGAAGGCGCAAAGCAAAATATCTGCCAGTTAGATCAGAGACAGGAGATAGTCATCTTAGTAAAAGGAAAAGTGTGCATGAATTGGGTCATGAAAAGGAAGTATGGCGCTCCATGATATGCAAATGGAAATTCATATGAATTCGGTGGCTGGCGGCAGTCTTCCAAGAATAGATGGCAAATATTCATGGTATAGGTTCATTTGTAGTCTTGGAGTGTGTAATTAATGTTTCTGTTTTCCGCTTTGTTGTATCTTAGTTTTTCGGTCTGTGATTTTGTAAAAATATGTGTTTTTTAATCGGCTTTTATATATTTTGTTGTATTTTTCAAATGTTTCCGTTAGTTCTTAGCGAGTTTTATTTCGTTTCCCTAAACTGTTATAAATATTTTTGTATTTTTCAAACGTTTCTGATATTTCTTAAATAGTTTTATTTCGTTTCCATAAACTTTTATACAAAAGAAAAATTATTTTTCAAATGTTTTTCATATTCCTTAATAAGTTTTATTTCGTTTCCATAAACCTTTATGAATTTTTATTTCATTTTTCAAATGGTTTGGACATTTCTTATTAAATTTATTTCGTATCCCTAAACTTTAATAATTTTTTCCGGGTTAATGCAGCATCTTAAAAAAAAGAATTACCCCTCAAAATATTTTTTTTTTTTTTTTACAAACCTTACAGTTATATCTCTCCCGTCTTTAATAAACTGACAAAATTTTTTGTGAATATACAAATTAGTCAGGGTTTCTTACCTGAAGAAATTCTGGACTTGATCCTTCATTTCATTAACTATAAGCTATCCAGTCTTTGTGCAAGTGAAAGAGTTAGCGAAAGGCTTTTATGTATATGTTTGTAAATTTGATGTTTTAGTTTTTTAGACTGGACATCATTGTTTTGGGAAATCTGGACACTACAATTAATTAGTCTAAATATAAATATATATATATATATATATATATATATATATATATATATATATATATATATATATATATATATATATATATATATATAATTATATACTGGTTTCCTTTCTCCTTTTTTTCCTATTTTCATGTTCATCTTTTTCCAACTACAGTATTCTCACCAAAGGGTTTATCGTCATGGTAAATACCTCCTTGTTATATATATATATATATATATATATATATATATATATATATATATATATATATGTGTGTGTGTGTGTGTGTGTGTGTGTGTGTGTGTCTGTATATATATTTTGCTTGCTGTTAGGTGGTGGCGCTGCTGCCATGGCTACTTTATGAAAAGGTCTTTATATGAGATCATTAAAAGGTATCTATTCATTCATATTCACCGAATATTGATGTTGCTGAATGTATAAGGAATACCATTCACAGTCAGTGGATATCAAGGGCTACATGTAGAAACTATACCGCATATATTTGGAAAATGTGCTCTCTAATCCTTTTTGGGGTTTCTTCCGGTAAGGATTCTTAGTTGCAAATTTAAGAGTATAGCCATAAAACATTTATAGGTGAGAAAAACATTTTGAGATTTATTGGGGTTGTTTTACAAAGTCAAGCGTTAAGTCACTGGTCATCTGGTCATTTTGATATTAAAGTCTATACATTACGCTTCACCTTATCAAAAAGATAAATTTAATGGAGTCTTCAAAAATAAAAACAATGGAAACTTTACCATTATCACAATGATAAAAATTTACCATATTCCAAAGGTACGAACTGTCAGATGCGTGAGGCAGACACTTTCCATGCACCACCATATGATTTATTTGTCACTATACACCATCCCCCTTCCCCTTAAACCTGACTTCGGTCATCATTATCATAATTTTAGCGGGTATTTCTCCGTGATCATGTATAGAGGCTACTGCACGAAAATTCAGAGCAAAATAACCTTCTGTTGTTAAAAATACCTTGTTTACATACCGTTATTATTATTACCTCCACCAAGGAAGTATTGCGATCGAGTCGGTTTATTTATTTGTGTCAAATCAACTAGACGGATTTTGACGAAATTTTCACCACATATATCTTAGGACATGGACGACCCTATTAAATTTTGCAGATGATCCGGATCCATATTTAAAGATAACGTCAAAACTACTGGACGGATTTTGACGAATTTTTCACAACAATTTGATATTAGGTTATGGACGACCCCATTAAATTTTGGAGGTGATTCGGATCCGGATTTTAGATCTGGATTAGCATTTTTCTCTATTTTAAAGGTAACGTTAAAACTTCTCAACGGATTTTGAGGAAATTTTCACCACAGATAGAGCTTAGATCATGAACGACCCCATTAAATTTTGGAGGTGATCCGGATCCGGATTCTAGATCTCGATTTGCATTTTTTTCTATTTTAAAGGTAACGTTAAAACTTCTCAACGGATTTTAAGGAAATTTTCACCACAGATAGAGCTTAGATCATGAACGACCCCATTAAATTTTGGAGGTGATCCGGATCCGGATTCTAGATCTCGATTTGCATTTTTTTCTATTTTAAAGGTAACGTTAAAACTTCTCAACGGATTTTAAGGAAATTTTCACCACAAACAGAGCTTAGATCATGAATGACCCCATTAAATTTTGGAGGTGATCCGGATCCGGATTCTAGATCTCGATTTGCATTTTTCTCCATTTTAAAGGTAACGTCAAAACTTATCAACGGATTTTAAGGAAATTTTCACCACAGATAGAGCTTAGATCATGAACGACCCCATTAAATTTCAGAGGAGATCTGTGTTCTAGTTTATTTATTTATTTGTCTGTAGGTCTGTGGGCAGGATTCTAGAACCGGATTTGTATTTTTCACCAAATTTAAGATTCGTCAAAATACTCAACGGATTTTGACCTAATGTTCATTACAGATAGATTTTATGTCATGGACGACCCCTTAAATTTTGGAGATGATCCAGATCTGGATTCTAATTTATTTATTTATTTGTCTGTGTGTCTGTCGAGAGAATTACGTCAAAACTACCCGACAAATTTTGTAGAAATTTTCACCAAAAAATTTTGGAGATGATCCGGATCATGATTCTAGAACCGAATTTGCATTTTTCACCGTTATGAAGATAACGTCAAAACTACTTGACAGATTTTAAAGAAATTTTCACCAAAGATAGATCTTAAGTCATGGAGGATCCCATTAAATTTGGGAGGTGATCTGTATTCGGATTCCAGCTTATTTCTTTATTTATTTATTTTTGTGTGTGTGGACAGGATTACGTCAAAAGTACTTGACGGATTTTGACAAAATTTTCACCACAGATAGATCATAGGTCATGGACGATCCTATTAAGTTTTTGGAGATGATCCGGTTATGGATTCTAGATCTGGATGTGCATTTTTTGCCATTTTAAAGATAAATTTAAAACTATTCAACGGATTTTGACGAAATTTTCACCACAGATAGCTCTTAGATCATGGACGACCCTATTATATGGATTCTAGTGCATTTCTTTTTTTTTTATTTATTTGTATGTATCTGTGGACAGGATTACGTCAAAACTACTAGATAGCTTTTAACGAAGTTCTCACCACAGATAGATCTTAGGTAATGGATGACCCCATTAAATTTTGGAGATGATCCAGATCCGGATTCTAAATCCGGATTTGCCTTTTTTGCCTTTTTAAAGATAACGTCAAAATTTCTCGACGGATTTTGACGAAATTTTCACCACCGATAGATCTTAGGACTAAGGTTATGGACGACCCCATTAAACTTTGGTGGTGATCCGGATCCGGATTCAGATTTTAGTTTATTTATTTTTCTGTCTGTATGTTTGTGGACAGTATTGCTTCAAAACTACTTGACGGATTTTGACGAAAGTTTCACCACAGATAGATCTTAAGTTTTGGATGCCCCCATTGATTTTTGGAGAGGATCCGGATTTGGATTTTCCGCCATTTTAAAGATAACGTCAAAACTACTTGACAGATTTTGACGAAATTTCCACATGTTGATCTTAGATCATGGACGATCCCATTCAATTTTGGAGATGATCGGGATTTGCATTTTTCGCCATTTTAAAGATAATGTTAAAATAGATTGACTGATTTTGACGAAATTTTCACCATAGACAGATCCTAGGCCATGGACGACTCTTATCATCATTATTATTATTATTATTATTATTATTATTATTATTATTATTATTATTATTATTATTGAATTTGAAATCACGTTATGCAAACTTATCTTAACCAGTATGATTTAATTTTTGTCCTTAATTTTTTTCGAATCATATTATTTTTTTATAATTCCATATAAGATATTGTCGTGACAAATTTCCCCAAATATTTATAAATCCCTCTTAATTTTC
>NC_090739.1:18900855-18908355 GCF_036898095.1 Palaemon carinicauda
TTATGCATGTGAAAATCGAGTTAGTTACGTATGTAATTTATTTTGGGAAAGAATTCGAGTAATTGTACTTTGTAAAACGTACAGTACAGTTGAGAATTGGGCTGTTGGCGTTTTGAAATGGTATGAAATTGCTGTGATTATGGATCAAATTTAATAGGTAACGAAGATGATAAATCTTGGGAAATATTTAATTGAATTATTCACATCAATACCCATAGAAATAAAAAAAGACATCTAAGTAGAAGTTTAATTACTCTTAAATACTATTCAACTTGAGAATGCTAAAACGATAATACGCGAATGCTGTTATGATAATCGCATAGTTTTGCTGGGCAAATTAAAATAAATCCTTGAGTTCTATAGCTAGTAAAATTGCTTGCTTATACATCCCTTTATAGTTAGTAATTAAATATAGAACATCGTATGTGGTCGTATACAAGAAAATCGATATCTATTAATTTGCTTTCACGCGCGTGGGAACGAATGTTGATTGCATTGCTGTGTATTGCATATAATCAATTATTTAATTGTTTTCCTTAATTAGTTCAACTTCATGTTCTACCTTCTGAAAAGTCCGGAAAGGCATTGTTCAAGAATTTTAAAAACAGTAGATTTTTATGCTTCCGGTACTGAGATTTTTTTTTTATTATTCTGACCATCCTTTACATTCAGATCTTCCCGGACAGTTCCATCCTGTTCGGAATACTAGGTATGCCGTTAATTCTAATAGTAAGGCCTTCTCCATCATGAGGCTCAATACTACACAGTATTCTAGAAGTTTTATTCCAGCTGTGACCAAGTTGTGGAATGATCTTCCTAATCGGGTAGTTGAATCAGTAGAACTTCAAAAGTTCAAACTCGCAGCAAATGTTTTTATGTTGAACAGGCTTACATAAGTCCTTTTTTAATTTATATATAAAATATCTGTTTTAATGTTGTTCATGCTTTTAAAATATTTTATTTTAATTTTTCATTACTTCTTATATCGTTTATTTATTTCCTTATTTCCTTTCCTCACTGGGCTATTTTTCTCTGTTGGAGCCCTTGGGCTTATAGCATCTTATTTTTCCAACTAGGGTTGTAGGTTAGCTAGTAATAATAATAATAATAATAATAATAATAATAATAATAATAATAATAATGATAATAATAATAATAATAGTAAAATATCTGTTGCCATCTGATCCTAATCGCAGGTTGGGAAACTTAATTAGCAATGCGAAAGACCGCTGGTATTAGTGGGAGTTCTGTGTTGGCTTCTGAAATTTGCATTTTAATCATTTGTAATCATAGATGATATTTTTTAACTACTGAACAACTAAATGTCTTTTGAAATGTAATTTTCATAACAAAATCATCAGCGTTCCAAGTTTATAGTATGAAAATCAACAGGTTTTTTTTTATAGTGAATGCGCTATTTCTAACACATGAAAAAAAATCGTTTGAGATGTACGTTTTAAGGATCAGCGTTCCAATATTATAGTATGAAAATAAATAGATTTCTTGTTCTGTGGTAAATGCGCTGCTACTAACTGTATTTATGCAGTTGTGGACACCAGGAATCTAATTTAGCATCAGGCTTAAGAATTTTATGTCGGCCAAGAAGTCGAATGAGATAATGAAATGTTTTCTGCCGGATTCTTGATGAACTCAGGGGAGGTGGGCGTTTTGGAGTATTTCGAGTGTGCAGTTTCTCAGAGCCTCTCTTTAGGTGGCTCAGTGCTGGTTTGTGACGTCATCGTCAGGGGGCATTCTGAAGAGACAAATTATAATTTTACTAACTCAGCAGTACCTGATGGCTACCATAAATGTAATTAACAGCTTCCAGGACAATTGCCACTTACGCGTTCTTTTGTATAATGGGTTAAATAAACTTCTTTCGCAATAAAGACCATATTGCTCTCACGTATGATGAAATATCCAACTCAAATAACTAGATCTGACAACGATCCCATCAGTCAAGACCACGCTTCCCCAAATCGGAAAACTGTGAGCCTCTCGCCGTGTTTTATTCAAGTAGAAACCTTCGTTGTGACCGTACTATATTTATATAGAACGAAACGTTAACGTCCAAATTTTACATTTCCTCTATTTGATGAACTATCTATGTACCTCGCTAGTAAAATGTAATGCTTTTTTAGTGTGTCCACACACTACACAAATTGCATTGATATCGGATATTTTCTGTGAGACGTTTTTGTTGCCGAAAATGGAAAAAATTTCATAAAGAAAATTTTGTTTTGTTTTTTTTTGGTGGTGGTGGTGAAAGTCTTGTTGCTGTCGTTCCTCGTTTGCTAAATTTTAGGCAAAGAATGATATAGTGGACATCCAAGGCTAAACATGATTCGTTTATATGCTCATTATTTAACTTACCAGATTAATATGCATTTCTTAAAAATGTTCTCACACAATGTGTTCTTCATCTTTTACTTTTCTATGATAACAAATACCAATTACACATCGTTCATAGAGTTCATTTTCAATCATTTTAAGTTACCATAAAAAGGATAGTCAACATTTAGTTATGTAGTCTTTGTATAAACATATTAATATTTGTTGCTGTTGTAAAATAATTGATTTAAATTATTTTACTTTTTTATTTAATCGAACCTTGTAAACATAATATAAGAAGAACATTGTATTACTTATGCAGCTCCTCGAAATTTTGGCTACAAATCTGAAGGTAAATTTTCATACTCAGATCCGTCTTGATATGGCGTAGTTTTTAATAAGATGAATAGAAAAATTAAATATCAAACGTAATATGTAATCAAAACAAGAGCCATTTCTGATTTTGGTGTTGTAAATATATTCATATGACATTCCTTACTATATCAGCAGCGGTTCCCTTTGGACATTGTGAAATTCCTGGTGTCCTGCGGAGAGAGAGAGAGAGAGAGAGAGGAGAGAGAGAGAGAGAGAGAGAGAGAGAGAGAGAGAGAGAGAGAGAGAGCGAGAGCAGCAGCAATCAAATTATTGATGAGCAGGCAGGAGCATTTTTCTAGTCGATAAGAGGAAAATTGGATTATAAATTTAACTGGAATCACTCGAGAAAATGTCAAAAAATCAATTATTTGAAATTACACTCTGGAAAACAGTAAGTTTATGTTCAGGATATATGATGATGAGCAAGAATACATTAGTTGCATATCATATAGGACTCGTTTAAAAGTCATGCTGAATTGTTCTTTATTATGAATTCTTTGGAAAGGAAGATTTTAAAGAACGAAATAATTTAAAATGTTAGTGTTTACATTCAGAATATCTCACTTTTATCAGTTTCATCTCTTACGCCTATTGACGCGAAGGGCCCTCGGTTAGATTTCATCAGTCTTCTCTAACTTGAGCTTTCAATTCTATACTTCTCCATTCATCATCTACTTCACGCTGCATAGTTCTCAGCCATGTAGGTCTGGGTCTTCCAACTCTTCTAGTGCCTTGTGGAGCCCAGCTGAATGTTTGGGGAACTAATCTCTCTTGGGGAGTGCGAAGAGCATGCCCAACCTATGTCCATCTACCCCTCATCATGATTCCATCAACATATGGCACTCGAGTGCCATATAGTTTATAGTTTCATTTCTAACCTTGTCCTGCCATTTAACTCCCAATATACTTCTGAGGGCTTTATTGTCCAATCTATTAAAATCTATCAGCTTATACTAATTTAAAATATATATTATTTTAAATGAATTCGGATGATGGTAGAAAATACACGCTTTCATTTACTAAACAAAAAATGCATAAATATTGATGAATTAAAATTCTTTCACTGGTGTTAAATTCAGAACGTTTCAGAAAATATTAATTGTACGATATATAACAGATATTAGAGGAAAAAATATTATTCGTATGATTGAATATGCATGGCTGGAAAACTAAAGAGAAAAGCAAAAATAAACCTATCTGTTTAAAATTCGAGCATAATAGCATAATCCCTCACTACCGGGTATATATTAAGCATTCATAAAAGCGTATTCGTTAAAAAACAATGAAAAGACAATTATGCAATAGATACAACCATTACTATCGTATATGTACATAAATGCGATTAAATCCAGAGAATTCCAAAGTTTAACCAGTGTTTTATATTAGAATATTAACCTGAAATAAAAAAAAAAAATACAATTCAGATATAAATAATTTTCGAGAATGATGATATCTAGGTGCACTGCATTTCGGCATATGAGGATGACCTCCAACGTTAAGATAATATATTTTGTATTTTGAACGAAAGGCTCGTCTAAACATAGAGATTTTTAGTATGGTAGAATTGAGCTCAAAATATACTCAGAAATACACACACACACACACATATATATATATATATATATATATATATATATATATATATATATATATTCTGTAAACTATATATAAGACAGTTTGTCCAGGGAGAAACTATCTTCGATTTTTGGATGCTTCTAAGACGTTGTCTATTTATTATATGTATGTATATATATATATATATATATATATATATATATATATATATATATATATATATATATATATGATATATATATATATATATATATATATATATATATATATATATACATACATATTCTCGTCGATTATCGCGAACAAAAGTAGGTTTAATATTCATTTGACGTAACTCATATTACCCATTAATTTTTTTATTATAATTTGCAGATATGGCGTTCATACTCAATGAATGTACAAAATAAATAAGAGGGACAACTGACACCATATTTACGAAGTATATCTCCCAGATAAGAGTTACCGAAATAACAATATCCCAGGTACAATTATCAGTTTTATGTCCATACAAAGAACCAGTAAAATACTGCCGTAAGTTCTATTAGAATATTTACACTGACAAAATCAGCAATGTACTACACTTTTTTTCAATTTAAATGAGAATGATTAAATATCTTCTATAAGATAATCCATGTTGCATTTAACAATTTATGAATAGAGGAAAAATAGGATACGATGATGAATGACATTTGGCGGGTGACAAATCTTCCTTTTAATGACTACGCTGATATAGATTTCTCATCAAGTTGAGAGAGAGAGAGAGAGAGAGAGAGAGAGAGAGAGAGAGAGAGAGAGAGAGAGAGAGAGACTTTGAAAACAACATTCCTAAGTTTCCTTATTTTCACATGGTACGAGAGAGAGAGAGAGAGAGAGAGAGAGAGAGAGAGAGAGAGAGAGAGAGAGAGAGGCAGGCGTTGAAAGCAACATTCTCAAGTTTCCTTATTTCTCACATGGTACACGAGAGAGAGAGAGAGAGAGACTTTGAAAACAACATTCGTAAGTTTCCTTATTTCTCACATGGTACACGAGAGAGAGAGAGAGAGAGAGAGAGAGAGAGAGGAGAGAGAGAGAGAGACTTTGAAAACAATATTCCTAAGCTTCTTTATTTCTCACATGATACATAATCATCTCGGTTTTAAGGAACTCTTCATCCATCATTTCGTCATGACCTTCAAGGACATTCATGCCATTTCTAATACATATCGTCATTCAGTAAATTGAATGAATACAGTTTTGTTAATGAAGTCTTATCGAACTATACGTGACGTTAGTTACAATTTCTTAGATAGCAGCTTGATCTGTATTGTAAGCTTACGTGAATTCCAACCCAATCATACATAAACAAAGAAATTAATTGTTCATGGAAAGAAGATAACACGTTAGAGTTATTCATCTCAGTGCGTGCTTGTCTTTTGCATACAAATTTAATTAAGATTTCATGAACCTTCGAATTGGGAATTTTTTGAATGATGAGAAAAAAGCTGCTTATAGAATTTATTGTAAGCTAATATAAATGACCTCATTTAAGAAAATAATATCCAGGGAAAATTTGAAAGTGTCATTGGTATAATTTTAATTTAATCACATTTTCAAAAACAAAAGATCAGGCAAAATACCCTTTAGTTAGAACTGGAAAAGGTAAATTAGGCCTTAGGGACTCATTGAACATGGCCATAAATACAAAATTAAATGCAGAGCAGCGTGGTCTTTATGTTAACTCTTTTCTTGAAGATTTTAATGAGTTAGTACATCTAAATCAGCCGGTATAGAGAATAGAATTTTTTATAGACTTTGCTTAAGTATAGGCGATGTCTGTTGTCATGTATGATTTTGTATGACCAAGATATGTGAATGGAGAGAGAAACTGGGGTACAATGGCGTATTATAACAAAATAAAAACAAAAAGTACACATTTATCATACAAAATGCAAAATATGCTTCATGCATCAGATGAATTATTTTAATTTTAGAAAAACTTTAATTTTTTCCTTGTTACTAAAGTATTTTTATGCATGAGGAACAGTGTTAAATGGAATGGCTGGCTAAATAATATTTTGTGTCTGTAAGTGCGATTTATATCTCATTATTATTATTATTATTATTATTATTATTATTATTATTATTATTATTATTATTATTACTTTGTTGTCATTATTGTCGTTGATGTTATCGTTCAATTTAATAATCAAATTTCAAACTGAATTAAAAAAACACTCGTTCTCATAATTATTGCGTTAATTTTATTTAACTACATAATTTTACTGACGTGTACATATTAAAAAAAAAAAACTACTCCAATCAGCATCAATGACCATTGATGTTATGATACTAGATAATTAGCAATCATTCATTCATTCCAAAAAGGAATTTTAATATCATTTTTTTTATCAATATTATGGAATATTCGTATTTTTTTTACATCAAAAGTACCAACGTACTCCTCATGTTGTCAAGACAACGTTTGATAATTGCAAGATAAAATAGATGTATTCCTTTTGAAGCTATGACAACCTTCTGGCATTAATTTAAGAAGTCATTACGTTGTGCAGTTCCTATGTTGGAGATAGGGAGGCGGGGTGAGTAACTCATAATTACTGAGTCCGAAAAATGGAATATCAAATGAATCATGATGAAGATGTTTGCACAGACTCGTCGTCTTTAATTTAAAGTGTTATCTTCAAGTCAAAGGAGGATCAATCTTGAACATGGTGATCTAGAATTCTGATTACTTCTCCAATGAAAAGGAAAGTTAAAATTCAGAAAGCTCAGTAAATATGTTCAATCTATTTCATCTATGGCACAGCTGAAGGAGAAGTTGAAGAGTACTGTCTTGAATGCTTAGTTTCTTTAAAAAAAATGGGAAGGGAAATGAGGTTGAAAATAAAAGAGGGAGATCGCAAACCGTTAAATGAGTAAATGAGTTGCAACAAAATGTTCAGTATATTTAAACTAAGTCTAAGAAACTGACGTTGAAAATATTCAATTATGATAACTAGACGATGATGATGGTGGATTAAAGGATTTATGGAAGAGTGTAAGCAATTGCATTAGGATTTTTTAAATTCATGTTATGCCAAATACAACTGAACGAAATTATGCGACGATCTGTACAACTAGAGTAATATCTAGATAAAATAAATATTTGTTAGGCCTGTTTTTAGAAAAAAAGGGTATCATGGACTGGAATTTTCTGAGGCATAAATTCTACAGTAAAAAACT
>NC_090739.1:18915855-18918355 GCF_036898095.1 Palaemon carinicauda
TAATAATAAGAAGAAGAATGTTTCAGGTTCCTCACTTTTTCTTCCTTTTCTTCTTCTTCTTCCTCTTCTTAAGAAGCAGAAGAATGTTCCAGGTTCCACATTCATTATTTTCTTCTTCATCCTCTTCTTAAGAAGAAGAAGAATGTTCCAGGTTCCTCACTTCTTTTTCTTCCTTCTTCTTCTTCCTCATCTTAAGAAGAAGAATGTTCCAGGTTCCTCACTTCTTTTTCTTTGTTTTCTTCTTCCTCATCTTAAGAAGAAGAATGTTCCAGGTTCTACACTAATACCTTTTATTCGTCTTCCTCTTCTTAAGAAAAAGAAGAATGTTCCAGGTTCCTCACTTCTTTTTCTTCCTTCTTCTTCTTCCTCATCTTAAGAAAAAGAATGTTCCAGGTTCCGCACTTATTACTTTTATTCTTATTCCTCTTCTTAAGAAGAAGAATAATGTTCCGGTTTCCTCACTTCTACCTTTTCTACTTCTTCCTCTTCCCAAGAAGAAGAAGAATGTTCCAGGTTCTTCACTTCTTCCTTTTTTATATTCCTTTTCTTGTTAAGAAGAAGAATGTTCCACGTACCTTGCTTCTTCCTTTTCTTCTTCTTCCTCTTTTTCTTAAGAAGAAGAAGAATGTTTCAGGTTCCTCATTTCTTCTTTCTTTTCTTCTTCCCCCTCTTAAGGAAAAGAAGAATAAGAAGATTGGTCCAGGTTCCTCACTTCCTTTTCTTCTTCCCTTCCTCTTCGTGTTCTTCTTCAGAAGAAGAATGGTCCAGGTTTCTCACGTCTTCCTTTTCTTAAGAAGAAGAAGAAGAAGAATATTCCAGGTTCCTCACTTCTTCCTTCTCTTCTTCCTCTTCTTAAGAAGAAGAAGAATGTTCCAAGTTCCTCACTTCTTCCTTTTTCTTCTTCCTTTTCCTAAGAAGAAGAAGAATGTTACAGGTTCCTCACTTCTTCCTTTTCTTGAGAAGGAGAAGAAGAAGAAGAATGTTACAGGTTCCTCACTTTTTCCTTTTCTTAAGAAGAAGAAGAATGCTCCAGGTTCTTCACTTCTTCCTTTTCTTCTTCCTTTTCCTAAGAAGAAGAAGAAAAATGTTACAGGTTCCTCACTTCTTCCTTTTCTTAAGAGGAAGAAGAAGAAGAAGAATGTTACAGGTTCCTCACTTTTTCCTTTTCTTAAGAAGAAGAAGAATGTTCCAGGTTCCTCACTTCTTCCTTTTCCTAAGAAGAAGAAGAAGAAGAAGAAGAATGTTCCAGGTTCCTCACTTCTTCCTTTTCCTAAGAAGAAGAAGAAGAAGAATGCTCCAGGTTCCTCACTTCTTCCTTTTCTTCTTCCTTTTCCTAAGAAGAAGAAGAAAAATGTTACAGGTTCCTCACTTCTTCCTTTTCCTAAGAAGAAGAAGAAGAAGAAGAAGAAGAATGTTACAGGTTCCTCACTTCTTCCTTTTCTTAAGAAGAAGAAGAAGAAGAAGAAGAAGAAGGTTACAGGTTCCTCACTTTTTCCTTTTCTTAAGAAGAAGAAGAAGAAGAAGAATGTTACAGCTTCCTCACTTTTTCCTTTTCTTAAGAAGAAGAAGAAGAAGAAGAAGAATGTTCCAATTCCTCACTTCTTCCTTTTCTTTTTCCTCTCCTTAAGAAGAAGAAGAAGAATAATCCAGGTTCCGCACTTCTTCCTTTTCTTAAGAAGAAGAATGTTCCAGTTCCAGATTCCTCACTTCTTCCTTTTCTTCTTCTTCCTCTTCTTGTTAAGAAGAAGAATGTTCCAGGTTCCTCATTTCTTCTTCTTTTCTTCTTCCTCTTCTTAAGGAGAATAAGAATAAGAAAAAGATTGATCCAGGTTCCTCACTTCCTTTTTTTCTTCCCTTCCTATTCTTCTTCTTAAGAAGAAGAATGTTCCAGGTTCCATCACTTCTTCCTTCTCTTCTTCCTCTTAATAAGAAGAAGAAGAAGAATGTTCCAGGTTTGTCACTTCTTCTTTCTCTTCTTCCTCATCTTAAGAAGAAGAAGAACATTGTTCCAGGTTCCTCACTTCTTCCTTTTCTTCTTCCTCTTCTTAAGAAGAAGAAGAAGAAGAAGAATGTTCCAGACTCCTCACTTCTTTTTTTTCTGCTTTTATCTTTCTTTTCTTCTTCTTCCTTTTCTTAGGAAGAAGAAAAAGAAGATTGATCCAGGTTCCACACTTCTTCTTTTTCTTCTCTTTCTTCTCTTTCTTCTTAAGAAGAAGAAGAAAAGAAAATAAAAAGAAGAAAAGGAAGAAGTGAGGAACCTGGAACATTTCTTCTTCCTCTTCTTAAGAAGAAAATTGTTCCAGGTTCCTCACTTCTTCCTTTTCTTCTTCCTCTTCGTAAGAAGAAGAAATGTTCCAGGTTCCTCACTTCTTCCTTTTCTTCTTTTTATTTTCTTAAGAAGAAGAAGAAGAATGTTCCAAGTTCTTCACTTCTTCCTTTTCTTCTTCTTCCTCTTCTTAAGAAGGAGAAGAATGTTCTAAGTTCCTCACTTCTGCCTCTT
>NC_090739.1:18923355-18928355 GCF_036898095.1 Palaemon carinicauda
GGGATTTATTTTTCCATTGCATAACTACGTTGCTTTCGTGTTCCTGTAGACATCCGCATTCCATTTCCGTAGAGTCCAAATCAGAGTAACAGCCTTTTACATGCATTTTCTATTGTGAAGTATCTTTTTAATTATTTACACTTTTTCCCCAGGACTCATCTCTTTGTTTCTTCTAAAAGTTAGACTATAATACTCAATTTATTATTACATGCTATCTTTATAACCATATTTTCTAACTTTTCTGAACATTTTCTTTCCTTTATTTTTGAAGCCTTGGTTTCTATGTAATGTTTTTATGTTTCATATCATCAACAGCAGATTCAATTCGTATAATGTATGGATAATTATTGAATTGCAACTACCATATTTTTCTTCTGTAGATCTGTTAAGGAAACCACATAGAAATCATGAAAAATATCCTAACCTTCCTCAACATCGATAAATATCCCTTCGTTGATGAGAGAAGCTTATGCACCTTTGAGAGAGATATCATACAAGGAAACAATGACGAATAAATATATAGACTTCCTCCGCATTATTAAATGTAGCGTATTGGATACTCTTAGCGAAAAAAATAAAAGTTTAGAAATTATAATCATTCGATAAAAAAAAAAAAACTTGAAAATTGCTTATCATAATCTATACCATATTTATCTTTACATATGATGATGCAATTATTAGTCATATCTGAATGGAAGAACTGGGCCGCGGATAGAAGTAGGAACACATTTCTTGTATTGTGCTTAACTGAACAGTGGTTGAAACTAGACTTCTGAGAGAGAGAGAGAGAGAGAGAGAGAGAGAGAGAGAGAGAGAGAGAGAGAGAGAGAGAGAGAGAGAGAGAGAGAGAGAGTGAGTATTGGATGCTTATGTAACTAACTAAATAATAATTCGGTTCCTTTAATAAAATGAAAGGCATCTGATATATTTAGAGATTTTTTTTTCATGGTTTTCCGACTTCCTTTTTGTATATTTATCACTAAACTGCCTTATTTCAGCCTTGATTAAAATTAATATAACGAAAATTAAGAATAGTCTCTCTATGAAGTGTGGTATATTACGTTATGTTATTAAGTAGGTGTAACTAGAATCAGGATTAATATGTAGATTATGTGACACCATAAATTCTGTATCGTCAGAAAGAGCGATGCTATAATATTTCATGCAATTGAAATAACTATTATCAATGCATAGGAGCTTTTGCATGTCAAAGCCTTATGGTAATGTAAATATTTAGTGGCATTCTATAAATTCTGTAAGGGTATTGTGGTAGAGAATGTATTACTTGTCAAATCACTTTTCTTTATGAGGAAAATATTCGTCTTTGTCTTAAATACGAGATTATGAAGCTAGTTTTACGATTTACGAAATATGATTTTGTGTTACCTTGCTAGGAGTGAAGCCAAGTAGAGAAGCGAGCTAAGTTTTGAGACATAGCCCTAGGGAAAGCTAAGGATACGGATGCCTAGGGTTGGGGCGGGGGGGGGGGGGGTGGTCCGTAACAAACTCCCAGAGTCAATACAAATATCTGTATTGACTCTGGCAAACTCCCACCTCCGGTAGGTAAAGATACGACTCCTTGGTTTGGATAGGTGAGAAACCTTAGGTTAGGTAGTGATCTTGTTTGTGTTACCCTTTGAAAATGGGATCTTTCAGTCATAACCCATCGCAACCAACTACAAAGACTCCAACTTCGGTAGACGTCGAAAAACGCAGAGGTTAAAGCTGTAAATAGGTATTTTTTTCAATTCATAACTTTAGCATCCTTGGCGATACGTTATAATTATATTAATTATATATGTGTGTGTGTATGTATGTATATATATATATATATATATATATATATATATATATATATATATATATATATATATATATATATATATATTTACACACACACACACATATATATATATATATATATATATATATATATATATTTATGTGTGTCTGTGTATGTGTGTGTGTTTGCATTCATATCTATCTAAATATTTAGTCGTTTTTGAAGTCTTGAAGCGTCGCGTACACTTATATATATAAATATATAAATATATATATATATATATATATATATATATGATAAATTTTGCACATTTTTACGTGTTTTTCATATTCAAATAAGCCATATATATTTTTGATATATTAATGTCTGGATTCTCTTAACAACCTCGGGATCACAGACCCAGGCGAAATCTCACAAAGACAAGAGCTTGGCTCCGGCCGGGAATCGAACCCTGGTCGGCAAGCTTATATAGACAGTGACTAACCCACTTGGCCACGAACAAAGATAAAAGTCAATGACAATTCTACTGTACTTATGCCTGTCGAATTCAGGTATTTTGTACTTAGAATTGAAATCAACCCATCTTCACCATCGTAGCTAATTGGTAGTTTGTTACTTGGCATTCAATTAATGATAAATTTTGCACATTTTTACGTGTTTTTCATATTCAAATAAGCCATATATATTTTTGATATATTAATGTCTGGATTCTCTTAACAACCTCGGGATCACAGACCCAGGCGAAATCTCACAAAGACAAGAGCTTGGCTCCGGCCGGGAATCGAACCCTGGTCGGCAAGCTTATATAGACAGTGACTAACCCACTTGGCCAAGTGGGTTAGTCACTGTCTATATAAGCTTGCCGACCAGGGTTCGATTCCCGGCCGGAGCCAAGCTCTTGTCTTTGTGAGATTTCGCCTGGGTCTGTGATCCCGAGGTTGTTAAGAGAATCCAGACATTAATATATCAAAAATATATATGGCTTATTTGAATATGAAAAACACGTAAAAATGTGCAAAATTTATCATTAATTGAATGCCAAGTAACAAACTACCAATTAGCTACGATGGTGAAGATGGGTTGATTTCAATTCTAAGTACAAAATACCTGAATTCGACAGGCATAAGTACAGTAGAATTGTCATTGACTTTTATCTTTGTTCGTGGCCAAGTGGGTTAGTCACTGTCTATATAAGCTTGCCGACCAGGGTTCGATTCCCGGCCGGAGCCAAGCTCTTGTCTTTGTGAGATTTCGCCTGGGTCTGTGATCCCGAGGTTGTTAAGAGAATCCAGACATTAATATATCAAAAATATATATGGCTTATTTGGATATATATATATATATATATATATATATATATATATATATATATATATATATATATATATATATATATATATATATATATATATATATATATATATATATATATAATGTATATAGATATATATATAAATGTATATATGTGTGTTTATATATATATACATACATATATATTTATATATATGCATATATATGTATATACATATATATATATATATATATATATATATATATATATATATATATATATATATATATATATATATATATATATATATATATATATATATATATATATGTATATATATATGTATAAAGAGAGAGAGAGAGAGAGAGAGAGAGAGAGAGAGAGAGAGAGAGAGAGAGAGAGAGAGAGAGAGAGAGAGAGTATATACACACTGTGTGCATACACACAAACTAATCTGGTAACTATCCAATACACCAAGTCTGCTTTTACAAAATATTAACTATTTTTAATACGAGCTTTACAGTCAAGTGAAAAATGTGGCCGTAAAAAGGTGGGGTCTTTAAGCCCAGGTGTTGGAAAGGTGCCATTTGCATGCTCCATTCTGCTTCACGTAATTTTCTACATGTCCCAATTGTATTTTCCCATCGTAATTGAGTCTTATATTAAGTAAAATAGTTCATTAAACTTTTTACACGTTATTCCCAATGAAAGTTCATTTTCATTTTAATTAGGTTCCTGTGTTTATTTATGTTTATTACACCACTTAATATATTATTAAGATAATTCCTCATTTCCAGAGGTGAATTGATAAATATATTTTTCATCTTATTTACCTATAATTAAGCTCTTTGAATAAACCAAGTACTTACATTGTTTAATAAAATAATAATGTAGTTTTTTTCTTGATAAATAAAATAGAAGTTAAACATTCATCAAAGCTGTGAAAACTACTCCTCATTTAAAATTTGGTAAAAATTGGAGTAACATATAACAACTCGAAGGAAAAATAGTTGGTGTAATGGTGCTGGTAATTTGAGTCATTACTAATAGAATGCTCCAAGTATGTATATATATATCTATATATATATATATATATATATATATATATATATATATATATATATATATATATATGTATGTATGTATGTATATATACATATACATATAAATATATTGGTTTATTCATAAACCTGATTGTGGTCAAGGCTTACAGACTTTTATATTTTGGTCATCTTTACTGCAATAATAGCTCAGTACAAAATGTGAGTACATAGGTTCATGCGTTTATGGATACAGCCTTAAATGTATATCTTTACAATAGAAACAAAGCTCATTAGATAAGAATACGATACTATTCAGAATTTCAAAAAATTAGAAAAGTTGATCCGATAAGGAAAGATAAGTGAAAATTAAAAATAAGTGAAAATTAAAAATAGGTGAAAATTCAAAATAACGTTTTATAATCATTGCAAAAAAATAATAAGAAATGGGATATATGCTTTTATCAAGCCCTCCTACGTTGAACAATATAAGGAAAACAGTTGGAGAAGGATATAGTTAACAATGAAAATGCACATACGCAGATTTCTGAACTAATATCTTCGATGAGTGAATAAAATGACATTGATAACAGAACCAATTAAATTTTTCCAAACTCGCCATGGTATCATCCACCTTCCTCTATATTCGAATCTCTTATTATGAATTTCAAGGTGAGAATTTTGGTAAGATGAAAGGTGCGAATAAGATTTCTGATTAGGGCAGATTTACCGGGCTGGTTCTCTCACGCCTTTGGAAGGACTAATGCCATTAGATTAAGAACCTCTTTATTGGAGCGGCTCCTTCCCTTTGGAATAGCGCGGCATGGTAATCACCAGATTAATTTGTATATATATATATATATATATATATATATATATATATATA
>NC_090739.1:18945855-18975855 GCF_036898095.1 Palaemon carinicauda
TATATATATATATATATATACTGTATATATATATATATATATATATATATATATATATATATACTGTATATATATATATATATATATATATATATATATATATATATATATATATATATATATACTGTATATATATACTGTATATATATATATATATATATATATATATATATATATACTGTATATATATATATATATATATATATATATATATATATATATATATATATATATATATATATATATATATACGTGTGTGAATGTATTTATGGATGAGTGGATTTAGCGATTATTTTCAATATGAAACAAAATCACCTAGTTTTCAAATATATTTATCTACATATTCAAGTATCTATTTATATGATTATTTATTTAAACAAAAAAGTACTTATATGTGCTTAGAGTTACCCCGGGTCTTCCATAAAAACTTAACACGGGCTTTTTCCTTATATACGGTAAGTCTCTGAAGACCTTTCCAGCCTGTTCCTTTGCCTCAGAGTGTCCATTAACGCCATCAACCTTCAAGTTATTCTTGCAGGATATTCTAAGAACATTTTTTTTCTTTACTTTTGTACATTTGCTGTAATTTAGTGGGAAAATCATTCCACTTTATTCTAATACACTGGGAAAATCATTCTTCTTTTTTGTAGTACAGTGGGAAAATCATTCCACTTTTTCCAATACAGTAGGAAAATCATTCCATTTTTTTCTAATACAGTGGGAAAATCATTCCACCTTTTTCCAATACAGTAGGAAAATCATTCCACTTTTCTCTAATGCTGTGGGAAAATCAATCCACTTTTTCTAATACCGTGGGAAAATCATTCCACTTTTTCCAATACAGTAGGAAAATCATTCCATTTTTTTTCTAATACTGTGGGAAAATCATTCCACCTTTTTCCAATACAGTAGGAAAATCATTCCACTTTTCTCTAATGCTGTGGGAAAATCAATCCACTTTTTCTAATACCGTGGGAAAATCATTTCACTTTTTCCTAATACAGTGGGAAAATCATTCCACTTTTTTTCTAATACAGTGGGGAAATCATGCCACTTTTTTCTTATACAGTGGGAAAATCGTTCCACTTTTTTTTTATACATGGGGACAATCATTCCACTTTATTCTAATACAGTCGGAAAATCATTCCACTTTTGTTCTAATGCAGTGGGAAAATCGTTCCACTTTTTTTCTTATACTGTGGGACAATCATTCCACTTTTTTCTCTTATACAGTGGGAATATCATTCCACTTTTTTCTAATACAATGGGAAAATTGTTCCACTTTTTTTCTTATACAGTGGGACAATCATTCCACTTTATTCTAATACAGTGGGAAAATCATTCCACTTTTTTCTAATGCAGTGGGAAAATCGTTCCACTTTTTTCTCTTATACAGTGGGAATATCATTCCACTTTTTTCTAATGCAGTGGGAAAATCGTTCCACTTTTTTTTTCTTATACAGTGGGACAATCATTCCACTTTTTTCTAATACAGTGGGAAAATCGTTCCACTTTTTTTTCTTATACTGTGGGACAATCATTCCACTTTTTTCTAATGCAGTGGGAAAATCGTTCCACTTTTTTCTCTTATACAGTGGGACAATCATTCCACTTTTTTCTCTTATACAGTGGGAATATCATTCCACTTTTTTCTAATGCAGTGGGAAAATCGTTCCACTTTTTTTTCTTATACTGTGGGACAATCATTCCACTTTTTTTTAATGCAGTGGGAAAATCGTTCCACTTTTTTCTCTTATACAGTGGGACAATCATTCCACTTTTTTCTCTTATACAGTGGGAATATCATTCCACTTTTTTCTAATGCAGTGGGAAAATCGTTCCACTTTTTTTTCTTATACAGTGGGACAATCATTCCACTTTTTTCTAATGCAGTGGGAAAATCGTTCCACTTTTTTCTCTTATACAGTGGGAAAATCGTTCCACTTTTTTTTCTTATACAGTGGGACAATCATTCCACTTTTTTCTAATGCAGTGGGAAAATCGTTCCACTTTTTTCTCTTATACAGTGGGACAATCATTCCACTTTTTTCTCTTATACAGTGGGAATATCATTCCACCTATTTCTAATGCAGTGGGAAAATCGTTCCACTTTTTTTTCTTATACTGTGGGACAATCATTCCACTTTTTTTTAATGCAGTGGGAAAATCGTTCCACTTTTTTCTCTTATACAGTGGGACAATCATTCCACTTTTTTCTCTTATACAGTGGGAATATCATTCCACTTTTTTCTAATGCAGTGGGAAAATCGTTCCACTTTTTTTTCTTATACAGTGGGACAATCATTCCACTTTTTTCTAATGCAGTGGGAAAATCGTTCCACTTTTTTCTCTTATACAGTGGGAAAATCGTTCCACTTTTTTTTCTTATACAGTGGGACAATCATTCCACTTTTTTCTAATGCAGTGGGAAAATCGTTCCACTTTTTTCTCTTATACAGTGGGAAAATCGTTCCACTTTTTTCTCTTATACAGTGGGACAATCATTCCACTTTTTTCTCTTATACAGTGGGAATATCATTCCACTTTTTTCTAATGCAGTGGGAAAATCGTTCCACTTTTTTTTCTTATACAGTGGGACAATCATTCCACTTTTTTCTAATGCAGTGGGAAAATCGTTCCACTTTTTTCTCTTATACAGTGGGAAAATCGTTCCAATTTTTTCTCTTATACAGTGGGACAATCATTCCACTTTTTTCTCTTATACAGTGGGAATATCATTCCACCTATTTCTAATGCAGTGGGAAAATCGTTCCACTTTTTTTTTTCTTATACAGTGGGACAATCATTCCACTTTTTTTCTAATACAGTGGGAAAATCGTTCCACTTTTTTCTCTTATACAGTGGGACAATCATTCCACTTTTTTCTCTTATACAGTGGGAATATCATTCCACCTATTTCTAATGCAGTGGGAAAATCGTTCCACTTTTTTTTTCTTATACAGTGGGACAATCATTCCACTTTTGTTCTAATGCAGTGGGAAAATCGTTCCACTTTTTTCTCTTATACAGTGGGACAATCATTCCACTTTTTTCTCTTATACAGTGGGAAAATCATTCCACTTTTTTCTAATGCAGTGGGAAAATCGTTCCACTTTTTTTTCTTATACAGTGGGACAATCATTCCACTTTTTTTCTAATACAGTGGGAAAATCGTTCCACTTTTTTTTCTTATACAGTGGGACAATCATTCCACTTTATTCTAATACAGTGGGAAAATCATTCCACTTTTTTCTAATGCAGTGGGAAAATTGTTCCACTTTTTTTCTTATACAGTGGGACAATCATTCCACTTTTTTCTAATAGTGTGGGAAAATCATTCCATCTTTCTCTAATACAGTGGGAAAATCATTCCACTTTTCACTAATACAGTGAGAAAATCATTCCATTTTTTTAATACAGTAGGAAAATCATTTCACTTATTTCTAATGCAGTGGGAAAATCATTCCACTTTTTTTCTAATATATTGGGGAAATCATTCCATTTTTTTCTAATACAGTAGGAAAATCATTCCACTTTTTTCTAATACAGTGAGAAAATCATTCCATTTTTTTAATACAGTAGGAAAATCATTCCACTTATTTCTAATGCAGTGGGAAAATCATTCCACTTTTTTTCTAATACATTGGGGAAATCATTCCATTTTTTTTCTAATACAGTAGGAAAATCATTCCATTTTTTTCTAATACAGTAGGAAAATCATTCCACTTTTTTCTAATACAGTGGGAAAATCATTCCACTTTTCTCTAATGCAGTGGGAAAATCATTCCACATTTTTTCTAAGACCGTGGGAAAATAATTCCACTTTTTTCTAATACAGTGGGAAAATCATATCAGTTTTTTCTAATGCAGTGGGAAAATCATTCCACTTTTTCTTATACAGTGGGAAAATCATTCCACTTTTCTTATACAGTGGGAAAATCATTCCATTTTTTTCCGATACAGTGGGAAAACCATTCCATTTTTTTTCTAATACAGTGGGAAAATCATTCCAATTTTTTCTAATACAGTGGGAAAATCATTCCACTTCTCTAATACAGTGGGAAAATCATTCCACTTCTCTAATACAGTGGGAAAATCATTCCACTTTTTATTATTCCACTTTTTTCTTATACAGTGGGAAAATCATTCCACATTTTTCCAATACAGTGGGAAAATCATTCCACTTTTTTTCTAATACAGTGGGAAAATCATTCCACTTTTTTCTAATACAGTGGGAAATCATTCCATTTCTTTCTATTACAGTGGGAAAATCATTCTACTTTTTTCTATTAGTGGGAAAATAATTCCACTTTTTTTAATACAATGGGAAAATCGTTCTACTTTTTTATATTACAATGGGAAAATTGACCC
The DNA here is from genome assembly GCF_036898095.1 of Palaemon carinicauda. Classification (NCBI taxonomy): domain Eukaryota; kingdom Metazoa; phylum Arthropoda; class Malacostraca; order Decapoda; family Palaemonidae; genus Palaemon; species Palaemon carinicauda. The sequence continues at coordinate 18,950,227 of NC_090739.1, forward strand.
ACCTTTCTCTAATAATTTGGAAAAATGTCTCATATTCTCTTTATTACAATGGGAAAATTAGCCAACTTTTTATTTTATACGGTAAAAAAAATAGTCCCATTTTCTGTATTGAAGTGAGAAAATCATTATACTTTTTCTCTAATACTGTAGGAAAATCATCCGACTTTTCTCTATTACTATGGGAAAATCATCCCACCTTTTCTCTAATATTGTATTAATATCATTCTACTTTTTTCTAATACAATGGAAAAATAGTCCCATTTTGGTCTAATACAATGGGAAAATTATCCCACATTTTCTCTAATGCTGTGATAATATCATCCCACTTTTTCTTTAATAAAGTGTTAAAATTATCCTTCTTTTTCTCTAATGCAGTGGTAAAATCATCCATCTTTTTCCTCTAATACAGTGGTGAAATCATCCATCTTTTTTCTCTAATACAGTGGTGAAATTATCCATCTTTTTATCTAATACACTGGGAAAGTCATACATCTTTTTCTCTAATACAGTGGTAAAATCATCCATCTTTTTCTCTAATACAGCGATGAAATCGTGCATCTTTTTCTCTAATACATTGGTAAAATCATCGCACAATTTTTTTAATATAGTGGTAAAATCATCCCACTTTTTTCTCAAATACAGTGGTAAAATCAACCATCTTTGTCTCTAATACAGTGGTAAAATCATGCATCTTTTCCTCTAATACAGCGGTGAAATCATTCATCTTTTTCTCTATTACATTGGTAAAATCAGACATTTTTTTCTCTAATACATTGGTAAAATCATCCCATTTTTCTCTCTAATACAGTGGTAAAATATTCCATCTATTTCTCTAACACATTGGTAAAATCATCCATCTTTTTCTTTAATACAGTGGTGAAATTATCCATCTTTTTCTCTAGTACATTGGTAAAATCATCCCACTTTTTCTCAGATACAGTGGTAAATTCATCTCACTTTCTCTAATACAGTGGTAAAATCATCCATATTTTTTATCTAATACAGTGGTGAAATAATCCATCTTTTTCTCTAATGTATTGGTAAAATCATCCATCACTTTTCTCTAATACAGTGGTGAAATCATCCATCTTTTTCTGTAATACATTTGTAAAATCATCCATCACTTTTCTCTAATACAGTGGTGAAATCATCCATCTTTTTCTCTAATACATTTGCAAAATCATCCATCTTTTTCTCTAATACTATATGAAAATCATTCGAGTTTCTCTAATACAGTTGGGAAATCATCCCACTTTCAGCATCATATTGCAGCATCTCCTCCCTACATCACAATCCCCTGATGTCTTTAATTTTTCAAGAATTTTTGCCAACCCTTAATGCTCTACTGTCATATTCACTACAATTATCTTACGTCTCTTTTCCATTAGCAATTTTCTATAAGTTGAAGTGATAGTCGCCCCGTTATTACCTCAGAAATTTTCTATAACAGCGCAGCCCTCATGTGCATCTTTTTATCTGAAATTCCTTCCAACACTCCCTTATCAACACTTTCAGAATAATCGTCTTTGTTGTATTTCTTACGGACCTTGCATTATTTAGTACTCAAAATGATATTGATTTACTTATATTTTGTTCGTTATTAATCGTATTCATTAGATAAATCTTGTAAGCTAAATGCTGTCTCCTCTCCAACATTAACTGATATGAGCTCATCACGTCTCTTTCTTAGTACCCTCTATACGTCAATGTTTTATGTTTTACTTCATTTATCATTAACCTTCACTCTCTTGCAGCATTATATTTTGATAAAAGTTACATTCATTTTAGCCAGAGGAATATAATGTTCACAATTCATCCTACTCCAATACTCAACGAAGCGAGAAAGGGCCGATAGGGCACGGCCCCTGATTTCAAAGGATTCCCCCACTTATGCCACATCTCCACAGATCATCATCGTGCCTGCTTTCTCCAACACCAACTCCATCTCCTTACCCTCTTTTCTCCCTCATTTTCGATACAAACTGGTGTATTTCCGAAATTCGTCTAACTTTTGTTCCCCACCATCGATCAGGCAAAATTCAAGGTGTGTCTTCTGTATAAAAGCGCCCCCCCCCCCCCTCCCACGCTCATATGCCAGATGCTGCCACTACACAGTCTATGATACGCACACATACTTTAGCGAATGACTGGTTCCCAATTTCAAGCTTGCCATAAGTATAGCCACCCTCATAGCCATGCTAAGGCAGATATCTACAAGGTGAACAGATACTTGGAAGAAAAGACAAAAAAAATATATATATATATATATATATATATATATATATATATAGAGAGAGAGAGAGAGAGAGAGAGAGAGAGAGAGAGAGAGAGAGAGAGAGAGAGAGAGAGAGAGTATGGGGGACAGGTTGGAGAGGGGCTGGGAATCTATGAAGGCTGGCATCAGTAGAGAATCCGTTTCAAACCAGATGCCCTCCCCTATCAGTCCTTTCTCGCTGTGTTGAGTAAAGTAGAGAACATTTAACCCTGACTTTTTTGTTTGTTTGTATTTTACCTTCTTACTTTAGTATTAATCAAGTTACTCTTCCAAAAAATTTTATCCATGACATAAGATGTCTGATATTTCCTTATCGTCTATAACTACATATCATCTTTACAAAAAAACAATGTTCAAATATTTCAGTTGCTTTCAGAAAATGTCATTAAATTAACATTAATGACATTCCAGATGGTGCTATCCGTCTGTTTGTTTGCTCGTGTACTTATCTAAATATTATGGTGGTGACAATTTTAAGATATTTATATTTAGATATTAAATGTAATTAAATGTAAATTGCACACATATGAAGATTGTACGAGACTGACGAGAGAAGGAAGGAGACAACGTGTGTTAATAATCCGACCTTTATAGTGGCATTTTATTTTCGTGGGTTGATATATAGTATATAGACTGGTTGCCGAAAGATAAACCGTTGAAAGACCAACTGGTCGAAATGACAATTAGTATAACGACAATTCGTCAAAAAAGACTTAATATATAGAACAAAACTAAAAAAATCAAATCATTATGAAAACAAAAACAAATTGAAAATAACTTGTCCTTTCAATTTGATGATACAAAGAAGAATGCTTAAAACAAAATATGTAAATCTAAGACAAGAATATATATAAAAACAGTATTTTACTACTAAAGTATAAATAAAAACAGTTTAAGTTTTCTCGCACCTTTTTGTGTCTTGTTGAACCTAATTTTACAGATGGTATACGGTTTTGAATTTAAGACTTAATTTTTGTGTTCTAAACTAAAGTATTTTAAACTACAAAAATACTTATTATTGTCAAATGATCATGTAAAAAGTTAACGAGCCAGTTGAGTGATAATTAGACTTTTCGACTAATTGTTCCTTCCATGAATTTGTCGATCGACCTGTTTGTATTTTAGCTGTGTATATATATATATATATATATATATATATATATATATATATATATATATATATATATATATATAAATATATATATATATATATATATATATATATATATATATATATATATATATATATATATATATATATATATTCATGTAGTATATATATATATATATATATATATAAATATATATACATATATTCATGTAGTATATATATATATATATATATATATATATATATATATATGTGTGTGTGTGTGTGTGTGTGTGTGTGTGTGTGTGTGTGTTCTTTGTAGAGATTGTCACTAAAGAGTTTAGACATTTTACGTACGGTTTTTCAATTACCTCTTTCGTCCAATTTTCCTGTCGACGAATAGTTATTTCGCCTAATTGTCTTTTTGACTAATTATCAGTCGACCAACTGTCTTTCGACCAGTCGTCAAGCTACCATAATAGATACAGTACATTACTCTAGTCCATTTCAGCAGAACATCTATATAACATCTGTAAGAAGACCTTTCCCAATCAGACACAATGGATGTTACAGTGAAAATTCTGAAATGAAAGGATTTCTTGTTATTAGTAAGTAAATACATAGATAAAGGAATAAATAGATACGCAAGAAAATTGGCATTCAGAGCAAATAATCAAAGGCAATCCCTTTAGGTGATGAAAGAAATTCAATGACATAACTTCAGTTGCATACAACTGAATAGAACGTCAGGGATAGATGGATACAAGTAAAAACAAATGTGATGTAGAAGAGAAGATGGATGGAATTTCTTATTGGAGGCAAGAACTGAGTAGCGAATCGGGGAGGAGATGGAGTCATTAGAACTCTGTGATATCTATAAGTAAGAGAATTTCGTGCAAGTCTTTGTAAGGTTGTAAATTCCATATGGTTTGAAAAACAGCTTTAGATCTTTGCTCCATTTTGATAGAAGACAAGTACTGATATAATCTGCATAAGGTAGAATTCTAGGACTAATTTGACGTGCAATCATAACTTAGTTTATTTGGTAAAAAATGCACTCCTCTCTTGATAACTTCAATGGACTTGATTTATTATATTACATGCAAATGCATTTTACCTACGCATCTGAATTCATGAATTTTAAAAAATCCTAATGCCGGGGCTGGCGTGAAGACTCGCCAATCCCAACCAACAGTAAATGCGCTCGTATAAAATTCATTGATACAGAAGGGAGTGTTTGAGAGATAATACTCGAAGCCGAAGAAAGTTCTCGAGAGATAATACTCAAACGTCTGCAGAGGCTTTCGATCTTCCTCGAGATCCTCTTTAGTTACCCGGCACTCGGCGTGCGATCAGGATGGATGCGTACCCCAGAGCCGGGAACAACAAGCAGTAAAATCATAGCAATTCCCGATGGAATGTGAATTGGAAACGAAAAGCGTAGTCATAATTTCACTCATTCTTCGAGGAATGAAAGATATTTTCTCTTATCCGAATAAAATGTATTTATTGTATACGCTGCGGCGTTCTTGTTTCAAGAATCCATCGAAAACAAGCAGGCAGTATAAATGCAAATTATGGATAGGACTCGCATATCCCGACTTTCTCTGTCTCTTGAGGAAGTGGTGTCGGTTTTCGTCGTATTTCAAGTAAGCTTGGGAAGAAAATCTCACTGAAACCGAAGTAAATAAACATGTTTAGATAGATGAAAATTGTATTTGGCTGCAAAATGCAAAATCGCAGTAATTTATCTGGATTCTCGGAGAGTGAAAAAGGTTGTCTTTAAATAGTTTCAAGCGGAATGTGGTAGACAAGGAGAGAGAGAGAGAGAGAGAGAGAGAGAGAGAGAGAGAGAGAGAGAGAGAGAGAGAGAGAGAGAGAGAGAGAGGGCAATATTTGAAGTACAGTATACGTTAATATTTCAAACAGTTATTATTATTGTCGTTGTCTAGAAAATTATAAAATCAATCACATTTTATATCACATTTCTAACGTTATTGCATATTGATATTCAATTATTTCTATGATACCTTTACCCGGTAATATTTTGACTGAGAATCCCAACAGCATCAGAAAGTTCAGAGGTCATTCGGAAAATGTTCTCCTGCGCCGTTCAACTTCGAAGTTATTTCAGAGGCTTAGCTGAAGATGCTTTTAATGGACGTGTCGGCGATTTTCACTCGCATTTCCAGATTAGATCGAGATGTGATCGAAGGGGGAAAATGTCGAGAAACTTTATCGAGTTCATCGTCACTTTGACTATAGTATCGGAAGGCAGTTCAGATCTAAGCAGTTATGAAAAGGACCAGTGTACGCTACCCGCCAAATATGACGGCTAAATAATATTTTGGATCGATATGCCCACCCGCCTTTCCTAACTACCACATGGCAGTCTGGGTAATTTGTGGCAGATGGTGCTTTCTGTGTGGTTACCTTCCGCTCAGCGTGACAATATATATATATATATATATATATATATATATATATATATATATATTATATATATATATATATATATATATATAGTCAGCCACTTGCTCCTTATTATTTAAAGGAGATTAATGACTGGCTGTCACCCATTCAGTCATTGACAAAAGGGTAATAAATTAACAGCTAATTCCATTATGTATTTGATTTATATATATATATATATATATATATATATATATATATATATATATATATATATATATATATATATATATATATATATGTATAGAGAGAGAGAGAGAGAGAGAGAGAGAGAGAGAGAGAGAGAGAGAGAGAGAGAGAGAGAGAGAGAGAGAGAGAGAGAGAGAGTATGTGTGTGTGTGTGTTTAGATATACCCTGTACATTATCAAGCAAGAGTATATAGATTTGGCTTCCACATTAGAGAAAATATTCACACTAATTGCTACATTACTTTTTTGCAAAAGTGCATGCAGAGAATTATTCTATTTTAAGCTCCCAAAGTAATAATGATTACCCTTTACTAAAATTAAAGAATGTTACTAGATAAGTAGCCGTTTATAGATAAGGGATACCAACTTTACCAGATATTTTATTAAACCTAAATAAATCAGACACCATAAATTCTCTTATTTTTTATTAAAAGAATAGATGAGCGGCCTGGCAGAATCCCGACTATATTCTTGAACAATAAAGTTCGCAATTTTCGTTTTAGCTACGTTTTTCCTTTATCAGTTGAAATTTATTGAAATTCCGGTGACATTGAGGTTGGTACCTCTAATCCTTCTATTTGCCAGTTAGCGTGAATTTTTGGGTGAAACGCCTCTTTTTCCCCTGAATATTTGAAACAACTAAATAAAAAAACACTAATCTGTTGAAGATAAGATAGATAAAGTCGGTAATTAAAACCCTTGCAATTTAAAAAGTACTTTTCCTTCAGGTGCATAATGTGTCCACTTTCCCTCCTCTAAAGTGTGTTAAAGTATAAGAAACCTGTTGTGCTTATTGCTTGCTTCCAGCCAGGGAGAGAATCCAATCTTATAATTAGGGGACCTAATTGATCCTTATTTCCGTCAAACGAGCATTAACGATTATCATGGCAGCTCCTAATCAAGAGCGCAATATCCTGTTTATGATGAAATCAGGTATTTCTTAAAGATCGAAAGAATATCATAATATTTCTTTCAACTTTTTTGAGCGAATTTTCCATTACATATAGAACTATCTAAAATCACAGTAAACAAGTTAGATATGAATTTGACGCTGTGGAAGATGATGTATTGATTTCACTGTAAGCATTACTTAGGGGTCTTTGCTAAATCGTCCCTTCGTCTATTGATGCTCCCACTTTTTAGCCTTCCATTTTATCACCGTTTTTGCTTCGTTTCTCTCAACTCACAGTCCGACCCCTTTCAACTTTTACATGGTATTGTATAAATTATGTAGTTTGTTTTGTCGGTTGCACCTATGCGCCCCATGGTCAGCATCTGGTCATATGGCCTAAATTCATAAATAAACTCAATCCAATACAACACAAAACTAAATCACCTGCACTGTGCTAGAAAAAAAAAAAAAAAAAAAAACTAACTGTATATAAGATCGCTATGGGTGCTTATCAACTCTCATCTTATAATTACTTTCCCAGTTCGCATAAAATTTCTGAATAGGCCATTCAACTCGAAGGTTACCATGAGAAAACCTAAACTTTTGACTTGCACAATCACAAGTTAAGTCGCCTCCGAAAAGGGTAAATCCATTAGAGGTCAGGTCACGTTCGAACAGGGTGAATCGTGTAGAGATCAAATTACTTCAAACAGGGTTAATCGTTTATAGGTTAGGTCACTTCAGAGCAGGGTGATTTGCGTGGTTGGAAGTCGGGTCATCTACGAACAAGGTGAATCATATTAGGTCAGGTCATCTACGGACAGGATGAATCGAACTAAGGTCGTGCCACCTCCGATCAGGATGAATGTGCAGGTTAGCCCACTTTCTAAGAGTCAAGAAGAGTTATTTGGGAGATGCAACATGATTGAAACGGTTACCAAGAAACTTCGTAGTCAAGCAGTGATATGGATTGTTAGGTCCTTCTCCCAATAAGTCGGTCCCATATCTAAGTTACCAGCCGTTGCTAGGAAGAATTACTTTAGCCATTTCCAGAATAAGACTTTTTCGACGTATATATATCAGATATAAATCTAAATACTTGTAGATTACATACATCATAATTGGACTGTTATAAACAGGTATCGACAGAATAACAGATGATATCTTCTGGTAATTAACACATACACACCAAGTAACTCTCCAAAACTTCATATAATCTGTCTATGTTAAGCATTCCCCGAAATAGACATGATGAACTCCATATCAGTATAGAGTAACGTGGTAATAAATCCGGCTAAGCCTAAAAGATAAGCACTAACAATCAAGGTATAGCTTTGTAAATATTAACCTTATCAAATACACAGCTCACCGGCCCTATTTGTATTGGGAAAGGGCACAAAGGAATCAATTGTGCGTACGATATACTACCCATGAATTTTAAATAATTGTCATTCTGTCAATGTCACGTACTCTTGCACATCATATGCTTGGAACTTACTGCTCAGTTACATCAGTGCATAGTATTCCATATCAATCGATCCCATCGTCAGGGATAAAGCATGAACATTTCCACAAATTACTAAACGTGGAAAGAATCATAACAATTATATTAACATACAGATATGGTTATTAAGACATTTAAATTTTTGGTCGTAGTGATATAATTCATCTTTGTTTATCGTAATTTATACAGTCCAAAATTTTGAATTTTCCGCTTTCCATCTCTTCTAGTAAATAAGAACATTTCTAGAAGCGGAAATGTCATTTCATATATATATATATATATATATATATATATATATATATATATATATATATATATATATATATATATTTATATATATATACTGTAAATATATATATATATTTATATATATATATATATATATATATATATATATATACTGTATATATATACTGTATATATATATATATATATATATATATATATATATAATATATATATATATATATATATATACATATATATATACAGTATATATATATTTATATATAAAACCTGTATATATATATATATATATATATATATATATATATATATATATATATATATATATATATATAATATATATATATATACAGTATATATATATATATATATATATATATATATATATATATATATATATATATATAAATTATTTGAGTGTATGTGTGTGTGTATGCTCATGTAATATTTCTATTCAAACTTATGTAGCTTGCAAAAGTAAAGGAAATTCATTGACATCCTGTCATTTTCAGTCTTTTACGATTAAGAAAAAATAGTGTTTACGTCTAATAAAGATATTCTGTGTTCAAGTTCACTGAAGTATATATCTTTACCAAAACACTACCCTTTATGTATCATACCTTTCCTTTCCCAGGGAAAAAAAACCTTGGCCAATTTTCTTTTTTTTTAGGAACTTGACGTAATGTATGTTACCTTACGAACAAAGTTTCATAATTAATGTCGTCTCTTTACACATTGCTTGACTTACAAGCTCAGTTTACTTTAGTTCAGTGTTCATAATTCACTAATTTTAGCTCTTTGGAATGAATATTTTTCTTGAAAATCTTCACTTATGGTGACGAGTTTGAAAGCGAATTAAAGAAATTCCTGCATGAATTTATAAAGCTAAAAAGAGATATTTCTAATATTTTTCCTAATTCTCACAGTCCAACGTATTTTGAATATATTAATGAAAAATCCTTCATATATTTATGGATTACATGGAGGAAAACGAATGGAATAACACATGCGAGGAGATATAGGAACAATAAAATTGAATCCTTCAAATGGAGATGTAATCCTATAGGGGCGTCCCAATGATGCTTTTGTTGCCATGGCAACTATCTTGCCCTTAGGCAAAGCCCCTCTAGTTTGGTTCACTTAAGAGAAGTGTCTCTTCTTTCCCCTTTGTAATGCGTGCCATAAAGTTTATCAATTAATCCAATGAACGTGTTGAGAATGAATCGAATCCTGCCTCTCTCTCTCTCTCTCTCTCTCCTCTCTCTCTCTCTCTCTCTCTCTCTCTCTCTCTCTCTCTCTCTCTCTCCTCTCTCTCTCTCTCTCTCTGTAGTCTTTATTTTAGGATATTCTTATTTATATACATACTATTAAATGGCTTTTAAGTTTCTATTCTTTTATTTCTTATGAAAGGTTATTCATCGGGAAAAAATTGATCAGTAATGCGAGTTATTACAAAAATATCTGAATAAAAATGTTTAAGTATATTGCAGGCAAGAAAGTACTTATTTATCATAGCTATCTCATGGGGTGTCAATTAAATAATTTTTAATTTGATAATCGACTTCCATAAAAAATGAAATTGAAAGGACATGTGCTTCGAAGAAAAGACCACAAAATGATCATAAAAAGAATTTGCCTACGAGAACTTTCACGATTCTTAAAACTTCATTTTTTTTCATTGTTCTTTATCATCATTTTGTTTTCATCATTTCCGGATGATGTCTATTCTTCCTCTGCTTCCTCTTTCCCTTTTCTTATTCTGTGTTAGGCGAAGTTGGGTGAGGAGTTTGGGTGAAACGTAGATTTCAGGAAATTCTGAGATCAGGCTTTATCACTGACGAAGACGATGAGAGAAATGCAAATTTCGTTGAACTTTTCTCATGTCGGATTCCTGACGATAAGGAGAACAGGAAAAAGGGATGGAGAGAAGATGAGACCATCAAAAGGCCTTCATGATTAAATCTATGAGGTTTTCGAGAAATGAAAGAGAGAGAGAGAGAGAGAGAGAGAGAGAGAGAGAGAGAGAGAGAGAGAGAGAGAGAGAGAGAGAGAGAGAGAGAGAGAGAGAAATTCATACAGTGCAGCCGTCAGTCTATCATATACTATATATATATATATATATATATATATATATATATATATATATATATATATATATATATATATATATATATGTATATATATCTATCTATATATAATATATATACATACATATATATATATATATATATATATATATATATATATATATGTGTGTGTGTGTGTGTGTGTGTGTGTGTGTGTGTATGTGTATTACTCTTTCCTGCTGTTCTGAAGAACCTCCCAACTTCTAGACAGGAAAATGAAGAGAAACACTAGTCCCCCAGGGCTGGTATCTCACCTTAATTTGGCACCAGTTTAAATGGGTACATAATCCTACATGAGGTCAACTTATACCATCTGTGCAACACTAATAGACAAAAAAATACATATGCAAGCATGCTAGGAAATAAACCTTTTACTGAACGTACTTAATAGGGAGTTTTATTGCTACTTCTTTTGCAATAGTATTCACTCGCTCCGGATATAACTGGGGTCTCTCACGAGAGATCGGTCGCTTTACAGTCTTATTGAGCTGGAATTGCTCAGGAAAAGGTGGGGAATTATATAGCTAGTAATCACGCACAATATACTCTTGTGTAAAAACTTTTCCAATACAGGATCTTTTTGTTTTACTATTATATTTACATCATTCTCTATTTGACTTCCTGTTGTTATGTCTTTAACCTTCTTTAGAGTACGTCAATCTTTTTTATTTTATTCATATTCAATTTTATTTGATTAATATATTACAGGATATTTATTTTAACGACAAAGTAATAATAATCTAATAAAAATAATGTAAACAATTAATCTCTTAAAGTATACATTAAAGAACTCATAATTGATTGACAGTAGATTCACAATAATATAAGTCAAAATAGCAAGATTGATAAAAAAACGAGATCTCGCATAAAAAATAATATTTGAAGTAATGAATTCAATATTTCCTGCATAAAGCAGCAATTAAAAGAAAGACACTTAACATACATCAAGATTAATCTGTTGCTTCAAGGAAAAATAGATGATGTGGGAACCACTAAAAAACTGCTGATTTTCAAGTTGTTCGATAGGGTTTTTTGATGCATTGAAATAGTAAAGAAACTGAAACTATCACATAATATTTCTCTTGTTAATCTTGGCATTCTTAAAGATCTTGAATTATGACACGAGGTAATAACAAGATCGTCATCATCATCTCCTCCTACACCTATTAACGCAAGGGAAACGGTTAAAAACTATAATGTAATTGAAACTCGGGGTGGCAGCGAGTAGAAACAAATAACTAATCTAGTAAGCAGTCACGTTGATAAACAGTTACATTACAAAAATGTTGCCTTGACCATAAATCTGTTCGAGAACATGAAATAACTGATGATATTGTAAAGACTCTATACTCAATACACTAACCAGTTATTTTATTTCTTTTGACTTTCCAAAATCTGGTCACTTCAGGATGTTATTTAGCAGGATTTTTTTATAGGCACCACTTAGATAAATCACGGACTCAAGAGCAAAGTACATTTACTTATTTGATTATTTTCTCCTTCCGGACATCTGAATCTCTGAAGAATTACTCTTAGGGTGTCTAAATATGGGCTTTCTTTCTTGACTCACCTGCGGTTGAATGAAGCTTATTTCTTTGTATCTTGATTAACAGAATAGTGATAAAATTGAAATACATCACAAGGTCATCTGTATGGTTGTTCCTAAAAGGGTCATAGCTTCCACAAAGGATTATATATTCGATACTCAGATTGGGCAGTCCTTAGAATGTCCTGTTCCCTTCTATGATTTCAAGTAATCTGATCTCTAAGACTTGCTTTCTATGACCCGGTTTTGGGGTGAGTTCCAATTCTTTAGGTCTGGTTTGTTATGAATATTGTTTTGCTATCCGTGTCCAGCTTCTGACACATCTTGAATTGTTCAACAAAAACTTGTGGTCCATTATATCATTGACTTTTGGGTCAAAATCTTTCTTGGCTTTACCATCCACCATATGATACATGGTATGTCCTAGTAATCCTGTCTTTTCTTTTATAACTCATCCCTAAGCAGTATTCGAGATGTTTTACTCCGACTATGACTGAATCCGGGAATTGTCAATATCAAATTGTTAAATCGATGGGACCTCTGAAGTTCAAACTCTGTGCAACTGCTTTTAGTAAAGCAAATTTACATAAGTCTGGTTTTATATTTTATATGATACTTAATTATATAAGTTATTTATATTTTTTTTATATTTTATTCTTTATTGCTATGTTTCTTTTCCGCGCAGTGCTGCTTTTACTGGTGGGACCCTTGCTGCCTGGATTATATAAATATATATATATATATATATATATATATATATATATATATATATATGTATATATATATATATATATATAAGCCTATAAATTATATATATATATCTATATATATATGTATATATATATCTATATATATATATATGTATATATAAGCCTATATATATATATATATATATATATATATATATATATATATATATATATATATATATATATATATAAATATATATATTATATATATATATGTATATGTATATATATATATATAAATATATATATTATATATATATATGTATATGTATATATACAGTATATACATATATGTAGTGTGTGTTTATTGATTAATAATGTGTTCGGCTATTCATGCACTTAAATTCATATTTATACAAGTGTGCATACATTACATACACATAAAAATTTTCTCTACCACTACATGATTAATATTATAATTTGATAGGTCAAGGCTTCAACTTGAATCTCTCTTTCATGTTTTCCATTTTTACTGTTAGTGAATTGAAACGAAGAGGGAAACGGAAATGAATGAAGAATACCGATGCTCTTGTCTTTGAGAATTACATTTTTTTTTTTCTGGAGATATGTTGCATTCACTCGTACTGCGATAACGGTTATTGTTTGCTTTGTCTATTTCTCGGTTATTATGTTGTTATTTCCTGATTTGTCAATTTTATTTCTCTTTGATAGATTGCCCTTTTCAGATTATTAGTATATTTGTAAGTTTAATGGTGATTGTTTGTCAGTGTACATTTTTCCTACAGTAATTTCAGTTTGTTTACCCTTTCTAGATCGGTTACGTGTTAAGTATAATGCTAAATGTAAAATGGTATAGATTTTTGGCATTACCTAGAAATAAAAGTAAATTTGGGAAAGAAACCGTTGCAATAGCATAGTTTGACTTCTCTATGGGGAAGTAAGTTAATAAAACAAAGAGGAACAGAAATTACTTGAAAGACTTACACAGAGCCAATATCACCCGAGAAATCGTTTTAGTTATGTAATTTAATTTCCGTTTCATCCGCGTATTTCTTCTGTGATTTCCTCGATGTCACATTCAGAGAGATTCAATACCTCAAAGACGGAATAAAGGACGCGAAACCTTTAAGACAAAGTCCTAAACATCAGTGGGGTCACAAAGACATTCGGGGCTAGAAGCACACACAAACCCACACACCCATACATTACGGTGATGAGATTTCCAATATCCGCCGTCACAACAGGGAGGCAAATGAAAAACAAATTTCTAATCTACGAAAGGAAACGTAGCCGACCTAGAGAAAAGCGTAAAGGCAGACTTTTTTTTTTTTTTTTTTTTTAGCCGACCTAGAGAAAAGCGTAAAGGCTCTTTTTTTTTTTTTTTTTAATGAATTCCATCTTTCTTCCTGGCGAAGAAAATGTTTGCAATCCTATCATCTAATTTTCTCGCTTGGTATAGAAAATTATTCCATAGAATAGTTTTGTAGAAACACATCTTCCATTCTACATAATTTAGCTTAGCGTAAGGCCTATTAACCAACACTCAAATCATTTCTTACTTAAGAAATATCGGCCTCTACCCACATCACCCTCTTTTCGTGTACGGAAAACACTAGCTAGGATATAAATACAAAGTTATCTTGAAACAAGAGAAATACTTCCAAACCTCGACTTAAGTCTGTACTTAAGACGAAGGCGCCACTCATCAATGTTGCCTTTCGTTATTCCATGCTTTTCTGTACGAGCGGTAAGCATGCAAGTCTAGGTATCTCACCTCATCCTAAAAGGTAGATTGGAAGATTTGTTGGAACTATTTTCTGTTCTTGTTGGAAAGAGAATTTGTTGATCCGAGTGATATTTACTCCGGTTTTTTTTTTTTTTTTTTTTTTTTTTTTTTGAGTTAAAGAATTATTTATATTTTCATGTTTAGTCTGTGAATATGGCCAAACATCTTGATAGTCCTGTCGGGTAATGTTAATTTGTTGATATCATGAAGTCATGATATAAATTAGCATGTAAAAATAGATTTTCTAGTACCAAGCGAGCTTTATTTTTTTTCTTTCAAGTATGGGGATCTTCAAGATAATATTTTTTTTTGAAACATTTGGAAACAATTATAGAACTCCGTTACCTGAATAACAGAACATTTTCTGGCATTTTTACTTACCATTAAAACAGAAAAGGCTTATTCCTAAATTATTTTAGAATTCTTATATTTAATATTAAAAAAATGATAGTACTGTAATGATTATTTTACTATTTAAGCTTTTATGTTCTTGTTTGAATGTTAGTAATCTAACAATAGACATACTACTATATGTCTCTTCCGTTTTGTCGTAATATTTTTCTGGAAAAAAATTAATGTTGTATGATTTCCTTTTTAGATATTGTTTTGCATTAAAAAGGTATATAAACAACACATGAAAGAGCTATTTCTTTCCCGTAAGTAAGCCCATTGACATTTCGATGATATTCTGTATGGTTAGTTATTATGCTCATCTCATAATTCTCTTTCTCTTTATCTTCGAATGCATCTCTTGCAAAAGTTATGTAGTTAATTCCCTCGAATACTCGACAATCTTATACTTCCGGGGCTTTTCAAGCTTCCTCATTTGAGTATAAAAACTTGCAAAATACGCACGGCTATTGTATAAGATGGTATGGCAAATTGTATAAGATGGTATGGCAAATTGTATAAGATGGTATGGCAAATTGTATAAGATCGTATGGCAAATTGTATAAGATGGTATGGCAAAGGTCAAACCGGTGTTTCAGAATTTTTAGCGTCCACTCTAGCTGTTTGACTCTTCATATCGTTGTGTTGTGTTTTATCCAGATATTAGGCCTCATTACACAGAATGCACTATAATTGTGTAACGAGTTTCCCATTACTGTGTGCAAATTATCACATAAGACTTTTTTTTACCTTAATTACATTGCTAAAAGTAGGCAGATTGAACACAGAAGGATATATACATTTTATTAACCCCCCATAATCATATCATTCATGTATGTGCGAACTTGTTACAATATTTCTTTAACTTGAATTATTCTCCACAGGATGCAAGACCATCGGACACAGGCAACTATTCCTGCGCCCCTTCGAACACCGCATATACTACCCTCAGGGTCCATGTCCTTAATGGTAAGAGAAGATGACTGTCCTTCCTTCCTCGGAAGATCTTAGCATAAGACTCACCAGGTTGATTTTTCAAACCACATACAATCCAAACTGATCGAAGGCCCGTTTCTGAATAAAGCTGAAGTCTCCCTCCTGAGTTTAGGACAACTAGGGTTTTCAATATGAGTATTATACATAGCATGTTTACATAATTAGATGTAAGTATACGTTTTGTGTTCGTGTATGTATGTACTGTATATATAACTAACGTTTTGACACGTACTACATAAGCTCTCCTTCCATAGGCGAGACCCCGGCAGCGATGCAGACAAACGGGGTTATGTCCACCTTGGTGCCTCCTTCCAGCGCCCTCCTATGGCCCATCCCACTTCACATAATGATCCTCGACCTCTTCCTCCTCCTGTGGGATCCTCCATTGCGGATTCTCTTCAGGTGGGGAGGGGGTCCTTAAGACTGCTGCGCCAGATCATCTGCCAGAGATGTCTAAGCATCACGCCCCAGCCACCTACACAGGATTATTTGCAATAACTCAAAATAACGTAACCTGGGACCGTCATAATATGACTTGACCGGCGTTTTTAAAGAGTCGCGTGCAGAGTAACAGTCAAAATGTATCCTTTTTCTTGTAAATAGAAACAGGCGGTGGACCTCTAGTGATCACATAATGTTGACTATTTATGAATCCGCCTCCTTCTCTGAAAATGTAGAGGTACACACCCTAGAAACAGTAGTATTTCGCACATAACCTGGAAAGTGCCTTGTATATAGACGATCTCAATATGATCCACATGTTGTATTGTATAAATTTAGGCTGAAAGTGGCAACAGAGTTATTTTAATGTTAGTGCTCTTAATGATCAGTGTCTAATTACCCGAATAATCCAATATATATATATATATATATATATATATATATGTACATACATACATACATGCATACATACATACACACATACATATACACACGTATACACTAATAGTATTCTCCTTTATGTATATTCATATATATATATATATATATATATACATATATATATATCTGTATATATGTACAGTATATATATATATATATATATATATATATACATATATATATAGATATATAAGTGTGTATATATATATTTTATTCTATATATGTATATGTATGTATGGATATATATATGTGTACATATATATGCATATATATACACATATGTACATTATATATATGTATATATATGTATATGTAGATAAATAAATCTTTCTTTAATTTTCTAAGCCCGCAAAACAATATTCTATCATCAGTCAGTGTCTGAATAAGCAATTGCCTAATTGTTCAAGGGAAATGTTCAATAATTTCAATAAAGTATTTTCCTGAAACGACGGCCTATTACTTTTTCAGCTCCTGACTTGATATATATATATATATATATATATATAATATATGTATGTGTATATATATATATATATATATGTATATAAGTATATATATATATATATATATAGAAACTAGGTTGCTAATACATTTATTTTTATTTTTTCAAGATTACAAAATTGATAAAGCATTAACAGCCTTTATATATATATATATATATATATATATATACTGCATATTAGATACAGCTATAAACGTTACATGAGGAAACGTTTGAGCTACGTGATTTTTACTTTAACGTAATAATATTAGATATAAAGAAGACTTGTATAAAAAAAGAAAAAAAAAACACTTTATTAAAGTTGGCGTCTTGCGAAAGCTTTGGCTGTGGTTGGAAATATGTTAATGGAATCAAATACTAATTCTGAAACATCATTTTCAGTATCTTAATGTTCTTGTTACTGGCTCATCTCAATCTGCAGGTTATCGGGAACTCATTTAGATTCATTGCAGTACGCACCTGACTCCTGTGGTCTGTTGTAATTTTGTTTTTTATTTTCTATAAGGCAAGGACTTTGTGCGAGGTGGTTGTTAGGTGCTAACAGAGAGGCGAAGTGAATGCAAGTAAAATTTTTTTCAACAGATAACGAGCTTATATGTAAAAAGTTGAGAGTAAAAATGTCACAAAAACTCAAATCATCTAAAACATGCGATGGCAAGCTTGAGCAGGTTCGGTTATCAGTGCGGGAGAAAGTGAGAGATAATAAAAAAGCAATAGTATTACATTGTATGAGCGTGTATGAAACCCGTGGTATACAACTTCTACCCTTAACTTCACCCTCTTCTGTTATTCGGTTCATTTAAGTAATATTATTTTCACAGTCTCCACACTGTTGGAAAAAAACCGTAATTTTAATTGGGAATTCTCCGTAAAAATATACTGTTATCAAGCGTATTTCAATATAATATAGGCGACCGTAATTTGATCTTAATTTTTTATCATCTTTTACGGGATGGTGACCCTAATATCACTCTTTTACGTCGATACATCCGTTTTTAAAACGATAAAAATCAGGGAATAAATGTTGCCAGACCTATTTTTTAATTCAAATTTTTAACAGTACAGTTCATGCGAGATTTGCTGAACGACTCGTCAAAACTCGTATTTTTTTTGGAATCAAGTTCAAGCATGCTCAGGACCTGATGGATTTTCACTAGAACAGGACCTTGCTGTTCATGTAAGATAGTAAAAAGTGAATGGAGTTTGGCGCTAAAGTTATGTGCCTATACATGAGCCATCAGTACCTTGTTCCTCCACGTGTTCCTTGACTGCTGCTCATAAACAAGTTAAAATATTAATTTTGATTTGGTGGGATAGTTATGCAATAGGGCATTTGTAAAATTCCTTACTTTCTTGTGTTGTGTTATTTGATAATTTTGCATATAAATCAGTACAATATTATATCTTGGTAATATATAACTGAATATGGGATAGCATGAGCATGGTTCTGGATATTTCTAATTGTAAATATAAGCATCCAGTCTCAAGAAAGTTGTTGGAATGAAATTCTTGATTATTCGACGCAACGTCCTTTATTCCAAAATGAGTTGCTGGGGCGAGAAAGAGAGAGAGGAACCGCTCATAACTTTCACTACAAAAGACAGCCATGGGCAAATGTAGAACCCAGCTGGCAATACAAACTTTGGTCATCGTTGAAGAATTCTAATGAAACGCTAATCCTTTATTATGAATAATAACGTGAGGTACCAACCACCTAATTTGGCTGTAGAACTTTCGGCAGCCCGCAATGATACCATTTTAACTCGATTCATATTCTTATCTGGGCTTCGAAACTGGAGATTGGTGAAGTTTTCAGGTAGAAACTATAACCAGGCAGCCGCTTTGAATATTAATTAGTTTAGATTATCCTGTGATGATTTTCATCAACACTCATTTGCGTTGTGAAATTGGCTTTTTTTTTTTTTTTTTTTTTTTTGATGAACCAACTATGGTAACTATATTACTAAGTTTGAATAGAAAGTACGAAGAAAAGGCAGAAATTTCTATAGCTTTTCCCCTGTTAATCATTTAGCAATTCGACTTTACATAGTTGTTTCCTATTAAATCTGATAAGTATAGATCATATGATTTCCCAAGTCTTAATACACATGGGAAAATGAATGATAGAATACTGATTGGTTGAAGATTTCTTGAAAGGCCACAGGTCAAAGTTTCTTATATAGCCAAAAGGGCAATGGACATTTCATATTCGCTCTATTCAGCAACAATAACCGAGGCACGACATCACTCAAAATCACCTTTGAAAAGCTGAATGCTAAAATTAGAATAAAATAAATATTCAAAATATCATTTAAAAGATTTTCATCTGCCATAATTCAGACTGAATAAAAAAATCAGAAGATGAAAGTTTACCAGATAAAGGTTATCAAATAAAAGGTCAAGCAAACCGTGCATCAAAGGACCCCATGAAACCTTGAACTGTCGGTCACAATAAACCATAAGTTAGATTACAACCAATATTATTTTATTGCCAAGGTTTCTTGTACGTAAACTACTACTTAATCATAGACTGATAAAAACAGTTTCATACTTTTGCAAATAGTATTAATATTGTGGCTCATTGTGACCTAGTGCAAGAGTTCAGAGGGGTCTTTGACCTGTGGCTTGCTTGACCTTTTGATAATCTATATCTGGTAAGTTTTTATCTTGTGTTGATTTTTTTTTTATTTAGTATCTGAATTATGACAAATGAGACTCTTTCAGGTAATGTTTTGAATATTAGTTGTAACCAACGTGTGTGTGTGTTTGTGTGCACCTATGTATGTATGTATATATATATATATATATATATATATATATATATATATATATATATATGTGTCTGTGTCTTTCTGTATATATTTATACATATAAATATATATATGTATATATATATATATATATATATATATATTAAGTATTGTATATATATACATATATATGTATGTATATGTATATATATAAATATATACATACATATATATATATATATATATATATCCATCTATCCATCCATCCATTGTTCATTTCCACCCACAGCAAAAGCTTTCTATCTCCGAACAGATTTGCAGAGGATTACAATACAAACGAACCATGTGGTAATGGTGGGATTCATGCTATAGAAAAAGATAAGAAAAAGACGAGAGGGGAAGGGGGGGGGGAGTTGTATGCTATTTCCCAGAGGGTAATTCCACTCACGTAAGAACCATCTTCTATTTTTTTTGTTTACGGTTAGTTGCTCGTAAAGCCTCGTATCTGACCTTCTGCTAAATGGGAAAAAATATTGTATGTACACATGCTCACTCACGCACACGTCCAAATGCGTAGGCACTTCATACGAACACCTAAGAGAAAACTCTCTCTCTCTCTCTCTCTCTCTCTCTCTCTCTCTCTCTCTCTCCCTCATGTATTAAAGCAACATACAATTTGTGGGAAAGAATCCGGCTCGTTTTTTTTCCAAAGAAATTCTATTTTTGTGAATTTTTACATCGCATATGTTTACGTTCTTTATTTTTTATTTTTCTATGATATAAAGAATCTATAACAGAAAACACTCATTATGACATGTACGAACTTTACGCACTTTTTCGCTGCCTGCATAATATTTATGAAATTTCCAAAAGATTCCTCTTTAATTATGAAACCGCTGCTTCATTTGTTTATTTTTTGAATTCATTTATTTATGGTCTTAACCATATACTAAATTCAATGTATGTTCCAATTGAGTTAAGTAACATAAGAGTTGTTCCAGGTATGTAAAACCACAATACGAAGCTAAATGTTTTCATCACATATATTCCTCACTTTATGATACGATTTATTTTCAAGTAAGCTCAAATCTGGAGGAGATTCCTAACATTAATTCAAAAGGAAATACTGCGAGCGCTACATGATATTTTTGAGTACGATTACCGTTGAAATCCTCTGAAAATCCGGATATGAAATATGAAGATTTTCCTTCTATCCTGCGCTGAGCCTTGACCCCACATGGACGAGATACAAGACTATAACAGTACAGAAATAGCCAAAGACATAATCATTGGATTAAAGTTTCCAAAGTCGACTGAATACGAAGCCATTACTCAAATACATCAGACATAGACATATAAACTTCGCGTTCTTCTCCCAACATTGCACAACTAAGCCATAATAAATATCGTATATCTATATTCCTGAGCTGCTTACCATAGGGTCAAGTTGGGTAAATCTGATCCTCCACAAACAATGGCGGCCTTCATGCCGGGTGATGTGTATCGGTTCTCCTAATTAAAGAGAGATTAAGGGCATCCTTTCTCGTTGCCGACTCCAATTAATCATGCTCAAGGGCAGCGTAAGTTGATTCCCTGAACGAGATGTTTTACTGAGCCAAGGTTTTATTTCTAAACGGAAATGTAACTAATTGCACAGCTCATTATTATTTGCATTTGTTTTTCAAGTGGATTCATTCAAAAAGACTGGTTTGATGTCAATGGTGTCTTAACAAAAACAATTTCTTGATGTCATATATCCATTTAAAAGCATTTTCTTTTTATTGTGAAGTAAACTAAAAGGTAATTTATGTAAAAAGGGGTAAATAAGAGAAGAAATATAATCCCCTATATCATCATTCGAAGAAAATTATTCCACTGATTACACACACAAAAAAAAAAAAATCCAAACAATCTTTCGCTCATTTTCCATTTGGGTGGTGGAGTGAAGAACAGAGCACATCTGAGAAAGGCTTATTAGCTTTAATATAATTTCATGAATTAACTGAAGACTCGTCAAGAGCAAGTTAGATCCCTACGCATGAATAATAGGATACTGATTTTTATAGCATAGTTTTTAAGTATATAGTTTTATTGTTTTTTAATACCGTGATGCAAATTATGCATTGGTTGTCATTCAATAAATAATGGATGAAAATACTGACACTTGGAGTGAATAAAATCCTTCCTCTCACTTGAACTGTAAAGTATTGAACTAGTAGATCACTTGGGGGAAAAGTGCTAATTTTATAAGTAGATGTCATAACGTATTCTATTTCATCTCTGTTTACTCAACTGTGACTACGCTCAACCTGGTTGGAAGTGTCTTCGAAAAATAATTCAATATAATTCAATAGCATCTCCTGCTGTAATGTTTCATTCTTTTAGTGGTATGAACTCGAGCAATATCAAATAAAACAACAGGCAGATTTAAAGCTGAATACCCTTTATGTGCAATGCTGAATACCCTTCATGTACAGCGCTGAATATCCGTAATGTACATTGCTAAATATCCTTTATGTGCAGCGCTAATTACGTATTGTGTGCAATGCTAATTGCCACTATGTGTGATGCTGAATATCCCTGATGTACAGTGCTAATTACCCCTTATATGCAGCGCTAATTACTCCTTATGTGCAATGTTAAATACCCCTTGTGTGCAGTGCTAAATACCACTTATGTGCAACGCTGATTATCCCTCATGTGCAATGCTGAATAACCCGTATGTGCAGTGCTAATTACCCCCCTTGTGTGCAATGCTGAATTCCCCTTATGTGCAGTGCTAATCAACCTCTTGTATGCAATGTTAAATACCCCTTATGTGCAGTGCTAATTAGCCCGTCTGTGCAATGCTGAATTCCCTTTATGTGCAGTGCTAATTACCCCTTATGTACATTGCTGAATACCCCTTATATGCTGTGCTAATTACCCCTTATGTGCAATGCTGAATTCCCCTTATGTGCAGTGCTAATTACCCCGTGTGTGCAATGCTGAATTCCTCTTATGTGCAGCGCTAATTACCCCTTATGTGCAATGCTGAATACTCCTTATGTGCAGTACTAGTTACCCCCTTGTGTGCAATGCTGAATTCCCCATATGTACAGTGCTAATTACCCCATGTGTGCAGTGCTAGCTAATTATCCCCTATGTGCAATGCTGAATTCCCCTTATGTACAGTGCTAATTACCCCGTGTTTGCAATGCTGAATTCCCCATATGTGCAGTGCTAATTACCCCTTATGTGCAATGCAAATTACTCCTTATGTGCAATGCTATATAGGCCTATCCCTTATGTCCAATGCTGAAAACCCCTTCTGTGCAATGCTGGATACCCTTTATGTGCAGTGCTAATCACCCCTTATGTGCAGCGCTAATCACCCCTTGTGTGCAATGCTGGATACCCTTTATGTGCAGTGCTAATTACTCCTTATGGGTAATGTTTAATACTCCTTGTGTACAATGCTGAATATCCCATATGTTCAATGTTGAATACCCTTATGTGCAATGTTTGATACCCTATGGGTAATGCTGATTACCCTTCACATCCAACAGTCAATATTCCTTATGCGCAATGTTGAATACCTCATATGGGTAATGGTGAGTAGCACTTATGTGCAATGCTGAATATCCATTATATACAGTACTGAATACTCCTAATGTGCAATGCTGAATACCCTGCATGTTAAATGCTGAATATCCGATATGTGCGAAGCTGAATACCTCTTATGTGCGATGTGAATACCTCTTGTGTTCAATGCTTAATGCTCTTTATGTACAATTCTGAATACCCTTTATGTCCAATAATGAATACCCTTTACATACAACACACTATACCCTTACGTCCATTGCTAAAAATCCTGAACGCTGAATACCCTTTACGTGCAGCGTTGAATACTAGTTATGTGCAATGTTGAATGCCCCTCTTGTGCAACATTAAATACCCTATTCATACACTATATGACTGTGGTGGCTTATTGGAAACGTCCTCGCCTTCCGATTTCCTGGACTGGGGTTCGAGACGCGCTCAAGCTCGGTTGTTTCTTATAGTTTCTGTCATCCCGCCATCCTTGTGAGCCAGGAATGAGGGTTTTGGGGGAGCCTATAGGTCTACCTGATGAGTTATCAGCAGCCATATCTTGCTCTCCCTGGTCTTAGCCTTGGTGGTGATCATATGTATGTGTGGACAGTCTCTAAGGAATTGTCAGTGTCCCTTGCCTCTGCTATTCATGAGTGACCTTTAAACTGTTTACCCCTTACGTGCAACACTAGAAATGTTCCACGTGCACGGCTGAATATCCTTCACATCCAACGCTGAATACTCCTTATGTGCAGGACTGAATACTCCTTATGAAAATTCTACATTTATCAATACCATTGCTGCTCTGATACCGGAAAATGAAATCTGCAATCGCCTAGTTGTAATGCAATGTAGAGGTTTCTGAATCAAACATTATAAAGCTCCGGATGGGAGCCTGCCCACCTCTCATTATCAAACAAAAACATTTCGTTTCTCGAAATAAAAACAAACGCAGACTTCAATGCCAATGAAAACGAACCACTGGTTTCCAGGAATGATGAGACTACTTTTCTGTCTGGGCAAACCAGTAAGTATTCATGATCTCCATTTTTGGCCTGACTTCACTGTTGTTGCTTAGTGCCTCTGTTCGTGTGAAGCTGCACTGGTGTTTGCAACTAAAGGAGCTGTCTCCAACTATATTACCTGAGTTCGAGGAAAAAAAAAAAGTATCAGCAGAGTTTTCTCAAACATGTTTGATAGGAAACAACTATTTAAAGTACCTACTTAATGACTAAATTCCAAATGAGCCTTTCTCATAATCCTATGCTTGAGAAGATTTCGAAAAGGGCGCTTCATAACTCGTACAAGGCTTCCCTGTAAACTGGTTAAAATAATCCAACGGTCAAGGTAAGCAGTTTGTTATCCAAATAAATATTAATGTCACTGAAACGACGGACGTATGTGATCCATTGTAACTTGTCGTGGATAACAGCCAAGAATGCTTCCCAGTAAACATGAATTTCTATGGAAAAAAAATTACAATTAGGTATTTGTAAAATTTACAAATATGCAGAATGAAACCTTGTTTGAAAACGTGCTAAACTACTACAATCAACTAAAATATTACTTAGGCTCAGATTGCTCCCCTAGTCCCTAAACAGTTTCACATGAAAATGAGTGCTTATTAACAACAATACATGCACTCAGATTAATTTGAGATCCAAGTCAGCTGACTATGTTGTTCAAAGATAGCATGGGAA
>NC_090739.1:18980855-19018355 GCF_036898095.1 Palaemon carinicauda
GGAAAAAAAAGGCGAGGAAAAGTTTCCCAATTTTGGGTGCTAAGTAGCAAGAAGGAGCGGACGAGAACCTCGCCCAGAAGGGTTAAAAAAAATGAGGTTAATATGATTAAAACTTTGGAACTAGTTAATTTAAGGAGGTGGCGTCGGGGCATTAAGGTGTCAACTAGGTTCGACGGCGAATTTTGCTACTTCGATAAATAGGATAATAAGATTAGTTGTCTTTTCCATTAAGACGTAATTAAAGAGGTATGTAAGGGCTAACGGAAAAGTAAAGGGACTTTGTTCTCTCAAGTTGAATGGTATAAGTTTCCCTTATTACATCATCAGTTATTAAGGAAAATGTAATCAATGTTTTAATTAAAAAGAAAAATAAACAAGTTGCTCAACTTTACAAAGTCAACATCCATTGAGTATAATATAAATTAGAATCTACGAGAACAATCTAAAGTAGAAGATATTCTAACAACGTGTTAAGAGAAAGAAATAGACATGGACAAAACAAATAATGAGAGTGACAGATAATAGATGGACATTATGAATAACAGAATGGGTCCCTAGAGATTGCAAAAGGAGGAGGGTAAGGAAGAGAAGACGTTAGATTGACGAACTAAAAAAAATTGTTGATATAGTAGGTCATAGACCATAAAGAAACGCAACTGGAAGGACATGTCTGAGTCCTTTGTCCTGCAGTAGAATAGTTACGGCTGATGATGACAGAATAGAATAACTGTATTTGAATATCTGAATTGAAATATCCCCATTTGCATCTTGGCGTTGAATGGGCACCCAGACCCCAGCGCTGGTTCATATTACCAAAATTCAATAAAAACAAACAATGAACTTCTTATACTTTATATATATATATATATATATATATATATATATATATATATATATATATATATATATATTATATATATATATATATATATATATATATATATATATATATATATATATATATATAATAAGGTAGCTGATAAGCAGCCTGATCAAAAGAGGATCTTTTAATGGTTACAAAGTCATGAATAAGAAAAGTCGCTGATGAAGATAGTCTCTCTCTCTCTCTCTCTCTCTCTCTCTCTCTCTCTCTCTCTCTCTCTCTCTCTCTCTCTCTCTCTCTCTCTCTCTCTCTCTTGTCAGTGGGAAGGAAGTTATCAGACGAAAGAGACAAAGAAACAGCTATAAATAAATGTAAGAAGAGGTGAACTGACTGGTGGTACGAGGGCACCTAAAGATAAGGAGAGATTGTGTTTTCTTAATAGAAAATGTTAAAAAGGGACCGTAATATTACCTAAAGGAAAGACATGAAAATCCCCTATTTTGGATTGTAGCAAAATATTAAATACCCTAAACATGAGAGATTTACTACATACGTGAATAAATAAGACCTACATAAATCATCATAAATAATAGAATGAAAATGATGAACAACTTTGAAACAAATGTTTAAAGACAGATTTAGCTCTTTGGAACATGAGGTCTTTCTAAAACAAGCGTCAAAAAAGGTCTTTCTAAAACAAGCGTCAAAAAAGGTCTTTCCAAGACAAGTGTCAAAGTCTTTCCAAGACAAGTGTCAAAAAAGTTTTTCCAAGACAAGTGTCAATAACCTTGTGTTGAAAAATGTTCAATATTTTCACCAAAAAACTATTAAGAACATTATGGAAGAGGAGGTGAAGAAAACTGGATAGCAAATATCTGTAAGGGATATTAATCTTTCCAGAGTCGGTAGATTAGGAAATAGAAATTGAAGATTGGTTGCAAATCATAATATACCACAGGAAAAGGGTAAAACAAATGTAAATGATTGAAACATTGATAGAGAGGGTAGAAAGAAGATCAATGATGGAAAAAGAGGGAGAAAATTAAACGGTAAAGTACGTTACAAGAATGGGAAGAATAAGTATAAAAAGGTTAGACGAAAAGCTAAGGTCTTCAAGATCGACGACTCAAGACTTTAGTCTCAAAGCAAGGTGTCCAAACAATGGTCACTAGCAGATTTTTCCTTAGGTGAAAATATTATGTATTGGATAGAGAATAATAATGTCATCTTTCAATAGAAACGTGTAACGAGGGAAAATAACTTGAAAAACTGGTCGCTGAAAACAGCTAATGGAAATATTGACGGCAAAAGGGAGTTATAAGGTGTCAAGTTTTTCCTACCTAAGGAACGATGGCAGTAATAGATGGTTTCTGAAGAACGAAATCGATGAAAATACTGTGATTCATAACCCCTTTTCGATGAAAAAGTTATTAAAGTTTGAGGTACTTCAATAATCTATAATGGTTCTTTATATTTCTCAATACTACGTCATAAGAACTCAAGTCTATCATGTTTAAAAGCTTGTTTCTTCAAATCCAAAGTTTTATAAATTAATAAATCTCTAAATGTATATAAGCTCTCTCTCTCTCTCTCTCTCTCTCTCTCTCTCTCTCTCTCTCTCTCTCTCTCTCTCTCTCTCTCTCTCTCTCTCTCTCTCTCTATATATATATATATATATATATATATATATATATATATATATATATATATATATATATATCTGTCATGCAGATCTCAAAGCAGTTGGAGGATTTGATTTTAAAGATGAAGAACAGTATTAAAAAAAAAAACTTATGCCAGAGGTCTGGTATCAAGGAAGGAAAATATTTATTAGAAAATGTATTTGTACAAAATAGTTAAAATTTCCGCTGTGTAGACGGTATACGTGGTAGGTGTATGGATAAGGGATAGGATTTTTATAGATGAAAGGTTAGTGAATAGTGTAACAATTCCTATAAACATTACTAAATGACTTATTAAAAAAACATTGCATTTCAAAAACAAACTAAATTAAAAGTGAGATGCATAAGAATAATTGATAAAATGAATTATTAGTTATATGAATGATTAAATATATATAACTTCCCCTGTTTGAGTTCCAAGAACAAATGTGATTTAAAAGTTAAATAGAAGAATGATGAACTGCTTCTTACGCTAATATGAATTAGAACTCCCTGAAAAAAAATTAGCATGCATGAAATTTATAATCCACAATGCTCGAAAACAACCCGGAACAAGGACTAAAATCCCAGCCGGAATGGCGTAATGAATTTTGTTGATTGATGGAAGTAAAACAAAATGAATAAATTCCCGGGAGGAGTGTTCACGGCGTTTCAACATTCGTTTAAGGAAGAAACGAGACGAAAGAAGAAAGATATTTCATCACTTGCCAAGACGTTTGATTAAGACCTTCCAAAAATACTTGGGGCTTTTTGGGGAGGGGCTTGAAAAGAAGGGAATAAACCATGAAGGATTTCTTTTGTTTTTAAGAAGAAAATAGAAAGAAAAAAAGGATTTAGCCATTTTAATAGAAATTATTTCCTCAAATAAAACTTACACAGTTGTAAATTTTATCTTCTAAAAGCTATGATGTCAGGATGCCAGATAACTCATAATCAATCAATCAATCAAAAGCTAAGAATGCTTTGATTTTAAGTCTATGATGTGAAAATCCCTTTTATTCCCCTATCCTTACTAGACTTTCATCGAAAAAGTTGGTCAAAATACATTAAGTATTTATAAGAAAGTACAGATATACTTGATCCATAATAATCTGGAAGAAGATATTGGCATCAGTGTACTTCTAGTGGTGCCCTGTAAGCATTAATATTATCAAAGGTGTTTGTAGCGTCCTTTCGCCACGAGCTGCACTTACTTTTTAGCATTCAAATATACCTATGTTCCAACTTCCCTTCTTCCATTTTGCTGTCCAACTCCTTGACTTTTACTTCATTCTGTAACGTCAGGAGTTTCCACATGTTCACGTAGTTGCTGATTGGTCTCCCTGGCCCCAGTCCTGAACCCGAAGGCCCTAAGTCATATATCCAATCCAATTTATCTTTACATCGGAGTTTTATAAACGTGATACTACAAAAAATGGAGGTAACCTAAATAGTCCTATCTTTCACCTTAGTCCAAATAAAAAACAATGCATGGGACCTATGATGCCTTTACGGAACCCCCCCCCCCCCCCCCCCCCCCGATTCGATGGTCACTTTAAACGTGAACTGTGTGATTGGCTCTCAACTAGCGGTCCCCCCGGTTGCAGATAGGTGCCGAATGTCATCATAGACCCCAGTGCCAGGTTTCCATCTGTACTTCAGGAATGTGATTGTGGTATACCCTTAAGTGTTTTAGAGTGCGAGGCCCTATCACTGGGAGTGTGTGTGTGTGTGTGCGTCTATGTGAATGTTCGTGTTTTTCCCAGATAGAGAGAGAGAGAGAGAGAGAGAGAGAGAGAGAGAGAGAGAGAGAGAGATCAAATCTCGTATTATTTATAAGAAACAAATTCATAAATTCAATCTAACGAGCGAGGAATAATTTAATCTGAAAAATGAAATGGCGTTGTAAGAAGTGTATCATGGATCTATCAAGAGAAAAGTTCCGAGCCAGAAAGGCTGGTCCTGTCTTGAATCTGTCGACAAACTCAGTAAAATTTCTTCTGCCATTTTTGCTTAGTTCTGACGTGAGAGAGTACATTTTCTTTACATATTTAAGGCCAAACAAATATCCTGGTGTGGGATACATCCCTCTGACATTTACCTTATGTTAAAGAACCTTGCATAGTCTGTTGTAAAACAAAAGAAAATAATTTGGAAAACTAAATTGTCTGTTCTTTAGATTATATAAGCTTTGCTTTGTAACTAGACTCTTCTCGTAATTACATTTTTTCATGTTATTTTGAACTTTGATGATCCTGTTTTAAATTTTCAATTTAGTTTTTTTTAGTTTAAACTTCAAAGTAACATTCTATAGTGTTTTTTATTAGATTTGATTTTTTCCGTTTTACTTCAGTCTAAGTATGAATAATTAATTTTATTTAAACCCCATAAATGTTTTACTTTTAAAGCTGATGACTTGTAAAATACACTTATTTTTGTACCACCATACTTCTTTTCAGGCCAAGCGTTGTATGAAAAATGTCCTCTGCGCTAGCATGATAAGAAGTCCCGTATAAACCAGATACGTACCTCTACGTCCTGCATGCAAATTGAATTTAAGGAAATGAATTATACCCAAGTTCGAAAATTGCAAATCAAATTCTTAAGGGGACTCTTTACTGCATGATGCAGAGCAAATACCAAAATAGCATCATACGCATTTAACGTTCGAATTTCGAGGTTAGTACTGTAGTTGAAAAACTATGGATTACTCTTTTTTTTTCGTCTGTGTATTTGAGGATAGGTGGATTTGCAATCTGCCTCAAAGGCAATATACCTTACATTAATCATTGTTTTTTAAAAAGGATGAGCAATTTATTTTATATAGAATGCAAAATATTTTGGATAGAATAATTCTCGTAGAAGAAAATTGATTTTATTAACAAAATCCTAAATCTGCGTTGGCACCAATACATGTGTAGTATTACGAGGCATTTATTTCAATATATTGTTCAAATGTAAATAGGATGTGCTATGGAGGTTGGAGGTAAAGGGTGTAATAAGTTGGAATCAACTGCTATGATTAAAGACCCGACATTGTCTCTCTAACTCTCAGTATCCAAGGTTGACATGGAGAGTTGTAAGGAAAGGCAATTGAAGGTTGAGGTTTTCATGCACTCTACTTTCAGATTCACTGACTATAGATGCTAGTTCTTTTTAAGGATATTAACAGCCAGTGATCTGGTGACCTCTCGCAACCTATGATATATCATCCTGCTTTTCCAAATAGAGTTGTAGCTTAGATGGTGATAATAATAATAATAATAATAATAATAATAATAATAATAATAATAATAATAATAATAATAATAATAATAATAATAGTAAAAATGATGATAATAATTTGAATGTTTGCTTTTGGTCAGAAACGAATTACAACTGCTGCACTAATAATCATGGATTGGCACGGATAAATATATTAATTAGGTCGTAATATATTATTAGTCACAATTAGTGCACGGACAATATCTGCAGAGGTGAATATCGATGACAAAAAAAAAATTATTACAAGGAATCAGGAAATAAATTTCCAGGTCATTAATTTATTTTAACAGGAACCTTTGAAGACAACCACAAGAGTCTTATTGAAAAGCGGTCGCAAAAAAATATATATAAAAAGTCAAGGGTTTCCTGAGAAAACGGTCCTTGAGCAACCTCTAATGGCCTCAAGTCCCACTACACCATCTCGTAAAGTACCATCCAGATTCTCGTTAGGTTAAAAAAAAAGTCTGATTGTCTTGCAATTTTTGTCAGTGAAGAGAATGTTAAATTAATATAAAATTACAACCTAAAGGCGAAAAATTGTCACAGTGAAATCCTTTTCTATGGGGGTAAGTTATCAAGAGAAAGTACATTCCCATTCCTTTTATACACAATTTTATCGTTCCTCTAACAAGTTATTTAAGGGCAACACCGATAAAAAAAACAAAACAAAAATCGTCACATTGTAACTTTATCAAGTTAATGTATTGGTAATTTCTCTAAAAACACATTCGTTATATTATAGCATCAATAAGGTATTGGTAACCTCTCTCTCTCTCTCTCTCTCTCTCTCTCTCTCTCTCTCTCTCTCTCTCTCTCTCTCTCTCTCTAGATTGACAGGATTTGAAACTCAATGATTATCCCAAGTCAGCCCTTTGGGTTTTAACACCACGGGAGAAATTCAATCCGATAAGGCTGAATATGCAAGCACATTCGTGACGCGAGAGACGAGAAATTGATATCAAGGATCGACTTCTCAGAATACTGTATATTCGAACCTCAGAGGACAAATGTCTCCAAAAAAAAATGTATGAATTTTTTTTAGCTTTGTTATTGTTGTTTTATTTCAAGACACGAAGGACTGGTCGAGAAAAGCTAGATTTAGCTGTAATCCTAACGAAAAATTTTGATGTAAAAGTTTTAATTCTAGGCGGTAGGATTATATGATGGTAAGATAAGGAAAAGTTACTTTTTGAAAAAATATTTGTAGTGAAAATCGATTTAAGCCAAATTTTTTTTTTTCATTTTAAGAATTTTCAATAAAAAAGGGAAATAATTACCGTGAGATGTTATTAAATAAGAACAGCATTAAATCACTCAGGCCCTATTACAGTTGTAATGAAAGTAGCAGGCCCAGAGTCTTGTAATTTCCGGTTTCAAACGAATGTGTCGTTTCCACCTTTATGGTTGTACCATAGGTAATCTGGGATGCCATTAATCATTTCTGCCTTTACGCTCTCCAGTATTTAACTTTAATTAAAATAGGTCCTTGACTTTTGTAAACAAAGGACAGAAATAAAGGTTAGGTTAATATGCAATAACTAAAGGTAGAGAATATTATTACTATCCAAGCTATAACACTAATTGGAAAAGCAAAATGTTGAAAAGACTCTAACATGGAAAACAACATAATTCGGAAAGGAAATAGATTAGTAACAAGTAAACTACAAATGAGAAATATAAGGAAATATAAAATATATGATCAGTAACAACGTTAAGCAGGTAATTCGTGTATAAACCGTGATCGTTAATTAAAAAAAAAACAGTTCTAGAGTTCCCCGTTCAACTACCCTAGTAGGAAGATAACTTTAAAATCCGGTCACAGCTGGAATAACACTACTAAAATATTGTGTAGCGTTAAGGGGCCCATACACGTTCGAAAAAAGCGTCAAAATTTTATCAAAATTTTGATGCAAAATTTGAGTGTGTGTAGGACGTTTTGATGTCAAAAAAAAGATTTGAAGCAAAATTTTGATTGATCAAATCCGTTTGATATTTTTTGACGAGTCGTCAAATTTTTTATGTGTGTGGGCTCCTGCCAAAATTTTGATCAAACCTTTTAGTCTTTTGACCATTTCCGACGTTTACCAGGAGGTTTATCAGAGTCCAATGCCAACACTAGTGCTATGGCCACTGATGCATCCATGTCGAAGATTTTGACGATACTGAATTTTGATATCAAGATTTTGATGCAAAATTTGGACGATTTTTTTTAAACGTGTGTGGGCAATTATGCATCAAAATTTTATTATCAAAGTTACACGTCAAAATTTTGATGCAAAATTTTCACGCTTTTTTGAACGTGTATTTTAGGCTTTTTAGGCTTAATAATGTAGAAGACAAGACAGTTAGTCAGTTAGTTAGAATACACTGCATACCTAGTTCAAGATGGTACAATCTGGGGAGATCTGGCTGCAAAGGATGGCCAGAATTATAAAAAAAAAAAAAATCTAATGGAACATGCGCAAAGAACTAATTGAACTATAATCTTTTTATATCAAGCCCATAACATATTGCAAAGTTAAAAATGTCTATAGAGATGTGGAGTTGGATAGCAGGAAAGAACCTCAAACATTAGGCTAATAGAAAAAAAAATTATGCCAAGATATCGAATGAAGAATTTTTGCACCAAAGAATTCACTAAAAAAATAATATATATCAGATGTCAAAAGCTGAAAAAATATGATGAAGAAAAAAAATTCTAATGCGTTTAAAGAATATATTAAATGACATTTTCAAATATATATTTTGAAAGGTAAAAGTTGAATGCCACTAATAAAAAAAGATGATTTGATTATCAAGCAATGTCAGGGTAACAAAAAAGAATTTCACATTTATTTCTTCTAAAAATATGGGACACTTGGAAGCAAACACGTGTATGAACCATTGAAGCAAAGAGTAATTAATTTCAGGACGGTGAAATGATCGATTAATTTGCTGAACACGCTCTAAGAAAGAGTAAGAGGTCTGGGTGAAATTTCACTTTCGCTATCTTTCAAGTAATTCGTACGGTACGTAAAATTTATTTTTTTTCCGTTAATAATTTATTTATTATTTGCTTATAGAATCTAATTATGTGCTATTCTCGTAAAAGCAAAATGAAAAAAATTACAATATCAATTTGCTCTTTCTATTTTACCTTTTTTCCCAGCTTTATCACTTCAAAAGAGGAAGCCAAACGATGTAATTGAATTCAAAGTTGGGATGGAGGGCGTTGCATTCCACTTTATTATTATTATTATTATTATTATTATTATTATTATTATTGTTGTTGTTGTTGTTGTTGTTGTTGTTGTTGTTGTTGTTGTTGTTGTTGTTATTATTATTATTATTATACATGGCAAAAGAGAAAATTTGTTTGAAATATCCTTGATTTTCGTCATTATCTTCATTTATTTTGATCTATTGTTATTTTATGTGGATTATTATCAGCATTATTATTGCAATGCAATTATTTATTTAAAAAAAGAGAGAATTTACAAGAAAGTTACCTGCTAATGACATTATTATTCTTCGGCTACAAAGAGCGATTCCTTTGCCTGAAAATATTATTGGAATTTTGATGGGAATTCTTATATCCTTCCTTACCTTTTATTTTTCAATATTATATCATTAGCGTATGAAATACGTATTTATATATGCTAACAACACTTTTACTATAATGGTTTCACTGTTATTTATTTCCCAGGAATATAATATCCTGCGTTTCACAAGAACATTTCTGGCCAACGGAGTTTTCAATCACCACAACAAATATGACGACCAAGCTGCTGTTGACCAGTGGCTTTAATGGCTTACCCTTCTGCGTTCTTACAGTTCCGCAACAGATATTCAACCTTTTTTTATGTAAGTAATACCATTTATTTTTAGATATTGTTTTAATTTTGCTAATTTATGTGAGTTAAAGTTTCTTGCTGTGTCGACCGTACTTAAGTAAACTGTCAGGTGGCAGGCTTAGCCTAAGGTACCAGTAGAGCTGTCCAATCAAAACGTCCACAGGTGGACCAGAGGTCAAAACATTGTGTAACCTCAAAAGTATTTATTCCAAATTACATCAAAGCATAGAGATACATAGAAAATAATATATTCCAAACCGTTACTTCAATGTTTGTGTAATTTAGGTAATTTAATTTTAATGACTATAAAAAGTTACAGACATTAGTTTGCCCCTGCATTCACCATTTTGATATATTGTAAAATATTTTCTACACTTTTTTTCACAGGAGGTAAATCATTATGATTAAGACGATATTGTATAAAAACTATCAATAATAATAATGATAATAGATCGTTGTAGTAATAATGGTTAGGCATCAGTTATATTGTGAAGGTTTGACTGGTGACCTCAATAAATACTGTATTTGTATAACAACATTAACTGTTATTTGAGATTTTTAATTGATTTTGTAGGTATGCTTTTA
The DNA here is from genome assembly GCF_036898095.1 of Palaemon carinicauda. Taxonomy (NCBI): domain Eukaryota; kingdom Metazoa; phylum Arthropoda; class Malacostraca; order Decapoda; family Palaemonidae; genus Palaemon; species Palaemon carinicauda. The sequence continues at coordinate 18,991,022 of NC_090739.1, forward strand.
AATCTTTTGGAAGGGATGTCAATATTTATTTTACAAGGTATTTCATATGTAAACAAATTCCGTTTTAATGTGACTTTGAAATTTATTTATATTTCACACGGTATTGTGTTAATTTTCATCAGAGATTCTCGCAAAGGGAGTAGTTTGAATGAAATGCTATTATTTCGGTCATCTGGTGGGTCGAGAATTTTGAGAAAACTCGTTAGAATGTAGATTAGTAGCCTCACTAGGTAATTCCTAAAGGGCCATAGATTTTTCAATTTTGAGGAGGTTGCATACATACATACATGCATATGAAAGCAGGTAAAACTATAACTGGCACTCGGTAGAGCGCATACCTTAACCTATATCATGTTGTATATCAATTGAATTATGCATATTTTGGATCTAATTTCGTGCAAATTGGATAAAAATTAACGACGATAAAGCAAAAAGATGTATTTCACCTTTTTGAGACCTTGACCTTGACCTTTGACTCAATAACTCCCAAAATGTAATCAAGTTGTCCTTGGATTATGGCCAATCATCCCACCAAATTTCATGAGATTTGCCCATGATTTAGCAAAAATATTTGTTTTACCTTTTCGTGACCTTGACCTTGACCTTTGACCCAATCACTCCAATAATCTAATCAAATTTTCCTTTTATCATGGCCAATCATCCCACCAAATTTCATGAGATTTGGTCAAACTCTTTTTGAGATTTGTAATTTGTTAGTTACCTTTTCTTGACCTTGGTCTTGACTTTTGGCTTAATCAATCCCAAAATCTAATCGAATTGCCCATGGTCGATCATCACACCAAATTTCACGGGATTCAGTCAAACAGTTTTTGAGTTATGTGAATCACAAACACACAGACAGACATATAAACATACGCCTATCAAAACATAACCTTCGCGACGAAGTTGGCGAAGGTAACTAGAAATTGAGTGGCTTCGTGTCCCCTCACGACGATTTTTTTTTTTTTTTTTATTAAATCTTTGGTAAAAAGTCAATTACCCATAAAGGAATATAACATTACAGGTATCACTGCAGTTGGCTCTCAATATGCCTCCTGTTACAAGACTTCCAAACAACTGTCGTATATCACCTGCTAGTCAACGAGAGAGAGAGAGAGAGAGAGAGAGAGAGAGAGAGAGAGAGAGAGAGAGAGATTACATAATTTGTAACTACGCGGTCTATTTAATTCTAAATGGGACTCCGTCTCTCGAAGAGCATTTGAGGCACTCCATTTTAACTGGAGTTTCAAATTAGTAGTTTTGGTGGTACTCTTAAAAGTATGTTTCGAGTTTTGGGTTCATCTAAAGTGAGAAGTTTTTTTATCAAGTTCTACGAACTTTTATATTTCTTGCTTATTAAGAAAGAAATAGCGAATCTACAGTAAAGATGGAAGTACATCCATAGTTAACGAGAGGAAGAACACAGAGTGTAGCCTTTGGAATTCTCTCATTTTTTGTTGTATTACAACCAGCTTAAAGTGCATGTGCCTCTCTTCCGTTAAGTTGTTATTGTAAGTCAGATTCCCAGATAGTAAATGTAACGTAGATTTCGAGATAGTTATTGTAAGACAGATTCCGAGATAGTTATTGTAAGTCAGATTCTCAGATGGTAAATGTAACGTAGATTTCGAGATAGTTATTGTAAGACAGATTACGAGATAGTTATTGTAAGACAGATTCCGAGATAGTTATTGTAAGTCAGATTCTCAGATGGTAAATGTAACGTAGATTTCGAGATAGTTATTGTAAGTCAGATTCCCAGATAGTAAATGTAACGTAGATTTTGAGATAGTTATTGTAAGACAGATTCAGAGATAGTTGTTGTAAGTCAGATTCCCAGATATTAAATGTAACGTAGATTTCGAGATAGTTATTGTAAGACAGATTCCGAGATAGTTATTGTAAGTCAGATTCCCAGATAGTAAATTAACGTAGATTTCGAGACAGTTATTGTCAGACAGATTCCGAGATAGTTATTGTAAGCCCGATTCACAGAAATACGAATATTGTTTAATATAAATTTCTGTTACAGAATAGAAACTGCAAAGAGGTACTGGTATCTTCGTGCAAAATCTGCAGCCATGTTTCTTTAAAAGAGAGAATCGACTTCTTAGTGAAGAATAAAAGGTAGGTAATTAGATTTGCACATTAATTTTCAAAGCTAAGTGTTTTATTTGATATCAAGTTCACACAATAATTATTAAGCAAATTAGTTACTAGGAATAGGTTGTGAATCATTTCAACGTGTTATTTTACATACTTTAGCTGAACATGAAAATTTGTCTATTTTCAAGGATTTTTTTATGATTATTTGCTTTTGTTGTAGATCGGTGCACACAAGACGTCACTTAGGTAATTTCGACTGATTTTGATAAATACTCAAATTTATTTTGATGAATATTAAGATGTTTTCAAAGATTTTTCTTCAAGAGGTTTTGCGACTTATTTATTTCAATCAAGATCATTCTAATTTTCATCATAGTTCTTAGATGTGCCCTTAACTGTTCAGATTAGTGACTTAATGGTATTATTGCGTGGATATAGGCTATATGCATTCATAATTTTTCACTAGTAACTCCCTTTATTTTGTGCAAGGGCAAAAGTTGCGTTACACCGAGGAAACTTTTTTAACACGTTTGGTTATCGTGTCTTCGAAGCAACCTCGGGCTAACAAGATGGTCACAGATTTCAGCCCTTGCTTTATTTGAATTATCTTTCACCATTTACGAAGTATGTCATAATCATCATCTCCTCTTGCGCCTATTGACGCAAATGGGCTTCGGTTAGATTTTGCCAGTCGTCTCTGTCTTGAGCTTTTAATTCAATACTTCTCCATTCATCATCTCTGATAAACGTGTTATGGACAAAATGCAACGTAATTGATCTGTAAGAAGCTTCTCTTTCTCGGAAACTTATCTGAAATTTTCTCTTGGAACCGTAGCTGACTGGCTGTCAAAGTAATTATTGTTGAAAGAATCTCCACTTTAACTTTTTCATTCATAGTGTAACTGAATGGTCTCTCCGGCCCTAGCGCTGGACCAGATGGCCATATATTCAATCTAGTTCAAAACTGTCTATATTCGAATAAATTTCTTTTCTTTGTTAGAAAAAATAATTCTGATTTGCCCTTAAACATTTGTTTTTATCAATTTGCCTAAAAAATATTTCTTTACTACCAAAAATTTTGAGTCGGTTAATTTACATATAATTTTAGAGGATATGTCTTCTTGTTCTGATATTTTTTGTTTTATTATTATCATTATTTATCGATAACACCACAAGTAAAAAAAAAAAAAAAAAAAAAAAAATTCTACGAAAAAAATAGTTTTCCTTTTTTTTTTATTTTAATTTTGTGTTTTTCCTCGACAAGAAATTGAGTGTTCAGTTGCTAGTTTACATATTTTTTTTATATGTTTTGAATTATTTCCTTAGAATTCATTTTTCGGGAATCAGGTAATTAGTGACTCTCCTTATATAAAAATTACTACCAAATATCATTTGACCCTGTATTTTAAATCCATCAGTGTCCCGGTTTCATAGTATGCCCTTCATAATGAACATATGCACTGAATTTATAGAGAATATCCACAAAGAAAGTAAGTCTTCAAGATCATTGCTAAAATACGTGCCGTTTTACAGATAAGAAAGTGCCTCTGATAAGACTGTAGTTATTATTTAACCAGTTGCAGAAAATGAAAGTATGTTGGATTTTTGTGATTTTTATCGAACTTTTGTTACTGTGGGAGTTATTTTCGTCACCTGAAAAATGATCGAATATGAAAAAATTGGTCAGTAGAAATAGATTTTGGGTTTCTTTGAGAATTGAAAAGAATGAAATAGAAAAGTATTTCCTTCCATACTACATAGGATTTTGCAATGTATGTATTAGAATATTCATAGCATGCTTGCCATTAAACGAGTTTGAAGTAAAGGAGAAAATTTTACGATCTTTAGCATAAAATGGGATTTATTATGAGCCCTCTCATTTTGGATATACCGTTATCATAAGCATATGTCAGAACTAAAAGTATTTTTTATTTCAAAATAGTTCCTGGATTTAAACTAGAAATATTTAATTTTAATGGATTTAACATATAAAGTGGACCTCTATACAGACAGGTTTAAACTATGTGCTAAAGTTTAAATATCAACTTAAGATGAAAACAGTTTCTATTCGAGAATGATACGCTATTGTTTCAACTTCTTTGTTATAATAAGGGAACACTACTAGTCGTTAAATCATTTACGTGAAATGGTTCATTTCTTTCTGAATAGAAGGTACATGCTAATACTGATACCAAACTCCTGGCCCCGGTGTATAAGATGCAACTGGTTTCTGTGAAATAGGACTACTAATATGTTCTAGGATGTTTGATGTTAAAGAAAAATTTATTCCATTTTGAAACTGAGTTGTTAACATTATCTTATGACGCTCACAAAAGATGATTAGTCATACCTACAGTAGATAATTATGTTATCTGCTGAAACCTAGTAAATGATAGCTACTATTGAATGAAAGTATCAGTCTATTTCAAATGTTCTCTTCTAGGGAGTTTTGAATGAATTATAATTTAATACACTATTTCCGAAGGAAATTGACAAAATTAGATTCCATGAAATTAATTAATTCATTTATTGATGATTGAATACGTGAGTAAGTTAGTGTATTTTCGATTCTGAGTAAAGATTTTTTATAAGTAAAAAGATGGTGATGACTTACTATTTTATATTTGAAAAAATTTGTTTAACGTGATTTTCTGGCACACCGTTAAGCAGGTATTCGTAAGGCCCGTGGTTATCATCATCTCCTCGTACGCCCATTGATGTAAAGGACCTCAGTTAGATTTCACCAGTCGTCTCTATTATTATCTCTTTCCATAGACTGATTAAATCCATAGAGGATTCATTGGCTAAATTCACAAAAGGATTGCCAGTTCCTTGTGATGCGCATTGCCCATCTGACTAAGGCAAGTGACCCCTGCCGGTCCATACCAATTCCCGTAAGATCGTCCGCCAGGCATCAGGAATAAAAGCGGAAAAGACATCTTGTCTATCGCCTTAAATTCAATCCGTCACCCTGCTGCCAGTGTCTTTATCGAGATTTAGGGGGGGGGGGAGGGGTATTTCCTCCACACCCAAAGGTCTCTTTACTCCACCAGGTTGCTCATCCGTTTATACTCATAACTGTTGGCAAACATGGATTGCTAAGATATACCGCAAAGCACGTTTTTTTGTGCGTGTGTATATATATATATATATATATATATATATATATATATATATATATATATATATATATGTGTGTATATATATATATATATATATATATATATATATATATATATATATATATGTGTGTGTGTGTGTGTTGTATTAACAACATTTAACATCTACAATCTTCTAATATTATCCTAAGGTGAAAATGCGGTAAAATCATGATTATTGTTCTCTGTGTAATAACTCTTATTTGCCTCAAGGTATAATATCCTATTACACACACACACACACACACATATATATATATATATATATATATATATATATATATATATATATATATATATATGTGTGTGTGTGTGTGTGTGTGTGTGTGTGTATGTATATATATATGTGGTTATCACCAGCTGTGAATGGGTATCAACCGAAACTGGGAGGCCAGTTACCCCATCTCTAAATATCCACTTGCTGACAACCAGCCTTTCAAGAACAATAGTTTCAACAATTTTTGATAAAAATAATAATATTCATTATGTGCCTTAGATATAGCTCTAATAATAAAATTATGCCCATCCAAAGAAGCCGAGTGACTTCCTCCATTTTTTTTGATAGATGAAAGTACTGGAATAAATTCCCTGGAGGTATTCACGGCGTTTCAATATTAGTTTAAGGAAGAAACGAGAGGAGAGAAGAAAGATATTTCATCACCTGCCAAGACGTTTGATTGAGATCTTCCAAAAATACTTGGGGCCCCTCGAGGAGGGCGTTGAAAGGAAGGGAATAACTAGGAAGGATTTTTCTTTTTCTGTTTAAAAGAAAGTAAAAGGAAAGAGTTATTTAGTCTTTAAAAATATTTTGCTCTTTCTCCCTCTCTAGATATATATTTATGTATATACATATAATTTATATATACTGTGTATATGCATGTGTGTATGTATAATTTATATACACATATGTATATAAATACAGTAATACCTCTGGGTTTGAGTTATTTGGTATACAAGCATTTCAGTATACAAGTATGAAATTTCAATACGAGCATTGCATCGGTCTGCAAGCAAAATCTTCCTTCCATATTAAAATTTATTTTGAGGAAAAATACTACATAAACTAGCATCCGCTGTACAGAAAACATTTGTGCAGCACCCATATCCCACACACACAATTTTCACATGATATTTTTGCTATTTTGCTTCACCTTTGCTCACATTCCCTTGCTCAGACCTTAGCTCTTTCACTCACTCCACTGTACTCTTACCAGCATCACCTTACATTGTCTTGCAAACATCTTTAATAGCATTATTTTATAAAGCTGTGACTTCATGTTCTTTATAGGATTGTGATCACTATTGTTCATCATCAAGGGCACAGTAATAGTACAGTACAGCATCTAGACAGTGGCCCGAAAGATGATCAAGAAAGGGTAAGAATAAGGGGGTGATTACTTAAGAGCCAAAAAAAAAATTATCAAGAAGCTTGATAAAGGTTCACATGTGGCAGACATAGAAAACTGTACACTCATACAATGTTGACGATAAGCACAATCTGGAAGAAAGAAGAAATCAAAGCAATTGATGCTGTGAGAAGGGTGCTTACATTGACAAAACAATGGCCACATAATCTAATTGATGTCGAGGACTTGCTTTTAATACGGCTCAATGAGAAGCAGTTAGCAGAAAATACAATAGCCAAGAAAATAATTTGTGAAAAGGAAAAGTTTTGTATGCTGATCTGAAGAGGAGCTACATTTGTCAGTGAACAAAGAAAAATAGATATTCAAAATGAGCTGTGGGTGGTTTGAAAACGTAAAGAACAGGCATCCATAGTGTTGTGCGACAAGCTGAGATTGTGAGATCTGATGTGAAGACAGCAAATAAATTTGTTTCTGAATTGAAAAGGTTTGTGTATTCCTGGTGTTACATGCACCAGTAAGTGTTCAGTTGCAACAAGACGGGTGTATTCCATAAAAAGATGCTAAGAAGGACGTTCATTACTGCATAAGAAAAGGCCATTTTCTGCCCATCCTCCAGCCTACTAGAGTTTTGGAAAGAACATTTCCACATTGTCAGCTGCCTCAAAATCATTGATGAAGCTTGAGAAAGGGTTACCAAAAGAGTCCTTAATTATGCTTGTAGGAAGCTGTAGCCTGAATCCATTAAGCTGGAATCCCACTAGGCTTTTCTTCACCAGTCGCTGCCCAAAATGGAAAGCACAAGCGGTTGTTGTTCGATACATTGGCAGCAATTGGCATCCCGACTGGACGGGAAGCAGCTTGCATAAACCACAGGCATGACATCAGATGTAAACACACAAGATGGCAGCTGGAAATAGAACGTGCTCTTGCTTGCCAATCTTGGGCCCAACAAGCCTCGAGATAATAAAAATCTGCTTTGTTCATCTTGTGGTATTTGTGGAATTCTTCAATTTATGTAATATACTGATAATACATATTACTGCAACAGTTGGAAAATTCCTGGGCTCCATGATGGTATCAGCTGATCGGTTTCGTTTAATTTTTTCCCATTTGCTCCTCGAACTGCGGTATTGTAGTGTAACGCTACAACACTTTCGCTCGCTATCATCGGCTGAGAGTTAGCGAGAACCTCGGACAAAAAATTACTAGTATGATTCCACCTTTACAAAAGAGGATTTTGAGGTGTTTGAACTCATACTGAAGGCAGTTGACAATGTAATTATGTACTTAGGCAAAGCAGTGGGGTTGGAGGTGGACAGGGATGACATCAGCAATCTTCTGGGGGGAGCATAGTGAGCAGCTGACAAGTGAGAAGCTGTCGGAGTTGTATAAGGATTAGCAACACAAGGTATCGAGTACATTTAATCTGAAATAAGGGAAATATTGAAAATGTATGAAACCTTGCAAGATTTTATAGAAACACATCACCCAGATAAGGCTTCAGTAGGGCGGGCAGCGAATCTATTTATGGATCGCGCTCTTCCTATTTTGATACCATTTCAAAAGAAAAAACCATTGTCTTTAGATAGGGTCCTGGTGAAAGTTGATTTTAAAAGTAAGAAAAAAAGCGAATGTCTAAAAAGAAAATTAAGTGATTCAGTTAGTGATAGCCAATGCCATTCAAGAGGAAGAACTTCCGATATTTTATCCTAAGCTCTCAGGGAGGGAGATTCTCCCTCCAAACAGGAACCCTCTTCTCTTCCTCCTCCTCCACCCATATGCTAGCCAGGATTCTCCTCAAAGGTAAAGTGCGCGGAAATTTGTCAATTTGTAAATTCTATATTATAAATTATTAATTATTAATATTTTGAAAGTTTACTGAATGTTGAGGATAATGGGGAGGCAGATATAATTGCTGTTGCAGGTGTTGAGGTGCCAGTGATGGGAGATGAGAATGAGAGAGAGATTACAAGAGAGGAAGTGAGGAGAGCACTAGATGAAACTAGAGTAGGAAAAGCATCTGGTATGGATGGTGTGAGAGCTGAGATGTTGAAGAAAGAGGGTGTGACTGTACTTGAATGGTTGGTGAGATTGTTTAATATGTGTTTTGTGTTGTCAATGGTACCAGTAGATTGGGTTTGTGCGTGTATTGTACCACTATGTAAGGGTAAGGGAGATGTGCATGAGTGTTGTAATTCAAGGGGTATTAGTTTGTTGAGTGTAGTTGGAAAAGTGTATGGTGGAGTACTGATTGCTAGGATTAAGGATAAAACAGAGAATGCAATTTCAGAAGTACAGGGTGGTTTTAGAAGAGGTAGGGTTTGTATGAATCAGAATTTTACAGTTAGGCAGATATGCGAGAAATATTTAGCAAAAGGTAAAGAGGTGTATGTTGCATTTATGGATCTGGAGAAAGTTTATGATAGAGTTGATAGGGAAGCAATATGGAATGTGATGAGGTTATATGGAGTTGGTGGAAGGTTGTTGCAAGCAGTGGAAAGTTTCTACAAAGGTTGTAAAGCATGTGTTAGGATAGAATGTGAAGTGAGCGATTGGTTTCCTTTGAGAGTGGGGCTGAGACAGGGATGTGTGATGTTGCCGTGGTTGTTTTACTTGTATGTTGATGGAGTGGTGAGAGAGGTGAATGCTCGAGTGCTTGGACGAGGATTGAAACTGGTTGACGAGAATGACCATGAATGGGAGGTAACTCAGTTGTTGTTTGCGGATGATACTGTACTGGTTGCAGACGCGGAAGAGAAGCTTGGCCGATTAGTGACAGAATTTGGAAGGGTGTGTGAGAGAAAGAAGTTGAGAGTTAATGTGGGTAAGAGTAGGGTTATGAGATGTACGAGAAGGGAAGGTAGTGCGAGGTTGAATGCCATGTTGAATGGAGAGTTACTTGAGAGATGGATCAGTTCAAGTACTTGGGGTCTGTTGTTGCAGCAAATGGTGGAGTGGAAGCAGGTGTGCGTCAGAGAGTGAATGAAGGATACAAAGTGTTGGGGGCAGTTAAGGGAGTAGTAAAAAATAGAGGGTTGGGCATGAATAAAAAGAGAGTTCTGTATGAGAAAGTGATTGTACCAACTGTGATGTATGGATCGGAGTTGTGGGGAATGAAAGTGACGGAGAGACAGAAATTGAATGTGTTTGAGATGAAGTGTCTAAGGAGTATGGCGGGTGTATCTCGATTAGATAAGGTGAGGAACGAAGTAGTGAGGGTGAGAACGGGTGTTAGAAATGAGTGTGGATATGAATGTGTTGAGGGGGTTTGGCCATGTTGAGAGAATGGAAAATGGCCGTCTGCTAAAGAAGGTGATGAATGCAAGAGTTGATGGGAGAAGTACAAGAGGAAGGCCAAGGTTTGGATGGATGGATGGAGAGAAGAAAGCTCTGAGTGATAGGAGGATAGATGTGAGAGAGGCAAGAGAGCCTGCTAGAAATAGAGATGAGTGGCGAGCGATAGTGACGCAGTTCCACTAGGCCCTGTTGCTTCCTCCGGTGCCTTGGATGACCGCAGAGGTAGCAGCAGTAGGGGATTCAGCTTTATGAAGCTTCATCTGTGGTAGATAATGGGGGAGGGTGGGCTGTGGCACCCTAGCAGTACTAGCCGAACTCGGTTGAGTCCCTTGTCAGGCTGGGAGGAACATAGTGAGTAGAGGTCCCCTTTTAGTTTTTGTTTCATTTATTCATGTCGGTTACCCCCCAAAATTGGCGGAAGTGCCTTGGTATATGTATGTATGTATGTAATTTTTCCTCATTTTTTAAGTTAGGGATTATAATTTGCTCATTATATGACATTGCAACCATTTTGAAAATGAATGTAAATGTGTATTTATGAACTTGTAAAACGCATGGAGTAATTCCTTTTATTTCTTATGGGAAAAATTGTTTTTGTTTACGAGCATTTTTTGGAATGGATTATACTCATATACTGAGTTACCACTATATATATATATATATATATATATATATATATATATATATATATATATATATATATATATTATATATATATATATATATATATATATATATATATATATATATATATATATATATATATATATATATATATATATATATATGTGTGTGTGTGTGTGTGTGTGTGTGTGTGTTTGTTTTATTAACAAGATCCCGATCACAAATTTTATTCCTCAGTCAGCTTGCTAGGTTTTAAATATCCAAGACGACTTGTGTCCAATAAGGTTGAATATGTAAGCACCTTCGTGACAGGAGAGGTGAGAAATTGCAGGAGAATCGGATCTGCAAAATGCATTCCTATCTTAAACGAAGGAAAAATCCTTCTAAAAGTGGTCGAGAGAGATTGTTATGTTCGATTTTCTTTTAAATATGATTAGATTAAAACGGCTGTAGCAGTAAAGGTCATATCATTAGAGGATATTATTATTATTATTATTATTATTATTATTATTATTATTATTATTATTATTATTATTATTAATGAAGTAATTGTTGCTGTAATGTCAAAAGCTTTTGAATAACACTAGACATTAGTGAATTTTACTCAGAAAAAAAATATCCAAGTATATCTAAGGATAACACGATGAATACATTTAATTTTAGTCTAAGTTTCGTATCGATTCAATATGTTTTAATGCGGAAGTAAACTTTGATAACAATCACGAAATATTTTTAGTTATATAAGAGAAGATTAAGTTTAATGTCAAAATATTCGTTCAGTGTAAGGTTTTAATGTCAAAGTTTGCTCTGTAGTTTGTACTGGGTGTTCTTGCTAATGTTGCGCAACTCCATCTGCTTTTAATCACATGACACCAACTTCCTGGGACGTAAAATTCTCAAGAAAATTTTAAACTATTTAATTGACATTTGTTTCTTATCATCGGTGGTTTTTACAGTTATTATTACGAAGAAATGTCAAAGTTCAAAAGTGCTTATTCAATATAAATAGTTGTTTTATCAGAAAACATCATTATATTTTTTTATTATTTAATATATTCTAATGATGCAGTATGATGAAAAAGTTCTACACAGACTTTTACTTGATATCAATAAAGTGCCCCAAGAACAATACCTGACCAGCCTTGGGCCATGTTTATCTTCAGAAATTGCTCATTATTCGAAAACTATTATTTATAAGACACAGAAGCCTAATTAGGAATATAATTTCTCTGTATTTCAAGCGATTCGACAGAACAGAATTCCATTCAGTCATTTCTCTTACAAAATATCTACCGGAAGAAACCATCTAGGAATTTTTTTTTATGTTAAATTGGACATTATTAATAATGCGAAGCATCTGATTGCTTTAAATTTGGTATTAATTATGAATAAAATTTTAATAGTTTAGACATCAGAAAAAAAAATGTCGCCAACTAGAAAAGTTTTGCTAATGCAGGTGACTCGATACTAGTGGCTACGAATGATTCATGCTCACTTGTAGTTGAATAAAGTAATATCCGTTGAAATGAATTTAAATGTACAATAAATTTCGTCTGCAATATCACTATTTTTAATATCTGCACCGAAAAGGTGCTTGAAATACAAAACTAGATAAAACATACAGCATTGGAATAGATTAAATGAGATACTGGTTCTAGAGCCAGGCTCTATCCACACCAACAATACTCAATTTTTTTTAGACTAACTGCATATTGTATATTAAAAGAATGTAGTAAAAAAATCTAGTGCCAAGAGACTCACAAGGGAAGAAAAACAGGATCTAACAAGTAATAAGAAACAAAAAAATGGAAAATATTTTTTAAAAAATAGGGATTTTTAAACTTATTCTGTGTAGCTGTGCTAAAATACCTGCCTTGATTTCTAGCCTTCAAATTTCGACAACACTTGAGGGTCTTTGCAGCATCCCACAACTCAACCTCTTTTTATCCCTCACCTTGACCCTTGTTCCCACTTTCTTTCTTCTTAGTGTAGCTGTGAGATTGTCATTTTCCTCTGAGTGGCCTTGTATGGCCCAAAATAACCAATGCTTCCTTTCATAATTGGGAACGCCTGAAAAGGTTTCTGTTAAGCTCTCGTGTATCCTAGTCATAGAGCTAATTGATCTGTGGAAACTGTACTCTGACTTCGGTGTAAATTTTAAAGAGAAATTGGTGATCCTATTGATAGAGAACCTCACTCAACTGTAAATTTTATTTCTATCGGTAAGGGAATAAAGTTTCTATTTTTACGAGAAGTGATCCTTTACCCTGATTTACATATGGAATGGAACTAGCCAATAATGGAATACTCAATGATTCGTTGAATTATATTCGGACTGAACAAGGAAAACGAAATATTGAAGGTCGTTAGGTTAATATTTACATTCAACTCAAATTATATCTTTTGTAAAATGAAATACATCAGATACTGAAAGATACAGTAGTTTCAAGCAAGGTGTCATTCTCATTTTCATGAAAAAAAAAAAACGTTCTAGGATTTAAATTGAGCAAAAGTTTAATGAAAGTACTAAGACGATAGCTTGAATTATATACTGATGAGTGCTAGTTGAGCTTAAGAAAAGCCGGGTCCAATCTAATAAAAATATTTCATATTTTTACAAGAAAATAGTAGTAGAGTATAATTAATGTGTTCAAGTCATACAACTTGAGTAATTTTCCCATATACTTTGATTGTTTATTTCGCCATTAAATGTTTGAAGGCCGATCATGAGTGGCAGAGGCAAATAACAGTGATAATGTCTTGGCTAGCAGGACAATGCCCTAGAGACTGACCATATATACTGTACATATAATTAGGTCCCAAACCCCCTCCACCCAAGCTAGGACCAGGGAGGGCCTGGCAATGGCTACCAGGTAGCCCTACAGCTCCCCCAAACCCCCTCCCCCATCCTTAGCTCATAAGGATGGTGAGGTTGCAGACACTAAAAACTATCAGACTTGAGCGAGACTCGAACCCCACTCCGGCAAATCGCCAGGCCAGGACGTTTCCAATAGGCCACCACATCAGGAGTAACGAACTGAAAATTAATATTCGTTAAAATATCGAATTAGAAAAATACATACTTTCAGTTGATATAAGTTTGATCGGTATGTTGTAGAATTAACTTGTTCCAGTTTTATAGTGTACTGTTAATTAAAACTTTCACTTGTTCTTCAATAAAAGAAAAACTTCTAAAACAAATTTTTTACAAAAAGTTACCACACTTCTCAAGAAGTTTAATTCTTCGACAATAAGATAAAAATAGTAACCGTTTTTAAACTTTCTGATCAAAGTTAGGAGAGAGTCAAAGCGTTGGCTAATTTAAAATATCGCCCTACAAGTAGATATCTAAATGCATATTAAAGACGAGTTATCAGAGGACCTGAAATTAAATTGACGTGGCTGTGAAAAGCAGCATAGTTAGAATCGTCGTAGAGTGGACAGACCTCAAGCGATACACTTCATGCATTAATGAAAGGTCTGCTACCTTCTTTCTGCCCTTAGATGCACTAACTTTTTAGCTTTTTGCTCAACCTCTGTCCTCATGCTTTCCAACCTCTTCTGACGTTTATATTTATGGTTCCCCAAAGTATCACCTCAAAGTTGAATGGCCTTCCCCGCCCCAGCAGCCAAATGGCCCAAATTTTATTTAAAAAAAAAACATATTATAGCAAGTGTCTGGATATATATATATATATATATATATATATATATATATATATATATATATATATATATATATATATATATATATATATATATATATGTATATATAACGGATTTTGAGCGAAGCGAAAAATCAATTTTTGGGTGAGATGGCCATGTCGTCCTGATGGAAGTTCCTATAGGGTAGCTTCCCAGGGTATATTACAACTACGGCGATATTCCCAGAGAATTTACCTTAAGGTACCAGAATTCTAACTCCTGGAGCGAGTATCCCTCGTGAAAGGGATATCGCGACATATCAGAGGACGTATTCTAGACACGCCACATGGCAATCTACATCCTGGACAGAGATTTCGTCTCGTAGGAGGTGATTGGCGAGATACGAATTCGGGAAAGAAAAAGGGGAGCCGCTCCCAAGGCTTCCCTATCCTCCGATTCGTATGCGTGCCTGGCGCCAATCCTGGCGCCATCTGTATTCCTTGTAGCGTACACGAGGTGCTACAGATACTGTATGTAGGGAGGGGTCCTACAGCCCTTTCTTAGAAAGGCAAGGGCGGGTCCATCAGGACGACATGGCCATCTCACCCAAAAATAGATTTTTCGCTTCGCTCAAAATCCGTTTTTTGGGCTCAAGCCATGTCGTCCTGATGGAAGTGTACCAGAGCATTACTGTATCTGTGGATCCTCAGAACGTGCCGTACTCCCCGGAGGTAATTTTTCCCGGTCGACTAGACCTAGAGACCTAAGATGTTACCGTTATACATCTTTTCAACTAACTATAAACTATGTTAGAGCTTCCTGCCCCCTACAGGGAAGAGTCCTACTAGACTCTGGAAAAGTCTCGAAGAGTACATATACCTATGTATGAATACCAGGCAAGCTAATATAGTGGTCTCGCCCTATATTAAGTAAAGCATAGTTTGTAAAGAACCACTGCGTCAATATGAAATATCGACCAGTTCTCCGCACAATACTTGTATTGGACAAAGGTTTTATATCCGCATAGGAGGAAAACCAATGCAACATAGCTTGCATAAAGGAACAATTCTATTAGAATTATCCCAGATAAGGTACATAGAATGAATGCTCAATTATACCAATAAATTGACACAGGTGAAGGAGACGCAAGGTTCTCAAGAACCAGATTATTGACAGGCAATAAATAGACAGGTTAACCACAATTATATATATATATATATACATAAGAAGAGGATAACCCAAAACTTTAAGCATAAGTATGATAGTAAACAGAGCTTGTTTGTCTGAAAGAAAAAACATTAGATGCCACTTTTAAGATACCGAGGTATCAAAGTCATAAAAGCCTGTATTACAAATCAATGACATTAGCGTTAGAAACGCTCGGCACACATGTCTGCACTTATGCTAGGTTCACCTTCGGAAATGGAACAGTCTGGATGGGCAACACAGTGCCCTCACTTAGTTTGTAGTACAGTATGTAACTACACACTCACCCTGGAATTAATCGTCCCAATTAAGACCACTGTTCCTCGCAGAGTTAAACAGTAGGGTTAACACCGCGACCCACTGCTACCACAGATCTCTTTTAGTTCCTCTACTTGCTTCGCATAGTGGCGAAAGAACACTCTGGAAGACTTCCAGCCAGTGTATGAACAGAGATGTTCAAAATCCATACAATTAAAGAAATTTAAGGATGAGGCAACTTTCCTCGGATCGTGACCTACGGGTGTATTGTCAGGATCCGCTCTGCGAATAAAATATGTGATTTTCGCTCTGAGTTGATTCAGAGATAAATTTGAGCCTGATGTTTCTCCCCTGAATAGTTGACCACCCTTGAAGTCTGAAGTTCTATGAAGATAGACCTTTAGGCATTCTACTGGACATAGAGATGCATCTTCTTTCAGAGGGCAGATTCTCCAGGGACCCCACCTGTTGGTGGGTAACTCATTCTTGGCGAGAAACGTAGGATCCGGAAACAGGTTCAGTTCTCCCCCATCCAGGAACTGAACACGACCTGCCTCTCTCGAGAGGCTACAATCTCACTAACCCTGGCCCCGGACGCGAGTGCAAAAATAGGAAAATAACTTTTTGTGTCAAATCCTTTAACGCACACTCTTCATTGCTCAACAGAGAAGCGAAATGAAGAACTTGTCTAAAGACCATGAAATGGGCTTTGGAGGTGCTGAAGGTCTGAGCCTAGCACAGGCTTTCGGGACTTTATTAAAGATCTCGTTACCTAGGTCGACCTGGAAGGCATATAGAATGGGTCTTGTCAAAGCAGACTTACACGCTGAAATTGTGTTCGCTGCCAATCCTTGACCATGGAGGTGGAGAAGAAAGATAAGCAGAAGTCTGTCAAGATCTCCTACGGATTCTTCGCCTTGACAAAAGGCCACCCATTTTCTCCAAGATGACTCATATTGCCTTCTAGTAGATTTGCACTTATATTCCTCAAGGAAGTCTATACTGGCTTCGAAATCCCGAAACGCTTTCTCACCGCTAGGGAGAGAAAATCATGAGCTGCAGGGTCCGGGTTTTCTGTAATGAAGCGCAGACAGTTGACTTCTGGACTCGCTGGGTCAGAACTGGATCTGGTAGTGGTACAAACTTCAGCTACAGTTCCAATGCCAGGAGGAACCACACGCTGTTCGGCCACTTGTGGGCCACTATTGCCGCTACCCCTTGAAGGATCTCAGTTTGTTGAGGACCCTCAACAGAAGGTTGTGAGGAGGGAACAGATAAATCTTGGACCATCTGTTCCAGTCGAGGGACATCGCGTCCACTGCTTCCGCTAAGGGGTCCTCGTACGGGGCACGTACAGGGGCAACTTCTTGTTGTCTTTCGTCGCAAAGAGGTCTATCTGCAGTTCTGGGACTGATTCAGAATGAAGGAGAATGATCCTGCGTCTAAGGACCATTCCGACTCTATCGGTGTTAACCTGGATAGAGCGTCCGCTGTCACATTGCGGACTCCTTGAAGGTGAACTGCCGACAGGTACCACTTCTTCTTTTCCGCCAATCGTAAGACGGCCAACATCACCTGGTTGAGAGGTGGTGACCTCGATCCTTGTCGATTCAAGTATCTCACAACTACCTCGCTGTCTATCACCAACCTTATGTGGATCGAGTGACGCGGGGAGACTTTCTTTAAGGTAAGGAGCACTGCCCTAGCTTCTAGAAAGTTTTATGTGAAAGGTCTTGAATAGCTTGGACCAAGTCCCCTGGACTTTTTTCCGATGAGAGTGACCTCCCCATCCCTCCTTCGAGGCGTCTGAGTGAATCGTCACCGACGGGGGAGGTGGCTGAAGAAGAACCGACTTCTTTAGATGTCTGGCTTGGGACCAAGGCCTGAGAAGAGTACTTAGCCGAAGCGGCTGGTCTTCTCAGATCTCTTCGCGCGTTTGATGCATAACTTCTCCAAACTCCGATTGCATCCTTTAGCTGTGCACTTAGCACTGGGTCTGTCACCGAAGAAAACTGGAGAGAGCGCAGTACCCTCTCCTGCTCGTGTCTTGATATCCTTTCGGAATCTAGAAGTCTCTTGACAGAACCCGCTATCTCCTTCCTTTTCTTCGCCGGGGTGGAGAAACGGTGTGACAAAAGGTCCCAGTGGATTCCCAGCCACTGGAACTTTTGAGATGGAGAAAGTCGAGACTTTTTCTGTTGATCTTGAAGCCTAGGTACTCTAGGAACTGTATCACTTGACTGGAAGCTTGCAAGCATTCTGTCTCGGATGCTGCCCACACCAACCAGTCGTCCAGGTAGGCTACTACCTGAATTCCCTTTAGGCGTAATTGTTTGAGAGCTACGCTCGCAAGCTTCGTAAAAATCCCTGGGGGCTATGTTTAGCCCGAATGGCATGGCTCCGAAGGCGTATAGTCTTCGTTGTAGCCTGAACCCTAGGTAGGGGGAGAGTCGATGGCTAATTGGAATGTGCCAATAGGCGTCTGACAAGTCTATAGAGACGGAATATGCCCTCTTGGGCAGTAAGGTCCTTCTGTGTTGCAGTGTTAGCATTTTGAATTTGCAATTCACTATGAACTTGTTGAGTGGCGACAAGTCCAGAATGACTCTGAGCTTTTCCGAGTCTTTCTTGGGAACACAAAACAGCCTCCCTTAGAAATTGATGGGCTTCACCCTTCGGATCACCTTTTTTCTCCAACAGTTCTTGAACGTACTCCTCCATAACGGGGGTGGAGTGTTGGAAAAACCGAAGGCACGGGGGTGGAGTGCTGTACCAGCTCTCGCCCAGTCCATTCTTGAGTAGGCTGTGGGCCCAGGGATCGAAGGTCCACCGATCCCAAAATTTCAGAAGTCTCCCTCCTACCGGTATCACCTCACTTGGACTGCCGTCCTGAGGTCTTGCCTTCCTGACCACGACCACCCCTGAATCCCCTTCCCCTTGAGGGGCGTCTTAGACGAGCCTCTGGCTGCTCCTCTAGGCTTTGCTCGAAAGGAAGTAGACTGCCCTTCGAACGCTGGGGTGAATGCCGTGGACTATGTCGACACGGCCTGGGGTACCCACTGAAAAGTGGTCGGGGTTTGTGCCACGATCTGGGGCACTGGGGGCAATGGCAATTGCAGTTGCTGTTGCTGTCTAAGAGGCTTGGCTGGCCAAGACGGTAGCCTAGTCCTCATAGTCTTCCTCTTTGGTTGAGGACCCTCATCCGGGGAAGACTTTCTTTTGATAGCCAGGCCCCACTTCTGGAGAAGGTTTCTATTCTCCAAGGCGGCCTTATCAACAACTTCTTTGACCAAGTCGGTAGGGAAAAGGTCTTTTCCCCAAATGTTGGAGGAGATTAGATTCTTTGGCTCGTGCCTCACCGTAGCCGAGGTAAACACGAACTCCCTACAAGCTCTCCTTGCCTTGACGAAGCCATAAAGGTCCTTCGTCACTGTGGCCAGATGAGACTTGGCCACTACCATGAACATTTCATGGACCTTGGGGTCACTTGCCATTGTCTCGAGAGTAGTCTGAAGAGACATTGAGGCAGTCAGTCTTTCTTTTGTATCGAACTCACTTCGCAAAAGAAAGTCAGACAGCTTAGGGAGGTCCTTGCCGAACTGACGTCCGGCAATATCAGCCTCCAACTTTCCAACTGAGAACGTAAGATGGACGTCCTTCCAGTCTTTGTGGTCCATAGGCAGGGCCAACGACAAGGGTTTACACTCCTCTAGGGAGGGGCAAGACTTGCCGGCCTCGACTGCTTTTAGTACAGCCAGAAACCCTTTCTGTAAAAAGGGGAAGGCTCTAGTAGGCGAGGACACAAAGGAAGGGAGCTTCCTATTCAATGCGGCTACCTTTGAGTTAGAGAAGCCCCTCTCTTTCATCGAGGATGAAAGTAGAGCTTGAGCCTTAGCATGGTCCATCACTATGACCTCCTTCGGCTCTGTCTCCTCCTTTGAAGCTGGTTCCTTCCTCAGCCGGACATAACAGTCCGGATATGATGCCTTGCTGGGCCAGAATTCCACCTCCTCCAGGGGAACTGAGCCCAGCTTATCCGAGATGACGATCTTTCCAGTCGTCATCGGCATGTGCTCAGCATACCTCCATGGGATAGCATCTGAGCACAAGGGAAGGTCTTTCACATTGAGCTTTTTCTGGGGCCCATGTGATTCTGCAAGGCACTGCATTCGCAGTTCCATTGCAGCCACCTTCTCCTGATTCTCCTTCTGCATTTGTTGGATCATTCCAACAATAGAAGAGAGGGCCTGTCCCAGCTCTACTGGGAGACCGGCCGATGTAGAGGGAATAGGCTCCGGAATCTGAACCGGAGTAGCCGACACCTCGTCGACGTCTACCTCTACAACGTCTGGGGCTTGAACTTCATCCTGGGCTTCTGCCAGGAGGTCTTCCTCCTGACACCCGTCCACATCAGACATCCTGTCATCTAACTGGATGTCTTGTATCGCGACCGCGACTTCAGCATCCACCTGGATCTGAACTTAGGGGATCTCCTCTTGAGGCTGGGGAATCACTGCATCAGCTGATGCCTTAGGGAAAAGATACGCCCTCATCTTCTCACTTGGAAGATAAGGGCCAGAAGTGTTCTTTTGGAAGCCCCTTACCCAGGTACGAAGCTTCTTCCTAGCTATATCCCTTGATTCCTCTGTCCTAGGGGAATTAAAGGTCTCAGTAATCAGGTTAGTGCACACAGTACATACCTGAGGGTCCCAATACCGGAGATCATCCTTGGAGACAGCGTATGCTGCGTGTCTCCTACAAAACTCATGTCCGCAGAGGTTCTTGCTGCTGACATTGCAGAAAGCACTTCCCCACTTCGGAGTGTCCTTCTGTAAAGAGAAG
The DNA here is from genome assembly GCF_036898095.1 of Palaemon carinicauda. Classification (NCBI taxonomy): domain Eukaryota; kingdom Metazoa; phylum Arthropoda; class Malacostraca; order Decapoda; family Palaemonidae; genus Palaemon; species Palaemon carinicauda. Next base: position 19,011,525 of record NC_090739.1, read on the forward strand.
AAATTTCCATGAGTATCAAGTGAACTATGTATCACTGGATATGCATAGTATAGCATAACAATTCAGAAAGGAAAGACACACACTTGTGTTTCCCTCACAACCCATTGTTGCAGCCTTCCAGATAATAAAATCAAAATGGTTTATCTCTTCTAGAGTAACCAATGCAAGGTTTCCAGAGGAAACAGGTGGAGCTCACACCTAAGCAATGATTTTAAAATCGTGGATAATAGACAGGAAAGAACTCAGCTTCCTATCTGTAGGGCAATAGCAAAGGGATGTGCAAGAAAACACAATAGTGTTAGAAGACACAGTGCTGTACCAAAACCCTTACCATAGTTTTCTTCTTACTGTATATGTTATACTGAAGAATACTAGTACAGTATAGGGGGATGTGTGCCGGCCTGCCTTTGCCGGCCGGCACACACCACAACTAGCTTTAAAGTATACTACTTAACAGCTATAAGGCTGCAGCACTCTGGTTCAAATGCATGTGCCGGTCGGCAGCAACTGCCGGCCGGTAACAGCCAATGTTGGCCGGCAATGGCTGCCGGCCAGCAACTACACAAGGTAGTACCCAGCTGCCGGCCACACTCTTGGTGACCGGCAGGCAAGGGCTGACATAAGCCGGCCGGCAAAGGTACAAGACCGATGCCAGCCGGCAGCAAAAGAACCAGAGGACTACACCTGCCCGGCTGCCGGCCTCATAGGCCGAAGCCGGCCTCATAGGCCGGCAGCCGGGTCAGGTACAGCACTAGAAGAAAAATAGAATGGATGCCGGGATAAGAGTGTACACAACCTCCAAGCCCGGCAACCGAAAGAGTGCATATAAGGAAGGGGAGAAACTAATTCAGGCTTCCTGACCAATGCCGTCTGGCTCTGCCGGCAGGCATGGATGAGGGACCAAGAGAGGTCCGGGCAGCACTCGAAAACATAAGACCCTTGCCGGCCAGCAGCTCTGCCGGCCGGCAAGGGGCTGAGTCAATTCCACATCCTAACCTATACTAGGTCCAGATGTAGAACGACGTACAGTACAGTAATGGCTCTGCCATTACGAAGAAAGAGGGGGAAGGGACAAGAGGGTCCTGCCAACCTTGCTTTAGTGACAGATCACCCGCAACCAAGAAACTTATCTTAGCCTAAGGGAGATCTAAGGGGGAAGGCCAGCAATACTTGCCAGCTCCCAGAGCACCAAAGCAAGGAAGGCGTTGCTACTCCCAAGGAAAGAACTTATTCTCCCCCGAGAACAGCAACAAGGACTAGTCTGGTAGATCACAAAAGAAGGAATCATATCCACAGAAAACTTCGGTAGTGACCTAAGGGAGCTAAGCTCCCTTTGTCTGTTTTAGGTCAGCGAGGGGGACTCAGCCCCAAGCCAGACAACACAGACTCAGACTAAAAAACTCTGTTGTTCTGTCCCTCTTGAACCATAACTACAGGAACAGGAAAGTACAGTAACACCCTAGTATAGTTTTATCGAAAATAAATTCGGAAAAAACCACTTAGGGATAAGCCCAAGGCTTAAACAGAGGGAAAGGGATTGCATACCTTCTCCGAAGAAAAGAAAGCAACCGGGGAGTATGATAAAGTATACTAAGGCTCCATAAGCAACTAGCCTAGGCACCAAGAGAATCGATTACCTAAATCACCGAAACTCACTCGTATACTATCTTGGAAATATTCCACACAGTCTAAAATGTATAAAATATAGCCTAAAGCTTCAATAAAATTTTAATTACACTCGGAAAAACCATAATCATGCATGAAGTACTAGGACCAAACGACTAGGCTACATGGCCTAGCGTAGGCCAGAATGGCGAATACTTCGCCAAATAATACTAAGCACGAAAGGAAATCCTATGTAATGCTAAATAGCTAAAATTTATTAAAGCAAAACAACCAGGAATGTCGCTCTGACTAACTAATTTATACCTAGCGAGCGACAGCGTCCAAGACTCCTCTGGTAGGCTACGGCTCTTGTATCAAAGATTAATCCTATTAATCACTCAAAATTTTACCAAGAGCCTACATTTATACATAAAAGACACTATACTCAACTTATCAGAGGCCGACGAAGACGGAGAAGCCATGAAAAGTAGAATAAATCCAAGATTTGCGAGAAAAACAGGAAAAAACACCGAGTTGTTAAGCTACGCAAAAAGGAATACAGATGGCGCCAGGATTGGCGCCAGGCACGCATACGAATCGGAGGATAGGGAAGCCTTGGGAGCGGCTCCCCTTTTTCTTTCCCGAATTCTTATCTCGCCAATCACCTCCTACGAGACGAAATCTCTGTCCAGGATGTAGATTGCCATGTGGCGTGTCTAGAATACGTCCTCTGATATGTCGCGATATCCCTTTCACGAGGGATACTCGCTCCAGGAGTTAGAATTCTGGTACCTTAAGGTAAATTCTCTGGGAATATCGCCGTAGTTGTACTATACCCTAGGAAGCTACCCTATAGGAACTTCCATCAGGACGACATGGCTTGAGCCCAAATATTTATATATATATATATATATATATATATATATATATATATTTATATATATATATATACTGTATATGTGTGCGTGTGTCTTTCCTGTCACGCTGAGCGGCAGAGGTGAGAGGGAGTAATCATGCCCTGGTGAGAGGGTTGACCCTGAGAGGTACGTACCACTCGGAAACCACTATTAACCACAAATTCCTGAACCAGTGGGTTGTCATTAGGAAAGGGGAAGCTGTTTGTGCACATCTAAGTAAATATTCAGCCATAATTTTTGACAGGTCGCTTACACTAGTAAGCCATAGTAAGAAAGTCAGGAAGAAATATATGTAAGGCATACTATAAACCAGTAATTCCCGAAAATTAGTCTCATGAGTTTGAGGAGATGATTTGTCTGTTGTCCATTGGTCTACCTGCTGAGTCTTCAGTAGCCATGTGTCTGATCCCCCAAGGTCCTTACGTAGCTGGAAAGGAGGTTTGGGTGCTTTTGCTTGTGGGTACACTTGGGCACACTATTCTATCTAATTTCTCTTCCTCTTGTTTTGTTGAAGTTTTTATAGTTTATATAGGAAATATTTAGTTTAGTGTTATTGTTCTTAAAATATTTTATTTTTTTTTTCCTTCTTTCCTTTCCTCACTGGGTTATTTTCCGTTTTGGGGCCCCTGGGCTTATAGCATCCTGCTTTTCCAACTAGGGTTGTAGCTTAGCAAGTAATAATAACAACAACAACAACAACAACAATAATAATAATAATAATATGAAATGTGAATATTCGATCTCTGGGGCATTTTACAACATGCTTCTGCTGTTCATTAGCGACCTTTGTACAGGTGGAGACTCCTCGGTTTGTTTGTTGTACTCAAATGCAGCCTTCAACTTCAAGCTGTAAATATTTAATGAAAGAAATGCCCGATATTTTATTTAACACCCCGTAGACCATTCAAGTGGTGTTAGAATGACAGAAAATTGTTATTTTAAATTACCTGAGATAACTTGTCCTCTCAGAGTGGGTTTATGTATTGCCGTGATCAGCAAAGTTGTACTAGTCAGGGCCACCCATACTAGGTAGGTTTGCTGTGAGCTATCAGATAAAAGTCTCTCACCGTCACCAATCCTGTTAGTGAAAACTGGCTAAACCCCAGACATGACTAAGAACATGAGGCCTTTGTAATGCAGTGGACTAGAAACTGCTTCAATTGTCATTGTTGTTGTTGAAATAACTTGATGTTAACAGTAACTTTTTAATAGCCTTGAGGTTTCACTAGAGTATGAGTCTTGAAAGAGAAATGTACTTGGAAATACTCTGTATATTTATATTTAGATTTCAAATCGACTCACATGAGAGTGACAGTAAAGAAATTGTTGAACATTTCAAAGGATAATTATACGGCATTTTTGTACCAGAGGTCATTTATAGTTCGCTCCTACACCACCCGATGATTATGAGTTATTTTTTTAACTATGGATATTACGTTATGTAAAGGGATTCTTGTTTCAGTAAAATTCTCCTAATAAATTTCCTTGTAATCAAATAGGGCCGTAACAATTTCTTTGCTGTTAATTGTCTTCTTGTTTTGGAGGGAGAACGATTAATTACATTCTAGAGCTTTAAAGTTGTGTCATCCATAACGTATAAATCCAAAACACCTTCAGTTTCTCTATGTGCGTTTTCATTTATCTTATTTTATTTTGGAGAAGATAAACGTCAGTGTTATTCAGTAGCTTATTCTCTTACATTTCGTAACATTTTCCTTAGAAATTCCTCATTACGATCTTTGTGGAGACATTAGGTCTATTTCAGCAGACATTCAGAGATGAATTGATCAAATTACAACCTCTAGGGCATTCTGATCCTACGGTCAGATGATTTAAGACTAATGGATGAGATTATAGCCTTTAGGCCTATGGCTGGGAACATTACAGTTGAATTGTCCGTGATGCTCGCTTAACAAATTCACCGGTCTTAAAAATGGCGAAGAGTGAATAATGAAATTTAGGAAATTTAATATGCTAGAGCGTTCTTGATAAAACATAGTTACTTTGGTAGGTAGGCAAGAAAGTATTCTGTGTCCGTGTGGAGTGCGGAGGTCACAAGGTAAATAGTTTAGAAGGTAGCCGTTATTGAGTTAGGTATGTAAATACGTAATTAGCCCCAGGGGGTGGAAAAGGAGAGTAGTATCCTCTTGAGCCACAGAAAAAAAGTGGGACGGATACGCGATGCAAGGAAATAGAAAAAGAGACAGGTTATGGAAAGGAAAATTTCTGTATCAAAAACCCTATAGTGATTATAAAAGAAAGGTCTTGAACTTTCCTAGGAGATAATTGAAAATTCCTTTATGGATCTTCAACCAACCTTTCTAGGATTTTAGGTGATCGACCGTATTTTTTTTAGCCTCGTATGAAAATACTTAGGTTGAAAGGTACTAAAAAATGCCAACAGTTTAAATCTAGTTCGTTAGCTTTTGCTGTTAACAGCAGAGTATGCAGAGCTGTTCTCTGTTTTCTGAAGAGTAATGATGAAGGCTTCTTGTGACATCTTGATGTGGATGAGATTCAATCTTGATATCAGAAAGTAAATGCAATTTATGATCTTATTTTATTTCATCAGCACCATATCAATTTCTCTGTACATCATTGGTGTCAAAAAACTAAATGCCTTTTCAACAATAGTAAATAACCATTTATGTATTGGAAAAAAAAAAAACATTTGATGCACTAAATCAAATGTATCAGTAAAAGAGAATGTAATTGAATAAAACTACAATTAATATTCCTTAGAAGATGAAATATGACAACCTGCGGAGTATTTTTTTTTTCAAGCACTTTACATGTAAATATGAAAAGCATTGAAATGGAAAATGTATTGCAGAGCTACAATAATTACTTTTAGGAAGAAATTCATTACAAAATGAGTACCTAAGCTATTCAATAAATCTCGGAAACGATGTCTGCTCAACAACCATTGTTATATAGACGAAGACAGAAATTATCTACTCGCTAACGCTTGTGTTATAGCACTTATGCTGTTGTGAAATTAATTAAGGTTTATTGTTTAATAAGAAAGGTCAACTTTATGGTTGTTGAAAAGCTTATTCCCATCTCATCTATAAACAAAATGTAGCTTGAAATCTTAACGGCAAATGGAAAGAATTCCACGACCCGTTTTAAGAGTGATGCCACCAAAGAAGTTTGCGTTTCTTTTCTTTAATTGCAAATCTGATTCACTTTTATTTTTATTGCTATATCATACCACTCATATATATTTCCTTAACAGTAATGAAATTGTAATTTTGATAGTAATTGGAGATAGATTCAGGATATTGCATGGCTCTTCCAGTAGTTCTATGAAAAACATAGAATAATTTAGAACCGTCTTATTAACCACATTCGGGATAAAAATTAATCTGGTTAATAAAAACCCATTCAGTATTACAGAAAATATTATTAAATACGCATTTACAGTATAATGTAAACTTGAGCAAATGATGACTTATATTTGCATGTTAATATTTTATCCGGTTTCAATGTTCCGTTTCTGTATAATGTATTATTGTTCGTAGTAGTAGATGTTGTTGTAATAACACAGAAAGTAGTAAGACAAATCTTGCATTCGTAGAATATATTTTTTTATAAAAAGGTTTATTTTCTGCTGTCCATGAGTAGGTGCAAAATTTAAATAAAAAACTATATTCTTCTAAAAAATTAGGATTTGCATGACTATCGTACATAAACTAGTTCTGACAAAACTGTTCACTCTTTTCGGGTGACAAATGGACAGCATTTAATTTATTACGTCCTTAGGACCGCACGAGAGAGAGAGAGAGAGAGAGAGAGAGAGAGAGAGAGAGAGAGAGAGAGAGAGAGAGAGAGAGAGAGAGAGAGAGAGGAGGCGGGTATTTTGATGCCAGGGTTATCCCTTAGCAACCAAACCTGTTTTATTTGTAAGTACTTGAATATAAAATACAATTGGTAACTTTAAGGGAAATATATTTTTAAAAATTTATTCAGCGCTAGAGGCAATACCATACCATCTTTAGCAACTGTATTATGGATTTAAGTAAAATTCCTTCATATTTTCGTTGAGCATATGAAGGTATTCCTTTTTTAATATTTTGTAAACATGTTATATGTTTTCAACTTGCAATGGTTCCAGTCGTAATTATAACATGTGAACTCATACTGTCAAAGGTCATGTTGATATAGGGAAAGATTCAGACGTCGTCTTAAACATAAATACATTACGTGCTGTCTTGGAGATCGGACCCTGTTATTTTTGTTAACCAAAGATTTACAGTATATATTTTAGAATCCAGCAAGAACAGGAGCTTCCTAAACACAGTGCCCA
>NC_090739.1:19020855-19023355 GCF_036898095.1 Palaemon carinicauda
CACTTTTTCATCTAGATAATACCCTTCCATCTACATATTCTAATAATGCTTCCCTTTCACGAAAAAAATCTTTTAATCTCTCTCAAAAAGTTATAATTAATACCTCAAATTCTCAACTCTACATTGCTTCTCTGTTATTGATTAAGCTTTTCTTGGAACTGCTTATGACACATTTCATGTTCCCTTTTTCAAGCCGTCAAATAATTGTTTCATGGACATTACTTGATACTCCCATCCTCTTCTCTGTCTACACCCACACTGTTCGTACCCTATTCCTCCTTCAGGCACTTGTCCTACTTACTCAATCGAAATCCTACTACTAATTTTTCCCTCATAAACTGTGTTGCGTTCTGGTGTCTGATTCTGACAGTCGTCTCTAACATACTTCCTTCAAACACACTTCTTATTTTAAGAGCAATCGTTTTATATGTATGCAATATGTCTTGTACTTACATAAAAAAAAAAAAGCAAAGGCCTACATCGAGTAGCTATCAAACGTGTTCATGAAAGAACGCTGTTTTGTAATAAGTGAGACAAATGAAATTTTATTCATATTTCATATGTTCCTGTATAGGATATTTTACTGAAATGATAAGAGAAAATAATGAATGTCTTTACTTTGTATTTTTCCCGTCTCATTTGTTAAGATGGTTTCAGGGAATTGCATTTTATTAATACTTACATTTATTTCATATTGTAGCCATGGAATAAATAAGAACACATTAGCACAAAGAGGGAACTATGATGTACTCACGTTGCTGCAGGAGGAAATAAGATGCGTATTCTTTGAGTTCTTATATTTCATTTTGAAACGTTTTTCATGATATTCCCGTGAAATACAAAGCATTAATATTTGAATCTTTTACTCGCATATAAAACTGGCAAAAATAAAAAATATCTAGGTGTAATTCAATCCGTTTGTAACTTTCATTCAATTTCTAGGTTAACAGAAATCAACCCGACAAAAGAAATAATTCAGTTGTCTTGTATGATCCCAAAGGCAAGAAGTTTTAAAACTAGCGTCGGTGACCATGGCTAATGTGACGCCATTCTATTAAATGAATAAGGCTCCCCTTTTTCACTTTGATATCGTTTTCCGTTTTGAAATTGTCTGTCGTATTGCGAGTCGAAAAAGGCAAATTAAACGCTGCCGATTTGTACTATTTTTTGTCCCTCCCACGCCTCTCATGATAAAAAATATGCAGATTTCTTTTCATTTTGAACAATTACCTTGTAGATATAAGTGAAAATCATTACGCGTCATAGTTGTGAACTTTAATACTGGTTTATTTTTTATCATACGCCCCTTACAACTCTGGGTTGACACCAGAACACATCCAGGTTTTCAACTAGACTTTATGAGATGGGTGCTCTCCCTACGCCCAGTAGATAATGGCACCCATTCACAATTGATAAGACTATTTGGTGATAAGCCGGGAGAAATGCCGGACCTAGCAAATCTGAGTCACGTGTTGCAGCAGTCACCGAATTCTTCTACTTTTGGCTAATCGTACTGTTTCCTTTAACAGGGATAGCTCCAAACAACAAACAACAAAACGATAATTGTCACGTACATAGTTAAATTGCCAAATCACGGATGAACCCCTTGTGCAGTAAAATTTCCATGACGTTAGCGTCTTCCTTCACTTGAAAAGAAATCATCATTACTCCGAACCCTTTCACACATCACCATTCATCGCTATGATGCACTCATCCGCTTTCTGAATATTAAGTCTCATCCTTTGATTTATACAGTGTGTATATATACAGTATACATATATATATATATATATATATATATATATATATATATATATATATATATATATATATATATATATATATATGTATATGTATAAATATATTTGTGTATATATATGTATATATATAAATATATATAGTAAATCTATGTATATGTATATATATTTGTATATATATATATATATATATATATATATATATATATATATATATATATATATATAATATATATATATATATATATATATATATATATATATATATATATATATATATAAATAAAATAACCCACAATGTATGAAAAATAGAAGTTTATTTAGCTTTCGAAGGGACCATCTCCCTTCCTCTTCAGAATATAAATGGTTACAAATTTTTTTTAAAAAGAGTTTCAAAAAGGTTCTTAAGAGATAAAAAGCCACTTTACAGTCTTAGCGAATCTTAACAGCATTTCACGGTGGTTTGTTTACATCGTTTAACAATTCCTTAACAATAGTTACATTGTTTTTTACAATATTATTTAAAAATTGATCCAATTTAAAATTACTTTGATATATATTAAAATTATTAGAATTCTGAATTAAAACAGCTTCAATCAGCTTCCGTCTATGTGTATCAGGCATTGATATCAATTTGTCCATATTCTTAAAATCTATTGGGTGATTTTCCCGTGTCATATGTTTAAAAACAGCGCTATTTTCATCACCTCTTCTAATGGAATCTCTATGTTCTCTCTTTCTTC
>NC_090739.1:19033355-19203355 GCF_036898095.1 Palaemon carinicauda
TCAGGCTACACTGCTGTAGCAGGTATTCTTTCCTTTAAAAAAAAACGTTAATCAATTTGCATAGTGATGTTCCATATTTATTAACAGTATTATTTTATGGATATTATGCACTATAATGTAATAATATATGAAAAACCATATTCTTAGAGTCATGGAAATGAAGACCAGGTTTGTATCATATCAGTACTACAATGTTGAGTTGCTAGATGTCTCAATATTACGGGAATAAATTTTAGTATCTGTGCTACATTTTCAGTTATCGAAGATGTAAGTTACGTGACTGGCTTGGCTTTCCTGACTCTTTGTTAGTAATATGTAATTCTAATAATCTAGCCCTTCATTTTGTCAGATTTTTCATTAACCATCCCGATAAATTCAGGTTTAAATCATAGCCTCCTAACCTAATGTAAACTAAACTTCCCTAACCTAATCAAGGGTACTATCCTTTCCTAGGCTTAAGGAATGGCTTCCCCATTGAGCCCCATCCTTAACCTTGCATAAAGCACTGCACCTTAACCTAACATGACCCAAGTGCACAACCTGATCAGGGGATTTTTAGCTTGTAAGGAAATATAATCTGAGGGTATGGTGAACAACTCATTCTAAATACTACAGTTTGCATTACAGTCACACATGCACAAGTGAGGGTTTTACTCCTGCAATATTTGGGTATAAAGTAAGGCTACATGCACATTTTATGTGCGAATAAGTTCATGGCCACATTCCCAAATATCTGGGTACTTGGCAACACTACATTTGCAATTTATGGGCGTACAGCCTCCTGATTTCATATACCATATCAGAGTACATGCTAAGGCTACAAATTTCAGATTACAGGTGAGCAGCCATCTGGCAACATTATGTAAAAAAAAAAATACAGAAATATGATTTTCCTTACCAAATGTTTACATTAACAAATGTTGGTAGGTTATCATATCCATCAAACAAGTACTTGTGTCTAGTTCAAACACTATAGTATACTGTAACATAGGTCTAATTTACCATTACTAATTCTGTATATTTTGCACCAAAATCTTGAATTGTAATACTCTCCATATGGTTTCCTTAACAGGTGCAAGTGGACTATCTTGTCCACCAAACAGGCGTATGTGTCTAAGTAATCGAACATTCCGTGCACCTCCAGTCTGTGAAACAGACAACGACTGCTTAGATTATGAAAAATGTTGCACTGATGCCTGCGTCAAAGATTTTCTCCTTTGCAAACCAGGGATTTAAGAAGATTTACAAATTGGATTAATACAAGTAAAGATTGAACCTATGAAATAAGACCGTTCATGTTTGTTAGCAAATTATGTTAGGAAGAGAAAAGGAAGTAAGTCTTGTGTTTTACTTTGATTTACATATAATGTAATTACAGTATTTCTTAAGTAATTTCATGACTTACTCTGATTTATGTAAATTTTAGATAGATTTCCATTGAAATAAACTGCTCCTGATGGAATTCAATACCACATTCTTGGTAGCTGTTTAATTTTGTATGACTTACTGATGTTATATAGCACCTAAGACCAAATTAAAGATCAATTCATTTTGTTCAAACATATGAAAGCTTAATGCTAAGTAGCACAGCCTGGTCAACAGTCCATTAGCAATTAAAAAAAATTTAGTCAACAGTGCTTAATTACTCCTGTGCAGTATTTGGAATGAAAGTGCCTCCCACTTAGGGTCGTAAACATCTATGGATGGAAATTTGCATCCAGACAAATATAAACCGCTCTGTTGCAAACTCTGATAGTCATACTTGTTGATAATGCAGCCACGAGGTTTCTCTTATTGGTCCTGTATACAAGTAGATCTACATTAACAGTGCACATTATAGAAAGATATATGTATATCTATTTGCTAATGAAATCGTCGTGTACTGTATTGTAGTCATGCTAACAGAGTAAAATGATTCTATAAGGTTGTATAAGATGTTCACGAAAAGAACCTATCGCATATTCTAGGTAGATATGATTTTAAGTCCAGTATTAATGTCACGTTTTGGAGAATTTATAAAATAAGGATATGTTAGACCAGTCACAAAGGATTGCTAAGAAATACAGAAATAAGAAACATTTCTTGTATAAAATGTAAATGAGATATTATTGCTGATTTTGTCTTTGATGCGACAATTCTCAATATGAAGCCTTAAAAGGTGCAAAATCTTAAGAGCGCTGAATATGCTTAAGCAGATTCCAGTACTTTGCTTTGAGTTTAAATTCCATATTCTATCCCATTCCACAAGTTTTACCCATAGAGTGTGAGGTTTGCTAGAAAAAGATAAGGTTGACATACAGCCATCTTAACTGTTTAATTGGGCTTTGCTTTTAAATCCATTACCTTTCCAAATGATTAATTGGTTCTGTTATTAGTCTGTCCGAATTCAACCTAAAGCTGTCTTGATGGAATTAAGTAGTTTCATCAGAAAATAAAGTTATACGTTACATGCATTAAATGTTATTTGTAGCTTATGTATATTTACAATTCAGGAGTTGAAAGAGCTGTAAAAGTGGCTGCAGTCTAGATGAAATGGAGAGAGATGACAAGACTACTTGTAAATGTTAATGTTTTATTGGCAAAGAATAAAGACTTAATAATGGTTAGAAAAAAGTGTGTACTGCTATATGCACTAGAAACATGGTCACTAACAAGAAAATGTTATGTAATTTAATTACATTGGAAATGCGTGACTTTATAATGTAGATTAATGACTAGAGCATGGTTGGAAAATCATATTACTAATGATTAACTGCAGGTAAGTTGTACACTGAAGGAAGAGGAAAGGATGTGAACCCAAGGATTGGGTCATTACTTGAAATTAACAACCTGCATAAATGCCCCGTGACAGTTTCTGTAACATGCTTAACTGTACAGTAAATCCAAGACTCACTGTTGTTGTTATACGCATTACTTAAGCAATTGCTATTTAGACAGATTGAATTATTGGAGGAAACTATGAAAGTGATATATCAATGTTCAATAACATGCAATATACACGACGAGGATGATTTTCATTACTGCTACCACAGTTTCGTAGGGAGTTCGTGCCGTAACTGCACTTGTTTAGTGTGGGCATTACTTATAAGTTTTGTGACTGCCCTTTGGCCGCTAACATTAGGCTACCTCAGTTTCAGTGTTCTTTCTTCCATCATCTTTCTGTCCAACCTCTCGACATTAACTTCTTAAAGAAACTGCTGGGTTTTTCGTAGGTGCTGATGTTCGCCGAATTGTCTTGTAGGCCCCATCGCTGGAACATATATAATAAAGTAATAAATCCAATATAATTCAAGTTGCTGCAAAAGAAAAAAGGCAAATATGACTAAATAAACATAAGTAAAGTTTGGATTAGCATAGAAAATATGAAGGTTGTTCCGTGTCCTGGGAATTAACAAATTCATATATTCAATAAACAAATCTAAAGTAATTACAAAAAATGATCGTCCTTTAAGAGAAGTGGATTATCCAGCTCTTCGTTTTTAGGCATAAATAACTCCTTTATCTGAAGCAGAAACCAACGAATGAAAGCGGGAAAGTATTAGTGGCATTATGATAAGCAATTAAAGGACAAAGATAAATGATAAAAAATAGGAATTGGATAAATGTTTTAGAAACAATCCTTGCGTATTTACAAGGAATGGAGCCAGTAAATAGATTTGTAGAATAATCTATTTAGCCAAATGTTAATGACTACAAATGAATTAAACGTATAAGTTAACAACCTGTAAAAACCGGAATGAAGATTACATGCTTATATTGCAATGCTGAATACGAAAATTCAAAGTTTACAAACGCCCACACCTTGGGGAGAAGGGCAAAAATTATACTAAAGGCTGACTTTGTGTGTATGAAGAAACTGCATAAAAGAGTGTTAAAATGTCTTTGACACTCAAGTCAGCATTTAAGGATTTTAAGAATTTTTATTAACTCTAACGACCCCTCTCAGAGTATGAGAGTACATTACAAAATATACAAAACGTGTGCTGAATGAGGAGCCGTTACATGGTCAGAATAATCATCTACTACTATTGTTGAGGCGACCTGTAAACGGCGTTAGGCTTAAATGAAAAGGGCGTTATCTTTATTCTATTGGTGGTAGCAGGCAACTCCAGAAAACTGGTGACTGGTGCTTAATATTACTACCTCGGAACCAGAAGGCTTAGCAAGTACCACAGAGAACTACTCTTCATAATGGCGACCGGTGATTCAATTTTTGCTTTGGAAGATATGAAGAAAGCGTTGATGGCCAGCGTCGATCAACTGCAAGAAGAGATTGCCTCTGGTGTGACTATTTCCAAAGATCTTCCAATTGATGCTGATGCCAGTATTGAAACGCTGGAGAAAACCAAATTACTGATCGAGAGTGAACTCGAAGCTTTGTTACACTCGGAATTGTTGGACTTCCCCGAGGACCAGGACACACTTTTGGAATACGCCCAACAAGATGCATTGAGCACTTCATTAAACAATGAAAGAACCTCTGAATTGTATGAACACAAGGTTAGTTTAAACTAAATATTCACTATGTTAGTAGTTTTGTTGCCAACTTGATCCGTATTATTATGACCTTGGTCTGTGTTATAGGCCTAACTGTATTTAGGCCTATCGACGGTAGGCCATAGATTAGCGAGGTGTGGCAAGGCGAGGTAGTCTTCCATCACGAATATAAAGGTTCTCTTTTGAGAAAGCAAACCAATGACTTTTATGTTGGAATAATCTTCGAATGATTTATTGTTTATTTGTTCTCATTTATTTATTTATTTCCTTTCCTCACTGTGCTATTTTTTCCTACTATTGGATCCCTTGGGCTTATAGCACCTTGCTTTTCTAACTAGGGTTGTAGCTAGGATAGTATTAATAATAATAATACCAGCTTGAAATGACATTAAACGGTAAAAAAATTAAATTGTGGGTACATATATTGAATTGATAGAGTAATTATCATTTATATGGGTACTGATATTGACGATATGTTCCTTGTAAGGAAAGATAGGTTATAGGGTATAATACTACCCAAAGTAACGACCTAAATTGCCATGTCCTTCCTTACTTGGCGAGGAAAGCAACCCCCTTTACCCTAAGCAAACACTTAAAATAATGACCTTTACATGAAATAGTGTATGGGAAATTTCTTATGGAAACTCCTTTGGGTAAGAATAAGATTGTGTAAATAAAATACTCAAAAATATATGTATGAGTGGTAATATATATATATATATATATATATATATATATATATATATATATATATATATATATATGCTGTGCATTATATATATAGCCTATATATACTTAATTACTTTACTTTGATGGCTGCTTTTCCGGTCCCATACTGCACGGGAACCCTACTCTCTACAGGACCTCCACTGTCGTTTTACCTTGTTCGTTCAGAGTATTTAACATTTCATATCACATACTGTTCATCTACTGTTAAATCGTCACTGTCAAATCGTCACTGTCAAAAGGCTCATGAAATAAGAAAGTCTTCAGTTTCCTCTTGAAAGCCTTAATGACTTCAATCATATAATGTACATATATACATAGACAATGAATATGTTTACTTTTGTACAGCATATAGATACTGCACTGTTTATTGTGTAAGAATACAACATCCTTGTGTGATGTAGGTAAGTGGTTTTTATCATGATTTTTTCTCAGCAATTAGGACCAGCTCTGTAAGAATCTAATTCAACTGATTGCTCTAGGTAATCCACCTCTGATTACCCAATGGTGCCTCATGTCACCAATTAACCCGCAGTCAGTTTAACTTAGGTTGTGGTCCTTATCTGGTACTACTACTCACGAAAAGCTTCAGCTCGCTAAAATAGGTCTTAAATCATGGAGATCTCCCTGGACAATTCTATCCTGTTCGTAATACTAGGCAGTCAGTTAATTCTAATAGCCAGGCCTTCTCCATCATGAGGCCCAATACTACGCAGTACTCTAGAAGTTTTATTCCAGCTGTTACCAAGTTGTGGAATGATCTTCCTAATCGGGTGGTTGAATCAGTAGAACTTCAAAAGTTCAAAGTTGGAGCAAATGCTTTTTTGTTGACCAGGCGGACTTGAGTCTTTTTATAGTTAATTTATGACATATTTGTTTTTGATGTTGTTAATAGTTTATATATGACATGTCTGTTTTGACGTTGTTACTTATTTTAGAGTGATTTATTGTTAATTTGTTCTCTTCATTTATTTGTTTCCTTATTTCCTTTCCTCACTGGGCTGTTTTTCCCTGTTGGAGCCCCTGGGCTTATAGCATCTTGCTTTTCCAACTAGGGTTGTAGCTTGGATAGTAATAATAATAATAATAATAAATGCTACATATTTCACCACTAACATTGGTTCAGCTTAAAATTCCTGAAAAAGAAGATCGAATTCTGGGAAAGAGCCAAATGGGAGGCAAAACAATGTAAATACTACCTGTACTACAACACTTTGAAATCAACATTAAAATCAAAATTATAATCTATCAGAGATATAGATATGAAGGTCAATATACTGGTTAGCATATTTTGAGGTAGGTCCTTGGAGTGATAAGCCTACATGACCCTATTTGGTCAGCAGTCACCCATGCCCTCTGGAGAATGTGTCAACCACCAATTGTAGCCATAATTTACTTCAGGCCGCAAAGTTACAATCTAAAAAAGATTAAAAAAGCTTGTTTTATGCCAACGAGATTACAACCCAATTAGTGATCTAGAAATTTCATTGCCAAAAAGTTAATTGGGCTTACCCATTTTTGGGGCGTATAACTGTTTAGTATCTATGTTGCGCATATCATCATCTCCTACACCTATTGACGCAAAAGGGCCTTGGTTAGATTTCGTCAGTCATCTCTATCTTGAGCTTTTAAATTAATACTTCTACACAGCTGAATTTTATTCTAGGGTTCTTGTACTGGTGGACATTGGACATAGTTGCTATGGTTGGTGACCTATTTGTATATCTTCTGTTCTTGGTTATATACAGTTATTAGGTCTAGGTGTTGTTGACCATAACTCCATAGGTATTCTTGGATTAGCTAAGGTCTTCTCCTTGGGGCATATCGGGTTGCCACTGCTGCTCCTTTCTAACGTGCTTTCCAAATAAAAGGTGTGTGTGGTACTTACCCTTCTGACCTTTGACAAAAGGCATTAACTCCATTTTTTTTAGCACCTTGGGTTTGGACTTACATCTGGCCATGTTTGTGGGGAACTATGGCATTTAAGTAGGCTACAGTACTGCATCAGGGATATTAACCAAACTAACAAGTAACCTTCCTGTGTCAGCTAGAAGACAGTTGTCCAGGAACTTTTGTTTTCTCTTTCCTTGTCCAATACTGGTGGTTTTTCGGGGTGTTTTATGGCTTTTTCAACTCCTCCCAGACAAGTTTGCATCCCAACTGCATGTCCTTCATAGTCTACAGCACTAAATGGTCTCTGGAACCCCAGTGCCAGACTATATGGCCCAATTTGCATCACTATTCCATCTTAACCATCTTGTGTTTGTGCTGATCTGGCAAATGTAGGTGAGCTAACTAACCTAGCTCATGCCCAAATGATTAGTTCTTATGATGCTTCCTCTCTGTATTTTAAACAATCTTACTTAATCTTAAGTTGTTTTTGAGTTTTGACAAGTTATGTTACGAGATAATTAAAAAAAATAGATAATTTGTTTTACTTTATGAATAAAATTCTTAATTGTTCCTACACGAATAAGAACCTGAGTCCTCTAATAGGAGTATGTTTTCAATTCCGCTGTTGGAATTTTAATTAGGTTAGGTAGTTAGTGGCAAGGAAGCCCTGGTTTCTCCAGCCAGCACACTGTGTAGCCTATTTATTTTTAGCCACCAGAGAGTACAGACGTACTCCCGTTGCTTTCAACTACTGTACCTGTATTAATAATTATTTTGTTCCTACACGAATACAAACCTGTATTCATTAATAGATTGATTCAAGCATAGCTGGAACTCGCAGTTAAAAACTGACGAGGTGTCGGAAGTAGCCGGTAGTTAGTGGCTGGTGATGAGGAAGCCCCACCTCTTCTGCTGACACACAGAACAGTCACTTTGATTCCTGCCATCGAATAACAGCCTTGCTATCGGCTTCTCTTTAAACTTGGCTTTTAAAATTTTCTGTAACTCATGGACAAGTCTATTATTCTCGTTGACGACACTGTATAACGCCTTTGGACTTGATCCCTTGAAGGAATAAAATTAATCATCATATGACATTGTTATTGGGTCTAAACTCGAGAGGCCAGCTAATAGTCTGCCCTTGAGTCAGGCTTCCCTGATTGTCTAACCCCTTTCGGACAGAGGTAGAAGGAATGTTGGAAAAGAATGCACTTTAAGTTGTTCAAGACAATTCTTCTGGCTTCTATTTTCAACTCTCGCCACTAAATTAGTTTGTGCGTCAAAATAAAGTTCAGGTTGGAAGCAGTACGGTCTGTGCTGAGTTCTATCAGAGTGGAAAACTAAATGCTTTCAGTGAATCTGAAGGATACATACTATCAAGTACAGTACCTGTGCGTCAGTCCTTTCGAAAGTATCTCCATTTCTCTCTTTACAGTATGATGTATCAGTTCAAGATTCTGTGTTTCGGGCTGCACTACTCTTTATTTGTTTATTCAGATGTTTGTTCACCTTGGTAGTAGCTTGGGCCCACTTGCAAGGGATACATTTTGGCTGATCCCAGCTTCCTTAATGGGACAATTACTAAAGGACTGAGTTTGAGTCATTGGTTTTGTAATTGTGATAAATTAGGAAAAGTTGAATCTCTTACCCAAACCGGCAGCAGCGAAAGTTTTGGTCAAACGAAACGTATGAGCAAGCCCAAGGAGGTGGCACGTCCATTTCTGTCCAAGACAAAAGTACCAACTTAGCACTGACAGTGTCTTTTTGGCCACCTTCCCTCGCTGGAAAAGCTTTTTCCTCAAGTATGTCCCTCTGCCAGATCTCATCAGTAGTGTTTGAAGAATCAATGGTCAGACTCCAGAGATTTCCCACTCTTTCCTATTCCAGTTAGACAATGGGCTTTGGGCAATCTTACCTTGTGGTTCAATGAGGATACCCTCTCACTTAGACCCACTCTACTCTCCGTCTCTGGATGTGCAATTATCTTGGGGTTTCTAGTCATTGACATCTGAGCCTTTATAGCCCTGCAAGAATTCTAATAACATTGAGTAGGCATTTTGTGATGGTGTTGTGATAATACCACCGTAGTGGTTTACGTCTAACAAGGAGTCATGAGAGCATGTTTTTACAACCATTCTGTGAGCTTTTGAAGTATATGCACATCGTGATGGTATTCCGTGCTATAGAGTTTTCAGCCAAATATGTTCGGGGTAAGAGGAATGGACGAGTTGAGACACTCGGTTACTAGGGACAGATTGGAAGGTCAAGAGTGGTTCCCACACCCCTGTGTAATGGAGAGGCCCTGGTTCGTAGGGTTCTCCAGGATTGACCTGTTCACCTCACGGCTAAACAGAAAGCTTCCCATATTTCCCCTGATCCAGACTCGTGGGCTGTGTTCCATCATCCAAAGATGATTGCGCCGTTCAACCATGTGGGGATTACACTGCAACTCTGGTTGACCCTGTAGCTCCCAGATGGCTTCTTGTCAAATGGTACCCCATTCTCTTACCTCTGTCGAGATCCTGAGAAGACTCTCAGTGGTCCTCACTTTCCCAGGAAAGGTGGGCCATCCTCTGCAATTGATGTCGTAAAAAGGTTTCTTCTGTGGTCTTAACATCTTTTGCGCAGGTCACGGATTTCTTCGTCTTCTTTCGCCGAGAGAAGTTCCTCTCAGTCGTTGCAGTCAAGGCTACTGTTCAACCTTAAATGTGGTTTGTTCCGTAACTGGAATACAAACCTACGCTATTTATTTAGGGGTATTACTTTCTGCGTAGCTGAAATGACGAGCCATTAAAATTTAGCGAGGGTTAACTACCCACACCGCTATTTAGCGGGGGTAGGGGGGTTAGCTGGCTACCGCTCCCACTCACGCACCTGTGATTTAGCTCACTTTGCTTTTGGCTCGGATGGTGTACGGTCGTTGCCGTTCCTCATCCTTTGCCGTTATTTGGACTGCCATTAATTCTTTTTTGCTTTTTCTTTGTGTTAGTGTGTGTATGTGTTGACTTCTGCAAACATGCACACCTGCCCTGGACTCGATGGCCAGCCCTGTGGAACCTATATGTCGGCGGTGGAGACCAACCGCCACACCCTTTGTCCTGTCTGCAGAGGTCAACGGTGTGGTTTCAACAAGTGTAGTGAGCGTCGAGAGTGGTCTGCCTCCCAGTGGGAAAGGTTTGGGCGACAAGGGAAGAAGTAGTCTAAGCGGGATATTTCTCCTTTGAAGGGGGGAAAACCCAAGGCCTCTTCTTCCGTATCCTGACCTTTCTCCTAAGCTCCTTCTCGTTCAGTTTCTTCCGAGACACCGTCGAGTAGTAACGTAGATCCATTTAGTTTCGGCCAACGCCAGTCCTCGAGAGATGGTGTTGCTTCCCCTAGCAAAGCTGTCCCACCTCTTCCCCCCAGGTGAGGCCTTGTCTATGTCTTCTGTGTTACAGGTTTGGTCGTCCTTGGGGCTTCCGGGTCCGCTCTCCAAAGACTCCTTGCTGCAGCTCATCCTCCGGTGTGCAAGTGTGCAGCCGTCATCGTCGACTTCGGATGTAGATCCTTTTGCACTCGTCAATGTCGTGGTGTCAGAGGTGTCTTCTGTGGTTTCTGCCTACTCCCCTGCCCCTCCAGACTCTCTAGCTGTTGCTGCCGACTTAGTTTCCCCTGGTCCTGATCATCCTTCGAGGGGGAAACTTAGTCCTACATCTCTCTCCTGCGAGTGTTTCTCCCCCTCGGGGGGAGTTCACTCATAGAGACTCCTCTTCGGTGGACTGCTGCTGCTCATGGTCAGCTTGCTGATCCAATGGCCCCTAGAGGGCATCTCCGTCACAGAGCTCGCCCGTCGCTTCGCCTTGGAGGTCGCCCTTCACCATCGGTGAAAAGGTGCCTCTTCGGCACTTCAGCCTCATCATCGCAGCCGTCACCTGCAGAGGAGTCTCCACTTCAGTCGTCTCTCGGCCCTCGACCTTCGCCCGTTCCCGGACCTTCTCCCGACGACGCTGCTACTAGTCCTCCGACTTCGGTCCTGGACCCTTCTGTAGATCGTTCGCGATCTCCATCGGTGAATGTTCACCCTTCCAAAGGGCACATCCCTGTTCCTGTGCTACCTGCCGACCTACCATCGCTGTTCCTGTTCCCGGTACAGCCTCCTGAGTCCCTACCTAAGTGCGCAGCTGAGCGCCAACGCTCTTCAGCTCGCCAGTTCCCTGCAGCACACCAACTCTCACCAACATCTCCTCAGCGCTCTACAACGCTTCGGCTCTTGCCTTCACCTGCTCGCCCTCAACTCCTACCACCACGCCAACGATCACCGGTGCAACAGAGCCCACCGAAACTTCAGCGCACGCTCGCAACTTTGGTCTCCTGCTCGCCAATGATCTCCTAGACGACAGATACAACCTGCTCACCAGTACTCTCCTATGCACCAACGACCTCCCGCGCACCAGCGCTCTCCTACGCGCTAGATCTCGCCTACACACTTGCAAGTGCTCTCCTAAGCACCAGCGCTCTCTTGCTCACCAGATCTCCCCCGCCCGCACGCACCATGTCACGAGAGCCCGCACGCCACCAGTCTTCAGCGCACCACCAGTCGTCCACGCGCATCAGCGCTCGCCGGCACATTCGCGCAATATGCAGGAACCGCACACGGACAGGTCACCATCCCCTCATTCCCCTCCCCGCAAACGCTTTTCAGAGCATCCACCGGGGAAACGGGAACAGGCCTCTGCAGAAGGGTTTAGGATCCCAAAACTGCCTTCCTGTAAGGCGTACCCACCTACAGCAGAGACTTCAAGTAAGGAACCTTCAATCCCGTTCCCTTCAGGGGATCTGTCTGACAGTGTGTCAGTCAGTCAACAGCCATAGTTCAGTGCTATAGTCAGAGCAGGGGTACAGGCCTTTAATCCTGCTCTGTCTGGCCACTCTTTGGAGCAACCTATAGCTCCAGCGGGTGCAGGACAACTCAACACCAGGACAACTTAACACCCAGACATCTCAACACCAGGACAACTCAACACCCAGACAACTAAACACCAGGACAACTATTATACTAAAAAACACACACACACACACATATATATATATATATATATATATATATATATATATATACAGTATATATATGTATATGTATACAGTGGAACCTCTACATACATTTGTTCCAACATCCAAAGTAAAATTTGATCAAATTTTTGTCTCGACACCCGAAGTCATGCTCCAACATCCGATGTAGATCTTGTTTACGCCGGTAAATGGCAACCTGTCAGAGGGACGCCATTGAGCGTCGAGTTGGTCTGTTCTCTGTTCTCGGGTGTATCGTGTGGCTGTCTTCTGTTCAGTCTGTTATTAACAGTGCTTATTATCTTCCTTTTTTCACGTTTCTTTTTTTATTTTACTTATAATCATGGTGCCTAAGAAGCTAAGTTTCAGTACAGGTATTAGTTGTGGTGAGAAAAGGAAGAAGGCAATTCTTTCATTAGAATTGAAGCAAGAAATTATAGAAAAACATGAGAGCAGTGTGCATGTGAGTGATATGGCTAAACAATATGGCCGGAATATGTCTACGATCTCGACGATCATCAAGTAGAAGGCAGCCATTAAAGCAGTCAAACCATCGTTGCAATACCCTGGAAGAGATGGAACGCCTTTTGTTGATAGGGATAATGGACAAAGAGATTGTTGGCGATACGATCACTGAAACAATCATTTGTGAGAAGGGCCAGCGTGATGAACAGAAAGAAAGAAAGAAAGTGAAGCAAAGAAAACTAAGATAGCATTAACAAGCTCTTTTAAAAAGTCCTCTCTCTATTTCTGTTTCTCTCTAAACATGGCATTAACATGCTATTTAAATAAATCTCTCTCTCTCTCTCTCTCTCTCTCTCTCTCTCTCTCTCTCTCTCTCTCTCTCTCTCTCTCTCTCTCTCTCTCTCTCTCTCTCAGAAAAAATAATAGACGTCTCTAACACTAACAGTGAAGAAGAACAGAGAGAGAGAGAGAGAGAGAGAGAGAGAGAGAGAGAGAGAGAGAATTTATTAAAAGAACATGTTAATGCTTTGTTTAGAGAGAAACAGAAATAGAGAGAGGACTTTTTTAAAGTCACCATCTCTACCTTCTCGCCGATCGTCAGTCTCTTGGTCTCCTCCTGCTTAGCAATTCCTACACCTGTGTTGGCCTGTCTCTAAGTTAAAGTGACAATAAAAACACATTTTTTATTTATTATTTCTTTATAATTATCTTTTTTACATCTTTCATATTATGCAATTATGTTACTGTTATGTTTAATTATATGTAGTAATTTATTAAGGAGTTATTATAGGTTTTTGGAGCTGTGGAACGGTTTATACAAATTACAGTGTATTCTTATGGGAATATTTGCTCCAACATACGAGATCCATTCGATACCACTATCGGCACGCTTCATTCCGGGCAAGAGGAATGTGCTCGCCGACAGCCGCAGCCCGCCCTCGTGTGCCTGCACTATTTGTCAGCACAGGAAGGCCCAAGAGGAGGGTTCACCAAGAACACAATCTCAGCATGGATTCGCAAGGTCATAGATCTTGCACTGAATCCAGACCCTCCTCCGTCACGTCGCCCCAGAGCTCATGATTTCAGGGACGTAGCTACGTCCCTGGCATTCAAGAGGAACTTCCCAGTGACGCAGGTTCTTCTGGCTGGGGTTTCGAAACGACAAACTACATTTACATCCCACTGCCTGCAAGACGTGACCCACAGTAAACTCGATACGTTTTCTATCTGTCTTGTGGTGGCTGCACAACAGCTGGTTTAATACCTCAAGCTCCTTATTGGACAAGTAGCAGAAGGTTGCGGGCATTGTTACCTGGTTTTAGTCTGCGTGAATGAAAAGGTTTGACTAGCTCTTAGTCTTTTCTTCATCCTCCCCTCTCTTGGGGAAAGCAGCATCCAGGGTTCTCTGCTCAAGTTGACCTCAAACCACTGCAGGTAAACCATGCTTCCTTGTGTACCTAGTATTAAACTAATACTGTTGTGTCCCCATACCCTAGCAAGGTGATATTGGGAAAGTCTTGGTTACAACAGTTTTTCCTACTAAAGACTCTGAATAACTTTACCTGGACGGTCACACTTCTATATATCTCAACACACAGATTGCGTAGGCCGCGGACCGTGCGTAGCAAGGTTTTAGCGAGTCGCGGGGACCCCTTATTTTTTAGCGTAACATACTCCGATAAGGAGCCCCCTGGTAAAGCCAAAAAGACAGATTGGCAGGGACGTCTACCCTTCCTAATGGGCGAGTCACCCCAAAATAAATAGCGTAGGTTTGTATTCCAGTTACGTAACAAATGACAAATTCATAGATAATTTGTATTTTTCCTAACGATACAAACCTTAGCTATTTATACAAACTTGCCCGCCAGCCCTATCCTCCTTGAAGTCCTACCTCCAAGCAAAGTGAGCTCAATCACCGGTAAGTGAGTGGGAGCGATTGCAAGCTACCCCCCCCTTACCCCCGCTAACTAGCGGTGTGGTAGTTAACCCTCGCTAAATTTTTATGACTCATTTCAGCTTCGCAGAAAGTAATACCCCTTTATAAATAGCTAAGGTTTGTAGCGTTAGGAAAAATACAATTTATCTACGAATTTGTCATCTTTTGACAGAAGGGGATAGACCTCATCTCATAGGAATTGTCTATGCTCATGAGGAGTTTTGAACAGTTGCACATCCTGGGACCTCAGGCCCTAAAGGGGGATGTGCCCCTCATTCTCAAGGCTCACACACACACACACACACACACACACACACACACATACACACACACACATACACACACACACACACACACATACACACACACACACACATACACACACACACACACACACACACACACACCTGTTCATGCCTATGGGAAGGCTGTTAGTCGTGGTTCTGACTTTCAAGACTGTCTATGCGAGTTACATGGTCTATCTGTCATAGTTCCCCAAGCTGAGGGGTGGAAATAGCTCCCTTAGTTTTGGTTCCAGGTTGGGTGGCTAAAACTCGGAACAGCCCAAGCTGTAACCCTAGGTTCGAGCCTTTCTCCATCCCCTCTTTATGTGAAGTATTGGGTGGCATGGAGAAGAGGTTCTTTGTGTCTAGTAAGGGCTCTGCTGTGCTATCTGAAAAAGACCTAACACCTGAGAACCGAGTGTCAATGATTCTTCCTTAGCACTAGTACAGTCAAGAAAAAGGTGTCTAGAACAACGTTCTCTTTCTGATTTCATAAGGAAATCTGTAATGCATATTCCTTGACTGTTGAGATGGTTAAGGTGCAAAATCGGTGGTAGGCCCCACTCTTGCTTTCAAGAGAAATATTGCAGTTGGTCAGATGTTGAAGGTTGGGATATATAGATCCAGACCATCTTCACGGCCTTTAATCTATAGTAGTACCCACAAGTCCCTTGATGCTGTTGTACTTTATCTTGTGGTGGCTGCTCAAATAGTTGTGTAGCAAGCCCAGGTCTCATGTAGGATGGTAAGAATCTTGCCTATAGTAATGTATAGTTGCAAGTCTGAAATGGAAGCAGAATGATTAGCTCTTCTCCATTCTTTCCGCCCTCCTCTTGGCGATGAAGAGGACGAAGCGTTATTCGCTGGATCTTAAATGATACTTGTAAACTAAACTTTTGAGTTCCATTCTTCAGTTCTCCCCCATCCTCCCTAGAGGAGGAGGAGTATAGCTGAATATTTACCAATCTGTTCTGTTGATGATTATAAGCCAGCTATATTATTCTGGACTGCTATTCCCTTCAGGGGAAGGGATCCCTCCTTTGACAACGTACCAATTTTCTTGGAGAGGTCAGGCCCTGTCAGCCTATTCATCCCAATGAAGGACAAATAGTAGGTTGCTGGAGTCATCTCTTCACTCCAGTACAGGATTAGATAAATTGACATTTCCAGGGAACTTTATACAGTACCTACCAATCATTGAGTCTCCCTACTGAAAATGATGAATTATTTGTAAATGTGTAAGAACAAATAAATTTTAAAAGTAATTTATATTTTTCTTCGCTATACAAACCGGGGTCCGTTATTATTATTATCATCATTATTATTACTTGCCAAGCTACAATCCTAGTTAGAAAAGTAGGATCCTATAAGCCCAAAAGCTCCGACAGGGAAAATAGCTCAGTGAGGAAAGGGAATAAAGATATAAACTACAAAATAAGTTTAAGAACAATGACATTAAAATAAATCTTACACATTTGAACTGTAAAAACTTCAAAATAACAATAGAAAGAGAAATTAGAGAGAATAGTGAGCCCAAGTGTACCCTCAAGCAAGAGAACTCTTTACTCAAGACAGTGGAAGACCAGGGTACAGAGGCTATGGCACTACCCAAGACTAGAGAACAATGGTTTGATTTTGAGTGGCCTCCTAAAAGAGTATCTTGCCATAGCTAAAGTTTCTTCTACCCTTATCCAAAGGAAAGTAGCCACTGAACAACTACAAAGCGGTAGTTAACCTCTTGAGCAAGGAAGAATTGTTTGTTAATCTCAGTGTTGTTAGCTGTATGAGGATAGAGGATAATGTAGAAAGAATAGGCCAGACTATTCAGTGTATGTGTGGGCAAAGGAAAAATTGAGCTGTGACCAGAGAGAGGGATCTAATGTAATACTGTCAAAGGAGCCAATAATTTCCTACCTCAACTGCTCCTCTTGAAATGAAAGGTCATAGGTGAATAGTTTTCGTCAGGTGGGGGATCGCTCACCACTGTCACTAACTACTCTATTAACGATATCAACAGCAGTTCCAGTTTGCGCTGAAAACACATTACCTACTTAAATAACTTGGGTTTTATAGCTAGAAAATTACTTTTAGAAGTGTTATGTAGCCACTGCTGATCTAATTAGTATTGTGATTTGATTTTTCTGTTTCCAGGTGATAAAAGTACTGTAGAGGCTTATTTCTTAGAAAACATTAAATTTGTAACTTCCATGGACAAATGTTATGCTGTATATTTATGTCTAATGATTAGTTACAGTATCTCAGGATGTCACTAATGAATTGTTAAATTTATGGAGGGTTTAGTTATGGTTTTCTCACAGCAACTTCCAGGAATGGTATTTTGTGTAATCAGAGTCCTGTTGAGTTTAGTGCTACCCTGTACTGTATGATACTGAAGAAATTTACTGTCATCACTTCAGAATTCTTTGTTTTCTAGGTTTTGGAGGTGCAAGAAGAATTGGATTTTTATAATACAATAATAGAAAAAGCAACTAAGGTTGATAAAGTACTTGATAATCTAGCTGTCTCTCAGTCAAAGAAAAATGCTATGATACAACTAAAAAAAAAGTAAGTCCCTTAAGTTTTTTTATATAGTGTATTATATTGCTAGTTATTCCTACGCAGATACAAACTTCCAAGTCATATATTTGCTAGTCATTCCTATACTGATACAAACTTCTGAATCATCTAAATGGGTTACTCTTAGTCTCATTGTCTATGACTTGACAATCAAAAGAAAAATGGATTTGATTGCCTCACCATATGGTTGCTAAGCAACTACAATGCATGGCGGTGTGGAGTGCATGATGTGCTTATGATCTTCTGGTGGTCGCATTAAAGAGGACGTATCACTTCCTCTCTCTACGATCTAGACATCTGCATTCACCACGAATACCCTTACAGTGCTTAGTGCTTGTGCCTTGTGTGTTTCTTTATTATTCGCTGTCACTTGCATTACTATAATTATCTCTTGAGTTACGTGTGAGTGCAAGTGCAATTATGGCTAATAAGCCTCGTATCATGCGTTCATGCCTCGGCCGTGATGGTCATCCCTATGGTATCTCCATGAGTTGGGGTAGATGTTGATCTGCATCCTGTTTGCCCCTCTTGCCGTGGCAAGAATATTTAATGGAATCGCCATGTGAGTACTGTAGGAAGTGGCTGTTCTCATCACAAGAAACTGAGCAAGATTGTTCTCTTTTGTCTATTTCCAGCAGTCGTAAGAAAGTAAGTTAATTTCTATGGCGAAAGTTATCCCCCCAACCTGGTCCTTCATGTCAGGAACCTGCTGAGGCTCTCAAGTCATGGATGCTGACGGCCATAATTTTATTAATGTTTTATCATCTAGTGTTGATAGTGCGTAGTATGAACTTGAGCTG
Source organism: Palaemon carinicauda (assembly GCF_036898095.1). NCBI lineage: Eukaryota > Metazoa > Arthropoda > Malacostraca > Decapoda > Palaemonidae > Palaemon > Palaemon carinicauda. Next base: position 19,051,580 of record NC_090739.1, read on the forward strand.
GTACTTGTAGCAGATCCCTTGGCTATGGCTGCTGCGCTCCTGGAGCCAGATCTGATTTCAGTACCCTCAGTCACTGATTATCCTATCATGAATAGATCTCCCTCACCTCCCACGAGCGTTTTGATTGGTGAACCTTGTATGGCTGATTACCCAAAGATCTTTCCACTCTTGGAAGTATCTCCAATACATGCGTTGAAAGTCTCTCCACGTTTCTATTTGCCGAACTCTAGAGTTGAGCCTGCCATTTCTCTTTGTACTGAGGCAGCCTTATTGAAAGACCCTTATTACCTGTCTCCAGATCATTCCAAGAGTCAGGCTTACCTCATACAATTAGGGGTCCTTGGCATTGATCTCCTCTAAAGAGTTCCTAGGGCTTAGTCTAGGACTCTTCGTACCTTTATTACAAGGGTGGTCGGGCTGCTTCATCTGTGTCCACACCCCAATACTTGGCAATGCCAAGCTGTTATAAATACAGTAATTTTTTCCTTCTAAGCCTACTAGTGCTAAAAAGTTGTTTGACAAAACCCTCATTAATTTGCTGAGTATTTTCCATTCACCGTTCAGCCAGGCCAAATGATCAGCATAACAAGTACATCACGCATCGCTGTTCGTACACGTGATAACCTCTCTCAACGCACTACCATTCCTACACGTGATAATGTCACTCAACGCACCGCCATTCCTGTGTGTGATGAATTTCTTCCCTGGTTGGTCAGGCCAAGTCTAAGCGAGTTGTCATGCCAACTCATAACAATGTCACGCCATGCGCCGCCATTTTGATGCGTGAGGATAATCCTCAGCAAAGAAACCATTTAACGTGCATCGTAAGCTTGCTACCACTTCTAAAGTCTGTTTACGAATGGGGATGTATTACATTGACACCTCATTCTTTTAAAGTTCCCTGTAATTTCATAAACGACTGTCTAGATCCCACGATCCCAAAGCGATAAGTTAAGCATACAGCAAACCTATTGCCTTACCTGAACAACCACACACTAGTTCCTGGCTTAATGTTCGTAATGCTTCAAATGTTACGCGCTCCTCGGAACAACGTCAATATTATATTTTAGAAGAATCTTCGTTTCAGGTATTGGGAGTGGTAAAGGTGCCAGCAGTTTTTCCCCTTTTCCCACGAGTTACACCCCATTTCTGATGCAGATGTCACTTTTGTTAAGCATCATAGGTGAGGCCCTCGTCGTAGATGCTTCAGATGGCAACCCACGGAGAAATCCTTCTCCCCTCGTAGATAGAGTTCAGAAAAGGAATTCAATACTTCTGCCGTGCACTTTGCTGCTAGAAGCAAACATTCTTATAGCTGGACTCCTTCCGTTCTTTCTCCGCCTCTTATTCCTGCCACAATATGAATGTGGCACGGGAAAGGAAAGACGTCCGAGGAAAAGTAAGAATCATCCTATAACATTCAAAGTTGAACAACCAGTTATCTCAAAAGTGGAACCACCACATGACCATGATATTATCACTATTGATGACTACCCGGAGAACCTCACTATTCGCAAGCACCAACTCCGCTGATGTAGCCCCCTCCCCCCCCCCCCCCCCCCTCAAGGTCCCGATGTCTGGCTCTGAGGCATCTCAGGTTATTGAAATTATGTGCCTCATCTGTCACTTATATGGACTAGATGAGCCTCCTCACACTTGAATGTTGCACTATTGATTCTATATTCCCGCAATCACAAAGTCCTAGGCTTAGGTTTGATTTGGCGCTCTCTAACCAAACTAAGGACACGCTAGATTTGATTAACATGCAAGTCTAAGCATCTGAAAATTCCCTTAAGGCCAGCCGGTTCTCAAAGTTATCGCCCTTGGCCCTTTCTCGCCAGAGAAGATTCTATGTCCACTCTGGCACCTTTCAGAGCTCACTCCTTATCCACGCTGACGTTGTTAACTTGGTACCATCTGTATTGATTGATAGATTATCCAACCTCCACTCCATCTTTTCAGGTCCCAAAATGGCAAATGTAGATAGCGCTTATGTCCGCGATCCAAGCCTGTTCTTGGCACAACCACTGGTCTAGAGCAGTGTCCCGCTATGCGGTCATAGTAAACCTTAAAGAGAAATACTCATTTAAACAGTTTGAGAAACTCACGATTAGGGCCAAAGCCATAGAATTCCTTTCACATCAAGCTGTTTCCCTTTTGGGGTAATGGTATTCTAAAAAGACGCAATGCAGTCTTGGCCAGATGCTCTAAGCAGCTGTCCCCCATGGAAGCGTTATGCCTGAGAAACTCATATTTGAGGTATCCTTCTCTGTTTCCTCCTTCAGATTTGGCTACAGCCATAGAAAAGGTCAAGAGGTTAAGACAAGCTTCTCTAATGAGAAGAGCAGCAGCACCAAGGTTACCTACCCCTCAGCAGCAACAAAGGAACTCGCCTATTAAAAAAGTTCCTGAACTTGGCTTGCCTGGGAGGCAAGCCACCAGACCCAATTTTTGCTGTAGAGGATATCCCTCTGGACACAGAGATCGTGGTTGCAGAGGCTCCCGCTAGGGAAGGCATGTCCCCCAGCATACCACCAGTAGGGAGGATACCAACAAAGCCATTGGCTGGCTCAGGTGGCAGTAATTCGGGCCAATCCCTGGACAGTAAATGTCCTTCATTCAGGATATTGAATCCCTTTCATGGTCTGTCCTCCGCTGCTAATAATCCAACCATTTTATTTGAAAGGCTCAGTATAGGACCTCCTCTTACTAGAGAAGGTATCCAAAATGTTGGCCAAAGGAGCTGTGGAAGAACTCTTAAACGACTTGCCAGGTTTCCTCAGCAACTATTCTTGGTAGAGAAGCTAACAGGATGTTGGAGACCAGTCATAGACCTTTCTCATTTGAATCTGTATGTGCTACAAGCAAGATTCAAAATGGAAACTACCCACTGTTCTCCAGGCCATCAGGAAGAACGATTTCCTTTTGACCATAGACCTAAAAAACGGATTTTGAGCAAAGCGAAAAATCTATTTTTGGGTGAGATAGCCATGTCTTCCTGATGGAAGGTTCCTTTAGGTAGCTTTCTAAGTGATATTTGCTAGAGTGATACTCCCAGAGAATTAACCACAGGTCTCCAGAATTCTAACTCCTGGCGCGATTTATCCATAATAGAATTTTAAGGATATTGCATAATATCAGGGGACGCAGTTCTAGATGCGACACGTAGAAATCTTCACCCCGAATAGATTTAACTCTTTGAGGGGGAAGAGTGGTGAACAAAAGGGGAGCCGTTACTAGGTACCCGGTGGACCTCCTATCCGCATTACTACCAGCCGCCATTCCTTTCTTGTATATAAGCAGGAATAGCCACAGATAGAGTAGTTTCGGGTGGGGTCAGCAAAAGGGTGGGTCCATCAGGACGACATGGCTATCTCACCCAAAAATAGATTTTTAAATATTAAACTTAGCCGGTGAATATATATATAGCTTACGTCTCCGACGGTCGACAGGTTCCAAAAACTCGCGAGCGATCGCCATGAAGGCTGCCGGGTGTGCCCACCAGCGCCGACTATCGGCCAGATACTGCATATACTTCTCAACCAAACCAGTTCTTCTCTGTCGGTGGTAGTGACGGCATTGGTTCCGCTCGCGCTTAACCTCAAGTTTCTACTGATTGGTGAAGTACTTGTTCATGGTTTTATGGCGTTCGCCGTGTTGGATTATTCTCAAGCAATACGATCTTCAAAAGAAATTCTTTTGAAAGGAGGGAAAAATTTTTTACCCTTGCTTTTTTAATCTCTCTCTGGATTTTCCATAAAGAAAAGATGGCCGACCCTTCCCTCAGTGTACGGAAGTGTGTTAAAGGCTTTTAGTAATTATTTTATCACTTTATAAATTATTGTTGATATTTATAGATTTACCTCTATATATTTTATATCTCACCCGCCTTTATTAGGCCTCTTCGATTCGCTTTCCATTTATACTAAACACCGAGATAAATTTTATGTTTTTGTTTATAAGCGACCTATGCCTATTCTTTGTAGGCGGTACTGACTTGGAAAACGAAGTTGAACAACGTTGAGCCCATTCAACTTTTATATTTGTTTAGATTGATGAGATGAATATTTTAAGAAATTTATTCTTTGAATAGTCTTCGTGCTGTTTTCAAAGATGAACTAACGTTTGGTTTATTTATGCTACGCAGTTTGCACTCTATCGTTACGATAGAGTAAGAGAGAATCACGGTTTCACTTTGCAGAAAGAGTAAATCGTTTTTGACGTTTTGTTCATTCTTCTTACAAACGGAAGTTTTTTAGATACTAATTTAAAGGAACATGTTAATTTTCAATTTCTTAGTCCTTTTAGTATTTTTCCTTTAGTCAAATAACCTTTTATTGACGAAGAGTGAGTGAGCCTTTCTCTTGTGAGTGGCAAGAGAGCGAGAGAGAGAGAACGATCCAAATCTTTATTCTCGCTTATATTTACTCTCGTCCCAAGTCTCTGTACGGGGAGAGAGAGGATATAACGTTCTAGTTTTTATTCTCATCCCAAGGCACTGTACGGTGAGAGATTGTAAACGTTGTCCTTAAGTGATTTAGTTTTAGTCTCCTCCCAAGTCACTGATCTTTTTAACTTTATATATTTCCGTTTTATTCTATATATATGTACATGTATATGTTTTTTAATTTTTGCATGTGTGTTTCATTTGGTACTAATGAGCTTACATTATACGACATTTTTCGCAATTCTAACCTTTTGATTTAAGGGAGAATTGCGTGCTTCAGGTAGAAATCAGCTTTATTCATGTCTAAGGTGAAATTATTAAAAAATGCAATGTCAGTGAAGAAAGTGCGAAAAACATGTTCAGTGTTGCGGAGGGTTTGTTTGTTCGTGCTTGTCACTTGCCTAGTCCGAGACCTCTTTCAGTCTCCCCTACACCAGGGAGAAGGAATGTCGTAGGACCTAAGGGAGTGAGAGGTGTAAACCAACGAACAGACGTTCCCTCAAAGGTATCAGACGTTGCTCTTCAAGCACGTCCTTGCCATAAGACAGGAGAGACGAAGTTCTCCTCGTCTTCCGATGATTCGTCTCTTTAAAAACCTGGGCGTAAGGTTTCGAGACGGTTGAAACGTTAATTAGTTCCTTCAGAACAAGTTCAACGTCCTAGCTGTAGTCATCATGAGAGTCCCGTGCATAGCGATGAAGTTCATGTACAGACGTTTCCAACGTCACGATCTATTCAGAGTGCGCAGCGTGACGTTGAGCTGCAGTCACCGCAGACTCGACGTGACGTTGAGCGGTAGACACCGTAGACACGACGTGACGTCGAGCGTCAGTCACCGTAGTCATGATATAGCATCGAACAGCAGTCACCGCTGTTACTATGTGACGTTTGAACGTCAGCCACCGCAGTCACAGGTTGATCCGAAGTTAAGTGTTTTGCAAGATATGCTGTTAAAGCTTTCTTCTTTAATAGAAGCTTACGATCCTGTTCGTGTGCGAAAGGATCCTTTGCTTTTTGTATGTCACGGTTCTGGGTTACGTGATTCAGGTATTCAACCTTCTAAATGAGCTTTGTTACGTCACGCTGACGTTATCCCTGGTGTCAGCTTTGCTGTTAAACGAGATGCGGAGCATAAATCTCGATGTAACTTTGATCGACAGTCAGTTAAGTCGAGTCATAACTTTGATCAGCAGTCACTGCAGCTCCTCCGAGACTTTGAACGTCAGCCACCGCAGTCACAGCGTGATGTTGAGCTGCAGACACCGCAGACACGACGTGACGTTGAGCGGTAGACACCGTAGACACGACGTGACGTCGAGGGTCAGTCACCGTAGTCACGATATAGCATCGAACAGCAGTCACCGCTGTTACTACGTGACATTTGAACGTCAGTCACTTCTGTCACGACGTGTAGTAGAATAACATTCTCTGCAGTCACAACGTGACATCGACCCTCCAACTTTAACTTCTGTTTCATATGCAAGTTGATGTAGCCTGTCAGGCTTTTCCTTCACGTCATTCTGAATATAAATCTCCTTCTCGCAAAACTTTAGATTTATCAGATGATGTGCCTTCTGAAGAAGTTGATGACCCCCTTTCAACTAATGTACCTTCGGGGATTCATTCAGAAGAGGAGTAACCTAGGGTTGTCCAACAATCCCTTGTTTTTAAAATTATGAATTTCTTTAGGGAAATTTTGTCCTACTCGTTTTGTAACGTCTGCTCCGCCGTCTGAGTTTACTCTTGGCATGACTTTCTTCGACTCCTACATTCACGAAGTCAGTTCTCTCTTGTTCTTCCAAGAGAGCCATGCTCTTACTGGTAGACTGGTTGGAATCCAGGAGAAGTTTAGGAAAGTCTGCTTTTGCTTTTCCTCCTTCTTAATTAGCTTCTCGCTCGAGCGTCTGGTGTGACACAGGAGAAGTTCTCGGCTTGGGAGTACCTGCCTCTGCCCAGGGAGACTTCTTAAGCCTAGTGGACTCTCCTCGTCGTCTAGCCATGAGACGCTCCAAGATTTTATGGTCTGCTTCAGAGCTAGACCATCTCCTGATAGGAGTTTTTTCGAGCATTTGAAGTATTTATTTTTTTTGGATTGGTCCCTGGGAGCCTTAAGTAAGAAGGTCTCTCCAGCTTACAATGTATTGCTGTACAAATTATGTCATGCATGAACAAGGCTATAAGGGATGGCTCCAATGAACTGGCGGCCACGTTCACTGCAGGAGTACTTAAGATGTAAGTAAGTGCACTCAATGTGTTCATTGTCAAGACAAACTTCACGATGAAGACTACCAAATCTGTCTTGGCAGCAGTAAGGGAAGGCGACTGGATGGTCTCTCTCGACCTTCAGGATGCATACTTCCACATCCCGATTCATCCAAACTTTCAACAATATCTGAGGTTTGTGGACGGGAAAGTAGTGTACCAATTTCGAGCACTGTGCTTCGGCCTCAGTCCTGCTCCTCTTGGTTTTACAAGGCTCTTGCAAAATGTAGCAAGCTTTCTACATTTTTTCAGGGATCAGAGCCTCCCTTTATTTTGACGACTGGCTAATCAGGGCGTCGTCATTAAATCGCTGTCTGGAGAACCTCAAATGGACATTAGACCTAACCAAGGAGCTAGGTCTCATAGTGAACGTAGAGAAGTCGTAACTTACAGTACTCCATACCAGACTATTCTTTATTTGGGGATGGAGATACAGTGTCAAATTTTTTGGGCCTTTTCGTCTCCCACAAGAATGGAACAAGCTCTGTTAAAAGTCCGTCACTTGCAAGAGAAAAACAGTTGCTCTGTAAGAGTTTGAACGAGCCTCGTGGGAACTCTTTCATCGCTGGAGCAGTTTTTCTCTCTGGGGAGGCTCAACCTTTGCCCTCTCTAAATTCACCTAAACCATTGGAACAAGGAGAAGGGATTAGAGAGTATCTCTATCCCAATCTCCAACTCAGTCTAGACATGTCTGACTTGGTGGGACAGCAACATCAGACTTCGAGAAGGTCTTTCTCTTGCGATCAAGAACCCAAACCATGTGTTGTATTCAGATGCATCGGATTTGGGTTAGGGAGCGCCACTGGACAGTCTGGAATGCTCGGGTCTTTGGTCCATGGATCAGAAGGAACTCCATTTAAGGCAAGTAACATCTCTCTTTTGACGAGATTTGTGCAAGGAGAAATGAATGTCTTAGCGGACTGCCTCAGCAGAAGAGGACAAGTCATCTCCATGGAGTGGACGTTGCACAAGACTGTGTGCGAGAAGCTATGGATGACATGGGGTCAACCCACCATAGATCTTTTTGCGACTTCACTGACAAAGAGGCTCTCGACTTACTGCTCTCCAGTTCCAGATCCAGAGGCAGCCCACATAGACGCTTTCCTGCTGGACTGGTCTCGCCTAGACATCTTTGCCTTCCCACCATTCTAGATCCTAGACAAGGTTCTTCAGAAGATCGCCTCTCACGAAGGGACCAGGTTGACGTTGGTTGCTCCCCTCTGGCCCGCGACTGAGTGGTTCACAGAGGTACTTCTATGGCTAGTAGACATTCCAAGAAGTCTACCGTTGTGGATGGATCTCCTGCGTTAGCCTCACGTAAAGAGATTTCATCAAAGCCTCCCCGTGCTTCGTCTACCTGCCTTCAGACTATCGAAAGACTCTCTAGAGCTCGAGGGTTTTCGAAGGAGGCAGCTAGAGCGATCGCGAGGGCTAGAAGATCCTCTACCATCAGGATTTATCTATCTAAATGGGAGGTATTTAGAGACTGGTGCAAGTCCTCCTCTATTTCCTCTTCCAGTACCTCTGTAGCGCAGATTGCAGATTTTCTGCTTTATCTGAGAAATGGTCGCTCCCTTTCTGCATCTACCATTAAGGGCTACAGAAGCATGTTAGTTTCTGTTTTCAGGCATAGAAATTTGGATCTATCTAATAACAAAGATCTTCAAGATCTTCTTAAGTCTTTCGAGACTTCCAAGGAGCGTCATATTTCTACTCCTGCTTGGAACTTGGACGTGGTCCTGCAGTTCCTTATGTTAGACAGGTTTGAACTGTTAAGTTCGGCCTCCCTGAAGGATCTTACCCTCAAGACACTTTTCTTGGTGAGCTTGGCTTCTGCGAAAAGGGTTAGTGAGATACATGCTTTTAGCAAGAATATCGGCTTCTCCGCTAATAAAGCAGTATGCTCTCTTCAGCTTGGTTTTTTGGCCAAAAAATGAACTTCCGTCTCGTCCATGGCCTAAATCGTTTGAACTTCCCAGTCTATCTGAGATTGTTGGGAATGAAGTTGAAAGAGTGCTGTGCCCCATTAGAGCTCTTAGTTTTATTTATCTAGAACTAAACTGCTGTGAGGTTTTTCAGAGGCCTTATGGTGCTCCGTTAAAAAGCCCTCTTTGCCTATGTCGAAGAATGCATTGTCTTATTTTATTAGACTATTGATTAGAGAGGCACACTCTCATTTAAGTGAGAAGGATCGTAATTTGCTTAAAGTTAAGGCTCATGAAGTTAGAGCGGTAGCAACTTCAGTAGCATTTAAACAAAATAGATCCCTTAGAAGTATTATGGACGCGACCTTTTGGAGAAGCAAGTCGGTGTTCGCTTCATATTACTTGAAAGATGTCCAGACTCTTTATGAGGACTGCTACACGTTGGGACCATTCGTAGCAGCGAGTACAGTAGTGGGTGAAGGTTCTACCACTACATTCCCTTAATCCCAATATCCTTTTAATCTTCTCTTGAAATTTTTAATCTTGTTTTGGGTTGTACGGGAGACTAAGAAGTCTTTCGCAATCTTTTGATTTGGCGGGTGGTCAAAATATTGTTTCTTGAGAGCGCCCAGATTAAGGGTATTGATGAGGTCCTGTTGTAGGGGTGTTCACCCTGATTATAACAGCTCCTAGAAGTCTTTCAGCATCCTGAGAGGATCGCTGGGCTTCATAAGGATAGTGAACTAATGAGTCAGAGTATTCATCAGAGTCAGCTTCCTTATCAGGTACCTATACTTAAGTTTGTTTTTTGAATATTTGTCAAAAACTCTTGAGCATATACGCCTTTATTGTTTTAATACTGGTCTCTACCCACCACCATGTGTGTGAATCAGCTATATATATATTCACCGGCTAAGTTTAATTTTTAAAAATGATATTTTCAATTTAAAATAAATTTTGGAATATACTTACCCGGTGAATATATATAATTAAAGGCCCTCCCTTCCTCCCCGATAGAGACCCTACGGAATGAGAAGAACTGGTTTGGTTGAGAAGTATATGCGGTATCTGGCCGATAGTCGGCGCTGGTGGGCACGCCCGGCAGCCTTCATGGCGATCGCTCGCGAGTTTTTGGATTCTGTCGACCGTCGGAGATGTAAGCTATATATATATTCACCGGGTAAGTATATTCAAAAATTTATTTTAAATTGAAAATATAATTTTTCGCTTTGCTCAAAATCTTTTTTGGGCTCGGCCATGTCGTCCTGATGGAAGCTTACCAGAGAATTAACTTAAGTACTATATTTGTGGGTTTGTGTAAGTGCCTTTTACTTTGAATGCATTCCTTATCTGGTCTGGTAGACCTGTGTATAACATTACCGTTATCTGTCATATCCACTAAGCTTGGAACTGGCTTAGGGCTTCCTGCCACCTTCAGGGAAAGTGTCAGCTTCGACTATAAGGATTCAAAGTTTGTATATCCGTATGAACAAAAGGGAAACTTTCTAGAGGTTACCTTTTATACTTTGGACATCTGTACTGATTCAAGCTTTCTATTTATAGGAATAGAATAAAACTCTCGGTTGCTTTATTTCTACCGAGGATAAAATAAGACGCAGCCACATTTTTTATATTGTATTTTTAAAAATAAATTATGAAATGTAGATGTAACAAAGTAGGAATCTGATCTTGCATAGGTAAAAACATCATGGTTATATATATTTTGACCTGTAAGGGAAGAATATATATATATATATATATATATATATATATATATATATATATATATATATATATATATATGAATTCATTATTGGATTAATGCCACTCAATGTGAATGTGAAACCAAATCTGTCTAGTTTCACTCAGATGTTGGATATGCGTCAACACTGTGTTCAAATGTCCACACGGCACTGGTGTTATTGGTCAGATTCTGCACCTGTATAGAACAGTCTATTAATCACCGTAATGATTTGCACTAGAAGGTATTAATACCTATTCACCCGATACACTGTTGAGTCCCAAAACAGTCCACTGTTCATCGCAGCACTAGATGACGGGTTTTATGACACTACCCGCCGCCACCACAAAGTGTTTTATTTCATGTACGTACTTGCTTCACATAATGTTTATGGAAGACTGGATGATTTCCACCCTGTATAGAGTAGAGCCTCTCAAAGTCCATGTGTTGAAAGAAATTCAACGAAGAAGCAACTTTCCTCGGATCGTGACCTGCGGGTATGCTGTCAGGATCCGCTCTGCGAATGAAGTAGGTGAGCTTCACTCTCAGTTGTCTTAGGGATATTATTATTATTATTATTATTATTATTATTATTATTATTAAATGCTAAGCTACAACCGTAGTTGGAAAAGCAGGATGCTATAAGCCCAGAGGCCCCAACAGGGAAAATAGCCCAGTGAGGAAAGGAAACTAGGAAAAAGAAAATATTTTAAGAATACAGTAGTAACCACATTAAGATAAATATTTCCTATATAAACTGTAAAAACTAGATAGAACAGTGTGCCCGAGTGTACCCTCAAACAAGAGAACTCTAACCCAAGACAGTGGAAGACCATGGTACCGAGGCTATGGCACTACCCAAGACTAGAGAACAATGGTTTGATTTTGGAGTGTCTTTCTCCTAGAAGAACTGCTTACCATAGCTAAAGAGTCTCTTCTACCCTTACCAAGAGGAAAGTAGCCACTGAACAATTAAAGTGCAGTAGTTAATCCCTTGGGTGAAGAAGAATTGTTTGGTAATCTCAGTGTTGTCAGGTGTATGAGGACAGACAGAGGAGAATAAGTAAAGAATATGCCAGACTATTCGGTGTATGTGTAGGCAAAGGGAAAGAACCGTAACCAGAGAGAAGGATCCAATGTATTACTGTCTGGCCAGTCAAAGGACCCCTTAACTCTCTAGTGGTAGTATCTCAACGGGTGGATAGATTTGATCCTGAGGTTTCGCCTCGGAAGAGCTCTCCTCCCTTGAAGTCAGAAGTTCTTTGAAGATAGACCTTAAGACACTCTACTGGGCATAGAGAGACATCTTCCTTCATTGGGCAGATTCTCCAAGGACCCCACCTCTTGGTGGGCAGCTCGTTCTTGGCAAGAAAGGCAGGATCAGGGAAAAGGTTCAGTTCTCCTGTGTCTAGGAACTGAATATGGCCTTCATTTCTGGATAAGGCCACTATTTCACTAACTATCCCCTGAGGCTATTGCGAACAGAAAGATGACTTTCTGTGTTATATCCTTTAGGGTACAATGCTCATTGTTCAGGTTCGAAGCATAGTGCAAGACTTTGTCCAACGACCATGTGATGGGCTTTGAAGGGGTTGCCGGCTTGAGTCTAGCGCTTGCTTTTGGTATCTTATTGAAGATTTCACTTGTGAGGTCCACCTGAAAGGCGTAGAGAAGAGGTCTAGTTAGAGCCGACTTACACGCTGTTATCGTAGTGGAATCCAGGCCTTGTTCATGTAGGTAGATGAAGAAAGAGAGACAGAAATCTATCGATATATCTGTTGGTTTCCTTGTTTTCACAAAGGACACCCATTTCTTCCAAGATGATTCGTATTGTCTCCTAGTTGAACTTGACTTGTACTCTTCAATGAAGTCGACTTTGTCCTTCGAGATCCCAAACTTTTTCTTCGTCGCTAGAGAGAGAAAATCATGAGATGTAGGTTGTTGGTTCTCGAGGATGAAGCATAAACAGTTGACTTCTGAAGCACTTGGGATAAAACTTGGTTTGGCAGAGGAAACAGCTTCAGTTTCAATTCTAGAACTAGAGGGAACCAATTGCTTTTGGGCTATTTGGGGGCCACTACTGCAGCTGTCCCTCTGAAGGATCTTAGCTTGTCGAGGACTTTCAGCAGGAGATTGGTCGATGGAAACAGGTAAATCCGATTCCATCTGTTCCAGTCGAGAGACATGGCGTCTATCGCTTCTGCTTGAGGGTCCATGTAAAGGGCTACGTATTGAGGTACAGTAGTTTCTTGTTGTCGCTCGTCGCGAAGAGGTCGATCTGCAGTTGCGGGCCTTTTTCCGAGATGAAGGAGAATGAGTCTGCGTCTAGGGACCATTCTGTCTCAATCGGCTTTCGCCTTGATAGAGCGTCCGCCGTCACATTGCGGAACCCTTGAAGGTGAACTGCTAAGTGCCATCCTCTCTTCCTTGCCAGGTAGAAGATGGCAAACATCACATGATAGATGTGAAGTGATCTTGAGCCTTGTCGACTTAGACCCCGCTCCAAGAAATGAAGTGCAAGTCCTCCAGATAATGATAGGGGCAAGACAGTCACGTTTTTGGCAGTCTTGGAAGAGAAGAGGGGCGGACACCTGGTCCCTCTCAGTCATCAAGGAAGGATACAAGATCCCCCTTTTGAAGAAGCCTCTTCTTTCAGATACTCTTCTAGCCTTAGTGGCTCAGTACGCAGATGTGGGGAAACAAAAGGCTCCTCTGGATCTGGTCGATCAGATGGTGGACAAGGAAGCGATAGAACCAGTTTTGGACCTTTCCTCCCCGAGCTTTTACTAACGCCTGTTTCTGGTACCCAAGAACTCGAGTGGATGGAGACCCGTCCTGGATGCCAGGTCTCTGAACGTCTTCGTGGAGAAGACGAAGTTTACGTCTCGAAGTTTACAATGGAGACAACTCAGTCTGTGCTGGCAGCAGTATGTCCAGGGGACTGGATGGTGTCTCTCGATCTGCAGGACGTTTATTTTCACGTCCTCATCCATCCGACGTCGAGGAAATACCTGAGATTTGTGATCCAGGGCAAGTGCTTCCAGTTCAGGGCACTTTGCTTCGGTCTCAGCACTGCTCCTCAAGTCTTCACCAGGATAATGGCGAACGTGGCAGGCTGGCTGCATCAAGAGGGAATAAGGGTATCCTTTTATCTGGACGATTGGTTGATACTATCACGGTCGAAAGAAAAATGTCGGGAGGACCTACAAAAGACGTTCATGATGGCTTAAGAATTGGGTCTCGCCATCAACAGAGAGAAATCTCAGACCGAGCTGAATCAGACTATTCTCTATTTGGGGATAGTTCTGAATTCAGTTCATTTTTGGGCTTCTCCCTCCCAGGAGAGACAGACCAAGTGCCTCGAGAAGGTCCGAGAATTCCTGAAGAAACAGTAGTGCTCAGCGAAGGAGTGGATGAGTTTACTAGGAACTCTCTCCTCGCTCGAACAGTTTGTCTCTTTGGGGAGACTGCACCTAAGACCTCTTCAACACTTCCTATCAAAGGTGTGGAACAGGAAGACACAGGAAGACTCCTTTTCCTTCTCCATTCCAGCAGAGGTCAAGGATCATCTGATGTGGTGGCTAGATCCAGCTTTGTTAGGGGAAGGGATCTCCCTGTACAAGCAGAACCCAGACCTAGTGTTGTTCTCAGACGCGTCAGAGTCAGGATGGGGTGCAACACTAGGAAGCAAGGAGGTCTCAGGCTCTTGGGAAAAGGGTCAGATCGGATGGCACATCAATAGGAAAGAGTTGATGGCCATTCTGTTAGGCCTAAAGGCCTTCAAAGACTCGGTGTCAGGGAAGATAGTGGAGGTCAACGAGGACAACACCACAGCTCTAGCTTACATCAGGAAGCAAGGGGGGACTCATTCTCTGTCTCTGTTCGAAACAGTAAGGGAGCTCCTTCTATGGTCGAAGGAGAACAAGATAGAGCTGTTGACAAGATTTGTACAAGGACAGAGGAATATAAGAGCAGACATGCTCAGCAGGAAAGGGCAAGTTCTACCCACAGAATGGACCCTCAACCAGTAGGTCTATCAGAGTCTCTGGAAGTTGTGGGGGAGACCTCTAATAGACCTTTTCGCATCTAACCAGAACAAGAGGATCCCCAACTACTGCTCCCTAGTCTCGGACAAGGAGGCAATAGCAGTAGACGCCTTTTTGATGGACTGGATGGGGATGGACACATATGCGTTTCCCCCGTTCAAGATCATTAATCTGGTCGTCAGGAAATTCGCTCTCCTCGATTCAGGACGAATGATCCTAGTAGCTCCATTCTGGCCAGCGAGAGAATGGTTCACGGAAGTGGTGGACATGTTGATGGACTTCCCAAGAAGCCTTCCTGCAAGTCCGAAGCTTCTCAAACAACCCCTCTTCGAGAGGTATCATCAAATCCCCTCGCTCTCAAACTGACTGCCTTCAGACTATCGAGAAGCTTGTCAGAGCGAGAGGATTTTCGGCGCAAGCTGCAAAAGCTATCGCCTGAGCAAGGAGGTTCTCTTCACAAAGGGTCTACCAATCTAAGTGGGAGACTTCTAGAGCTTGGTGTAGGCAGCACAAAGTTTCCTCAACCACTACCTCTGTGAGTCAGATTGCGGATATTTTGTTATACCTCAGACAGGATGCTAAACTGGCAGTATCCACGATCAAAGGGTATAGGAGTATGCTCTCAGCGGTCTGTAGGCATAGAGGCTTAGATTTGTCTCAAAATAAGGACTTGCAAGACCTCGTGAAGTCTTTTGAGACAACTAAGCAAGTTCAGTTAAGGCCCCCATCTTGGAACCTGGATGTGGTTCTGAAGTTTCTTTGCACCAAGAGGTTCGAACCCATCTCGCAAGCCTCGTCTTGGAGATGTAACGAAGAAAACCCTCTTCCTGATAGCTCTAGCCACAGCTAAAAGGGTCAGCGAAGTTCATGCCATTGAAAAACAAGTGGGCTTCAATCAGAATGGAGCGGTTTGTGCTTTAAGGATTAACTTCCTCGCCAAGAACGAGAACCCATCAAAACCCTGGCCGAGGACTTTTGAGGTTCCTAACCTCACTAATCTAGTGGGTCAAGAGCAGGAGAGGCTCCTCTGTCCAGTTAGAGCCCTTAAAGCTTATTTGTCTCACACTAAGAATGTGAGAGTTGCATCTAGCTCCTTATGGTGCTCAGTGAAAGATCCGCAAAAACCCCTTTCTAAGAACGCTTTGTCTTTTTTCCTGAGAGAGACTATAAGAGAAGCTCACCTCTTGTGTGAGGAAGAGCACTTCGGCCTTTTGAAAGTGCGGGCTCACGAAGTGAGAGCCATAGCTACTTCGTAAGAATATGTCAGTTAGGCAAATTATGGATGCAACGTTCTGGAGAAGCAACTCTGTGTTCGCCTCTCATTACCTCAGAGAGGTAAGAGTGGATTATGAAAGGTGTTATACCTTGGGCCCATACGTAGCTACGGCTTCTGTATTAGGCAAAGGAGTTACTACCTCCCCTCAACCTTAGTTTTTGTATACCTGTCTGTGGGTTGGTGTTTTTTATTTTATGGTTGTCTGAGGACGTCGATTTGTGGTACAGTACCCTCAGTCTAGATAGATAGTTTATATCTATTCTGCAAGGTTAGGTGGTTAGTTTTAGTAAGGTCGCAGTTTTTAATATAAGGGACGAAGGTAGTTCTGAAGTCTAGTCAAGTTGTTGGTCTCACCCCATTGACAGACTCGATTGAGTTGTTTTCAGCATGACAGGTCCATTCCTGGCTGACACTTCTAAGGGAAGGCGATTCAAGAGGCAGGAACCTTTGAAGTCAGCTACCTTAGCAGGTAAGGAATCAAGGTGTTTTTTCTCCTACAAATTTTTGTTGTTTCCCCAACGATGTTTACTGTCTGTCACCCTCCTCTAATTGTGTGAATCAGCTATATATATATAACTGCCAGGTAAGTTCTATTCATAAAAATGAAGTTTTTATGATAAAACAAAGTTTTATGAATACTTACCTGGAAGTTATATATATATTTTAAGGCCCGCCCACCTCCCCTCAGGAGACAGGTCGGGCAAAGATGATCTGAGGAACAGAAAACGGGAATGATTCTAAGTACCACCCTGTAAGGGCTATTAACCACCTAACCGCACAACCACCACAAGGCGGTTGCCGCGATTTTTGAAAAATTCTGCCGAACGTCAGAGACTAAGCTATATATATAACTGCCAGGTAAGTATTCAAAAAACTTTGTTTTATCATAAAAACTCCATTTTAAGGTGACACTGGAGAGAGGTTGCTATCTCCTGAATCTAGAGCAGAGATGTAAAGCTGATATCTTTTGTGAAGAGGCTTTTCATTTTTTACTAGAAAAAAGACCCGGGGTCAGAATTAGAAGACGACCAAGGATTGAAATGAACTCCAGGTACCTCCAAAAAGTCACTCAGTTCACTGACTTTTGTGGCAGAGGATGAAGTTATTAAAATATGTCTAAAACCAAAGAAGTAGGTGGATATGATATATGCAAAGCAAAAGACTGGGATATATGTAACTTTTATGAATCGAGATCCACATCAAAGGCACACTTCAGGGGTTCTGTTAGTCAATTTATGTGACAGTATAGTTGATTGATGGAGATTCTTCTTCTCAGAGAAGTGGACCAGAAAGGAAGCTATTTGACCTCAACATCACCCCAAGAGTGATTACAAAGCTAGTAAAGGTAGTGATCGAACTTCTGCGATTGCAGGGAGTTCAGATCATACCTTATTTCTGCTTTTGAACATTGCCTCACTCCAACGATAGGGTTCTATGTTTTTCTTACTGAATTTTTACTGTTTGCTCTAATTATACATTTATTTTACAGGTTACTGACGGTTAGGTTATTATTGAATGATCCAAATTACTGTACAGTGAACCCTCGCTACTTCGCGGTTCGACCATCGCGGATTCACCACTTCGCAGATTTTTTTCATAACCCATATATATATACATATTGGTAATAACAAAATCAACATACTGTACTGAATAATCAATATAATCGATGCAAAAACTAACCTATACACAGATGTGTACAGTAAATGCGTTTGTTTCTTCATTATGATAAGAGAAACGTAAACAAAACATTGGTTGCAATATTTTATCGTGCTTTTTGGCATGTTTAGGAAACGCATGATATAAAATCGCCTTTAATATTTGTGCCTGTTTTAGTTTAGGGTACTGTAGTACATGCATTAAGTGTTCTGTACATTAAAGGGTAGTTTGTTAACAGTACTACGTACAAGGGAAGGTTTTAAAAGTCTGAATATACATGTTAAATAAATAGGTAAATATGGTGTCACTACTTCGCGGATTTTCACCTATCGCGGCCGGGTCTGGAACCTATCTACCGCGATAAACGAGGGTTCTCTGTATTTCATTGAGTCTAGTGGAGGTTAGCCTTCTTATAAACATTTTATGTGGTGTTTTAGTAATTCCTGGAACAAATTAGGCAATTTCCATGTAAAAGGCAACTCACAATGTGAAAAAATCATAGTACGAAAGCCAATACAGAACAAATGTAAAGTTTAAGGCTGAAAGGTCTGCAGTTCGGGTGCAAAGGAACGCAATAAAAAGCATGTAGTAATGTCTACAGTTCACCATGTGAGGCGCAACAGCAGCATTATTCCCCCAAGGTTTTTTCAGTTTGTAGGAACTTTGGTGATTAGTTTCCTGATTTTAATAGCTAAGAATGCATCCCTATTAATCCCATGGTATAATTGGTTCATTCTTAAATTAATTGCTTACATTCAATTTTGAGAAACCTATTCCCATGTAGCAAATGTTGCCTATTCTGATAGATACAAAAAACAGGTATAATTTTTACGTTTACTGGACTGAATTGCCTGATAATTACCAAAAATCAGAAAGTTGAGATACTTCTGTGAATATATGGGGGAACCTCGGTACTCGAACAACTCACAACTCGAACAAATCGATATTCGACCAAAAACTTTGAGTTCAAAATGTCTCCAAATTCAAAAAAAATTTCGGAACTCGACGAGCCGAATTGACATAAAACAGTTCGAACAGCATCCCCTGCCAACTTCACGGTGTCAGTTTGAGCCAATCTGCTATCGAAGAAAGACTCACGCGTTCTCTTGTGTTTTAGAATGTGCTAATCTGAATTTATGTGCTTTTTTTATCAACTCTGAGCATTCATAATGGGTCCAAAGAAATCCAGAAGTGAACAGAACGAGAAGAGTAAGATAGTGGGAACGACAATTGAATTAAAAAAAGCAAATAATTATCAAATTTGAAAATGGCGTTCATGGTTTGGATCTCGCTGTGCAGTATGGCATTCCAAAGTTAACAATTTCAACTTTACTCAAGAACAAAGAAGGGGTAAAGGCATCTCATGTTGCAAAAGGTGGGACTTTGATAACAAAGCAAAGGTCGCACGTAATGGAGGAAATGGAAAATCTGCTACAATATTAATAGTCATCAGGGAAAAGGAGTTAGCCGGTGATAGCATTAGTGAAGCTTTTATTTGCGAAAAAGCCTTACAAATTTACGGTGACCTAGAAAAGAAAATGCCTAGTACAATTGCCGAAAGTGAAACATTTACGTTCAAAACCAGCAGATGTTGGTTCGAAAAATTCAAAAACAGAAGTGGCATACATCCTGTAACAAGACATGGCGAAGCAGCAAGTTCGAACAAAGCTGCAGCTGAAAGCTCTGTTAAAGAATTTATTGCTTATATATAAAGGAAGAACAGTTTCTTCCTCAACAGGTTTTCAATTGTCACGAGACCGGGTTATTCTGGAGTAAAATGCCGACCAGTACGTACATTACAAAGGAGGAAAAATCGCTGCAACAAGCCTATGAAGGATAACCTCACACTTTTGTTGTGTGCAAATGTTAGCGGTGACGTAAAATAAAACCTTTGCTTGTCTATCATTCAGACAACCCTGCGTCTTTAAAAAGAACAAAATATTGAAAGGTAAATTGCCTGTTATGTGGTGGGCAAATACAAAGGCTTGGGTGACCAGACAGTTTTTCAATAAGTGGGTGCTTTAAGTGTTTGCCCCCCAAGTGAAGGAATATCTTACGGCAAAATATTTGCCAATAAAATGCCTGTTAATCATGGATAATGCTCCTGCTCACCCCCCAGGTTTAGAGGATGAATTAGTTGATTAATTCAGTTTCATCAAAGTTAAATTCCTGCGGCCAAATACGACATCGATTCTTCAGCCCGTGGACCACCAGGTCATTTCAAATTTTAAAAAACTGTACACCAAAGCCCGTTTCAAAAGTATTTCGAAGTGTCTAATGACACACAGCTAACACTTCGAGAATTCTGGAAAGAACACTTTAGTGTCTTGAGCTGTGTGAATCTCATTGACAGTGTATGGAGTGGAGAGCTGTAACATATCATATGTTAAATTCGGCATGGAGAAAACTGTGGTCAAAATGTGTACTGAAGAGAGATTTTGAGGGTTTTTAGTCTGAATCAGGTTCTACAGTTGAAAGTGCTGCCAGTTATGAGATTTTGACCATGGGGAAAACTTTGGGACTTGCAGTCGAAAAAGAGGATATTGATGAGCTTATGGAAAGACACTACCGAGTTAACAACCAAAGAGTTGTTGCATCTGCAACAACAGCAGCAGAAGGATATGGTAGAAGACCTTTCACCAGAAGAGGATGAAGGAAGGGTGGAGGTTCCGAGTGCCTTAATCAATGAAATGTGTGGAAAATGGGGTGAACTGCAGCTTTTTGTTGAAATATCACCCAGATATAGTTGTGGTAAATCGTTCCCTGAACATTTTTAATGAGTGTGTTATGTCCCACCTCAGGATAATAGCACAATGAAGATAAAAACAGCTTATGATGGATAGGTTTTTAATTAAGGAAAAACGACAAGCGACTGCAGAGATTGAATCACGAGCAAAAGAGGCAGGGAAGGGAAACAACTCCTGAAGGCATGTTACCCACTACTTTCATGGAAGGGGACTCCCCTTCAAATCAGTAACCCTCCCCCTTCCTTCCTCCACCTCCACTCCCATATGCCTTCACACCACAGTTAGAAAGGTAAGCAAATGATACAGAAAGGGTTTAAATTTACTTTTATGTATTTAGTTTTGATAGTTTATATACATGTTTTTACATAGTACAATATTTAGTTTTAGAATGTGAATATTTATCTGGTGCTTGGGAACGAAGTAATCAAGGTTTCACTGTCTTATGGGAAAAATTGTTTCGGTTTTCTAACAAATCGGTTCTCAACCACAATTCCCGAATGAATTATGGTCGAGAACCAAGGTATTGCTGTATCATGTGCCTATTATCTATATTAACCATGTTTTTTCTCTTTTCTAGGCTAGATGAATCTGCAATAGTCTTCAGAACATTGAGGGGAGAGCTACAATACATTTTGGGCATATTATACCCTGGAGAAGTAAGTAGAAGTTAATTTTTGTTTAGATATTAGTTTGCGTCCCTAATTTATAGTGTATGACATGCTATATTAGCCCATGGATATAAATTTATTGGAGCAGAAAACAAATCTCTTAACTTTACAAATGCCTTACACAGGTAAAGAAATAACTGCCTGACAAAAATGCTTACAACTCCCTGCCTCCCATTATACAGTAGAAGTCTATTAGTCTGGGATTAGTGGGATCATCTGAGTGCTAAAACATTAAAAAAAATTCTGTAACAGCAGGGGGTGATTGAAAATATGAATTAAGTCATTTAAAGATAGTAAATTTTATGTTCAGATATCAGGATAACATTGAATTTATTCATAATATAGATACTTTACAGTTGTCTTTCACTTACAAAAATTTTTGAGACATGCATAGGTACAGTAGAACCTTGTCATAATGAATTTTGGATACAACCGACTAAATTCAGATACATTAACCACAGTGTATACTGTAGTTCCGTGATATTTATATTTATTTACTGTAATATTTACTTATGTAAGGTAATACAACAATGTTTATACCATTTGTTATTGACATCTTCATAATAAATAGCCTATTCAAGGAATAATTCTATGTCAATGAAATCAATTTTTTTCTATGCGAGCCGATCTAAGAAAATGTAAACAGCAGATTTTGAGCTTCCCCCCATAAGGATATGCACAAATAAATAACAAATACAGTGGAACCTCTACATACGATTATTTTTACATACGATTGTTCCAACACCTGAAGTAAAATTCGATCAAATTTTCGTCTCGACACCTGAAGTCTTGCTCCAACATCCAATGTAGATCATACGCGTAGAATTTTCTCCAAGCGTCGATCGTAGTTTCTTGTTTACGCCGGTAGACGTCAGCACGTCGGAGGGACGCCATCGAGCGTCGCCTTGATCAGTTCTCTGTTCTCGTGTGCATCGTGTGGTTGTCCTCTGTTCGCTCCATTATTAACAGTGCTTTTTATCTTCCTTTTTCACATTTTGTTTTTTTATTTTACTTATAATCATGGGTCCTAAGAAGCTTAGTTTCGGTTCAGGAAGTAGTAGTGGTGAGAAAAGGAAGAAGTCAATGCTTTCATTAGAACTAAAGCAAGAAATTATAGAAAAATATGACCACAGTGTTCGTGTGAGCAATCTGGCTAAACAATATGTCCGGAATATGTCTACGATCTCAACGATCATCAAACAGAAGGCAGCCATTAAAGCAGTCAAACCATCGAAGGGGATCACCATTATTTCTAAACGTCGTAGCCCTACTCTGATAGAGATGGAACGCCTTTTGTTGATATGGATAAAGGACAAAGAAATTGTTGGCGATACGATCACTGAAACGATCATTTGTGAGAAGGCCAGCGGTATCTATTGTGATTGAAGGCGGTGGGTTCTGGGGGTGACACGGGGGAGAGTTCAACCGATTCTACGACGGAGGAATTCAAGGCGTCTCGAGGTTGGTTTGAGAAATTTAAGAAACGTACCGGGATTCACTCAGTTGTTCGGAACGGAGAGGTTTCAAGTTCGGACACCAAGGCTGCTAATGACTTTATTAAGAAGTTTGAAAAGATCGTGGAGGAGGAAGGCTACGTAGAGCAGCAAGTTTTCAACTGTGATGAAACTGGTCTGTTTTGGAAAAAGATGCCTAGTCGAACATAGATTACCGCTGAAGAGAAGAAAATGCCTGGACATAAGCCTATGAAGGATCGGTTGACTCTTGCCCTTTGTGCCAATGCCAGCGGGGACTGCAAAGTAAAGCCGTTATTGGTTTACCATTCCGAAAACCCTATAGCAATTAAGGCACATAGAATCAATGACATGCTGCATGTTTTGTGGCGTGCTAATTCTAAGGCTTGGGTCACTAGGCATATCTTTGTTGAATGGGTAAACCTAGTTTTCGGCCCTGCTGTCAAGAAGTACCCTCAGGAGAGGAATTTGCCTTTGAAATGCTTGCTTTGCTTGGATAATGCACCCGCTCACCCCCCAGGACTCGAAGATGATATCATCGACCTGTACAAATTCATCAAAGTGCTTTATCTTCCACCGAACACCACCCCTATCCTCCAGCCCATGGACCAGCAAGTCATCTCTAATTTCAAGAAGCTCTACACCAAGCACTTATTTAAGCAGTGCTTTAATGTTACGCAAAGCACCAACTTAACTTTGCATGAATTTTGGAGGAGCCATTTCAATATCGTGCACTGCTTAAAGATCATAGATCAGGCTTGGGAGGGAGTAACTCGTCGGACACTGAATTCAGCTTGGAAGAAGCTTTGGCCTGATGCTGTTTCTCCCAGAGATTTTGAAGGTTTTGTCCCCGACCCTGAACCTGTGCTTGCCATAGAGGAAGACGTAGAAGAGATTGTATCCCTTGGCAAGTCCATGGGTCTGGAGGTCGATGAAGATGACATCGAATAAAGAGCTCACCACTGAGGAACTCAAGGAGCTGCAAGCCATGCAGCATGATGAGTTCCAAGTGCAGTTGAGTGAGTCGGAGGAGATCGAGGATGTAGGTCACATCTTAAGTTCGGCTGAAATAAAACAGATATTGCCATATCATCAACACGTGGTTGATTTCATCGATAAGTATCACCCACAGAAACTTCAGGTTTGCCGTGTAGTTTCGCAATTCGATGATATCTGCTTAACTCATTTCAGAAAAATTCTAAAAAGCCGTACCAAGCAACTTTCTCTCGATAGTTTCTTTAAAAAATCTACGAAGCGGTCTAGTGATCATGAGGAAGAGAAAGAAAGTGAAGCAAAGAAAAGTAAGACCGAATCGAGTGAAAGTGATGTAAATTAAAAAGAAAAAAGAAAAAAAAATATATAAAAGAATATAAAATACAAAAAAAAAAAAAAATAAGCTAAGTTAGGTTAAAGTTCACGTAGTATAAGTAAGAGTAAGTTACGGTACGTTATCGCAGTCGCCATCTCTACCTCCTCGCTGATCTTCCGTCTCCTCCTGCGTAGCAATTCCTACACCTGCGTTGGCCTGTCTCTAAGGTAAAGTGTCAATAAAAACCCCTTTTGTTCCAACACGGAGTACTTACCATGAACTACTTTCTTAAGAGTATCTGGGATCTCCTCCCTATCCGACCAAGAATTTTGCGCAGTCCCCCCTATCTCCGTTTTCCCTTGTTGGGTCCCTCCGTGGCGGAGGGATATGTTTGCCCTGAGGCTGCCCGGGGTCAGCGCGTGGGTGCGCTACTGGGTCGTTGTTGTCAGTAAGCATCTGGTCACGGCGTAGATAACATCTCGCCGCTCTCTCTCACACCCCGTCCGACCCACCATTGTGTTCCACGTGTTTCCTTTGTGTTTTCCCGTTCCTATTCCTTACCTGTGTTGCTTGTGGTTACCCTCATGGAATCCCAACGCCGTTGTCCCAGTGCCAAGGCCGGTAAGTCATGCGGGGCATGGCTCTCCAAGGTTAACATCGATCCGCACACATTGTGCACCACGTGTCGAGGCAGTGTGTGTTCGCCTGCTTCCACGTGACCGGAGTGTGAGTCCTGGCCGGAACTTCAATGGACGTTGCACGGCACCAAAAAGAAGAAGGCATCGAAGCGGGTCACCTAAGAAGCCTGGTCTCAGTTTGCCGATAATGTCTCCTGAGAGCGGTTCCCCTTCCCCTTCCCCTACCCAGAGTAGGGGACGAGGTAAGTCCGTTGCTGGGAAACAGCCCATTGCTGTTCCCCATGAGTCTGGTATTAATGAACCTAATTGCATTGTGCCTACGCAGACGAGTGAGGAGTCTGCTATTGTTACAGGAGTGCTTTCGGTAGACGAGGTTCTGGTGCCTGCAGGACCCGTCTCGAGTGAGGATCCGGTGTGGGGGAGATCAGGGACACCAGCCCCTTCCCCACCACCTTGGCAGTGTTTTTCAGGTACAGCGACTTCAGGGGGCGACCAAGACAGGAAAAGACGAGCCATGTGCTCTTCTGACCCGGACTCCATTGTGTGGACGGCGCCAAGGACGCCCTTCAGGTCACCCTTGCGGCAAGACGAAGAGTTTTCAGGCTGGTTTGCCTCACGTGGGTCACTGCTCTGGCAGAGGAATCTGGGACCTCGGATAGCTCCTCTTCTTCTTCGTCTTCCTCGGACGATACCTCGTCCTCCAGCTCTTCGTCGTCGGAAGACTCCAGCGACCGGGAGATGAAGAAAAAGAAAAAGAGATCGAAGAGGAAGAAGTCGAGCTCGAACTCAGGCCCGTCTAGGAAGAAGGCCAAAGTTGCTAAGAAAAAGAGCAAGAAGAAGAAGAGTTCCAAAAAGAAGAGGGCAAAATTGGGAATGTTAGTTTTCCCCCTTGTGGGCCAAACAGGGCTCTTGCCGTTCCAGTGCCTGCCTCGGTGGCTGCTGGAGCCGCTAACGTGCCTTTGCCCAGTGTCTTCGGCTCCGACCACGCTTCGGATGCAGCCGTTGGCACACATTAGCTTGATTTTGCCCTTGGCCAGCAAGTCACCAGCTCCATCCGTTCAGCGGAGGCAGCCGCTGGCTCAGCCCAGCAACATTGTTCCCATGCCCAACGTCTCACCGGCTCCATCCAGGCATCGTATGCAACTGCTGGCACAGCATGGCAGTCACTTGCCACGGATTCCTCCGGGAGGGGGTAGACCCATGACGGCTACCTACTCCTCGAGAGCTCCATCCGTGATGGAGATAGCCGCTCCATCGAGTCGGTCGGATACCAGGGATACGACCGCCCCCACGGATCCAGCCGGGATCGAAGAATCAGCCAACATGGCGGATCAAGTGGTAATGGGCTTAGTGGATGCTGGAGATTGTTCGCCCGATTAAGCATCCTCATACAGGAAAGTTTTAGCCATTATACGGCATCACCACAGGCTGGATGAGCCCAAACCATTCTCGGAGCAGGCCTGGCTTTCGGGTTTGGGTAGGGTGGTGAACAACCCTATTCAGCCGAAACCATCCATGACCCTACCAGTGGCTCCAGACGTGTCCCTGGGCATGGACCACATCAACCGTTTTGTCTCGGGACACAAGAACTCCCGCAGGGCCCAAGGGTCCTTCAAGCACCTGCCTGGGCTGAGGACCCAGAAGAATTTCTATGTGCCAGACGGGCAGCCTGCAGGGCCTCGAACAATGGAAGAAGCCGTTGCGGCTCTGAGCCAGGGCAGCACGGATGACAGGATCCTTTCTGCTCCCGTGGTCTTCTCACAGGCGGAGGCCGCTATGATGGAAGACACGTCTCAGGACGTCATCAATGTGGCCTCCTGGTTGGACCTGTGGGCATGCACTTTAGCATGCTTTCACCTCTCCCACAATCTCTCGGTGCCTGAGAATCAAACCTTATTGCATGAGCTCATACGCTCTGGGGGCAAAGCGATGAAATTCTTAACATTCCAATCCTTGACTCAAACAGCAAACTGGATCTTGAGAAGGAGAGACACAGTGCTAAACAGGCTCCCTCGTAGACTCCCCGAACGAGAGGCAAAGTTCCTGTGGAATGCTCCGGTGTGGGGTGAGACCCTGTTCCAATTACAGACGGTAGCAGAGACCATGGAGAGAGTGGGGAAACTGAAGGACTCGGCTGAACCTAAGCAGCCAGCATCAAGATGCCCTCCACATAGGAGACAGTCTGTGGACGGGGCCTACCCGTCTACACCACCAGCTAGACAGGAGGCCTCCTCCCCTTCTTGGCATCAGTCCTCGCAGCCCTCCCACAGAGGTGGTGCCACGGCCAAGGCCTCCTTTAGGCAGAAGTACTCGGGCTCGAGACGAGGCCGCTCAGACCGTCTCCCCAGAAGGAGATAGGAAGCGAGGCCCCCTACAATTTCCCACACAACAGGTGGGGGGATGCTTCGAATACACCATTGGCAAGCATGGCGGGACAACGGTGCAGACCCATGGTCTGTGTCAGTCCTCAGGGAGGGATACAGGATTCCCTTCCTGATGGAACCCCCTCCTGATTCCCGAGCATCGGGCAACCCAGAAGACTTGCTCCTGTGCCCAGTGAGAACGGTCAGGAAATACCTCGGCAAGACAGCCAGACTCCGTCCGGGCATCAAAAGTCTGTTTGTCTCCTCAGGCCTTGTAAAGAAGGCAGTGTCGAAGAACACGATCTCCTTCTGGCTTCGGCAAGTTATCAAGAGAGCTTACGCCAGTGAGGGGTTTGCAGTCCCTGGTACCCCGCGACCCCATAATATTAGAGGTGTTAGCACTTCATTGGCCTTTGACAGCAACATGGCAGTGAGCCAAATCATGCTAGCAGGCACATGGTCCATGCAGTCCACCTTTACGGCCCACTACCTGAAAGACTGCACGAGGAAGTCCCTGGACTCCGTCTCCATTGGACCAGTGATTTCCGCCCTTCAACAAGTTTAGAGCTACGGCCCGGGTAGCCCAAGAGAAGTAATTGCGAGCGACAGAGGTTCCCCTCTAACTCCCCTTTCCTTGCTACCCTTTCCCTTCCCTTCCCTCCTACCATGTGAGAGATGGATGTTTTGGAAGCCCATGTCCGGATTATTTATAAAGGTGAGTTTTAAATATTAAACTTAGCCGGTGAATATATAAATAGCTGACGTCTCCGACGGCCCGACAGATTCCAAAAACTCGCGAGCGATCGCCATGAAGGTTGCGGGTGTGCCCACCAGCGCCGACTATCGGCCAGATACCGCATATACTTCTCAACCACTCCAGTTCTTCTCTGTCGGTGTCACCGACAACATTGGTTCCGCTCGCTTTAGACCTCGAGTTTTCTACCGAATTGGTGAAGTACTTTGTTTTGGTTGTTTTATTGGCTTTCGCTGTGTTGGTGTGTTTCTTCAATAAAACTCTTGAAACCCTTTTTTGGCTTGTGTTTCTTGTTGATGAACTTGGCTTTGATTTGGATTTTCTCTGGTTGTTCAAAATGGCTGACCCTTCTCCTGTATATCGCAAGTGTGCGAGAGATTGTAACAAACGTCTTCCCAAGGCCTCTATCGACCCTCATACTGTTTGTTCTAATTGCCGGGGTAAATCCTGCCAATTAGGAGATCGGTGTGAGGAGTGCGTGGTCTTGTCGGAATTCGAGTGGCTAGAGTATGAAAAGTATACTCGTAAGCTCGAAAGAGATAGGGTGAGGAGAAGCTCGTCTAGATCTTTGGAATTTTCCTCCTCCCATGCCCCTGAACCTAATCCTTCCCCTGTAGTGGTTGTTCCTGAACCCCCTGCTAGCACTCATGAACCTTCAATGCGGGATATGTTTTTAGCGATTCAAGCTTTAGGCGAAAAGGTTGAATTCTTAGCCTCGGACAGGAACCAGCTTATGTCCGATGTTAAGTTGTTGAAGTGTCAAAGTGGTAAAGCAGAAAATCTAAGTGTTAATGTGAAAAGTGCGCAAAATGTGTTTAGTGTTGCGACCGAGGGTTCGTCTGTTCGTGCTTGTCGCTCCCCTAGTCCGAGACCTCTTTCAGGCTCCCCTGCACCAGGGAGAAGTAATGTCGTAGGACTTAAGGGGGCGAGAGGTGTAAACCGACGTACAGACGTTCCCTCTTTGGTATCAGACGTTTCTCATCAAGAACGTCCTTACCATAAGACGGGTGAGACTAAGTTCTCCTCGTCCTCCGACGACTTGTCGCATAAGAAACCTTGGCGCAAGGTATCTAGGCCCTTAAAGCGCAAGTCAGTCCCTTCAGGACAGGTCCAGCATCCTGGTTGTAGCCATTGGGCCAGCTCTGACCACTTGCAGTCATCGGATGACTGTTCGCCTGTTAAGCGAAAGCGTAACACGGAGTCAGAGGGTATCGGTAGAGGCAATGTTTTGCCAGCGCAGACGTTACCGACGTCACGGCCCGTTCCGACTCCCGTTGACACGAAGTGGGTTGTCCTGCGGGACATGCAGTCTAAGCTTTCCTCCCTTATGGAAGATTATGAGCATGAACAGGTTCACGATGATCCTTTGCTTGCGGTTCGCCAGTGCGATGAACGTGACTCTGGCCTTCAGCCGCCTAAACGAGTGTTTTCTCGTCCGTATTATGTTAGTGCTAACGTTTCTAGTGCTTTGAAACGCGATGCTAGTCGTGTGCCTCGTCATTCACGTCAGTCACGTGACATGGAACCCCCTTTGCCGCAGTCTCGGACTGACGTTCAGCAGCTACCACCGCAGCCCCGCACTGACGTTCGCCGACCGACTCCGTTGCCTCGACGTGACGTTGAGCGTCTGTCGCCGCAGTCGGAAGTTGTTTTGCCTGCTCAGACCCTATAGTCAATGCAGTCTCGACGTGATGTCGAACGACAATCAACTCAGGCTGTTGTTGTTTGTCAGTCACAAGACTTTCAGTCCTTACAGCCGCGGCGTGACGGCGTTTCCTCAGCTGTTGCTGCTGCTCGGTCACTTGTTGACATTGCCTGTCAAGCGTTGCCTCCTCGGCATGTCTCTCCATATCACGAGACTCGGCAGTTGTCGGACGAAGTTCCGTCGGATGAGGAAGTCGTTGATCCCCTTCCAACTGATATGCCTTTGGGGACTTTTTCAGATGGAGAGGAGCCTAAAGTTGCTCAGCCCTCTCTTGATTTTAAAAAGATCATGCTTATTTTTAAGGAACTTTTTTCTGATCATTTTGTGACTGCTGCTCCTCGTTCGCCCCCATCAGAGTTCACGCTGGGCCTAGCTGCTTCGACGCCGTCGTTCACTAAGCTAGTGCTCTCTCGCTCTTCTAAGAGAGCTTTGCGTTTACTAGGCGACTGGTTGATGACCAGGAGGAGTTTGGGGAAGTCAGCCTTTGCTTTTCCCCCTTTTAAACTGGCTTCTCGAGCGAGCGTCTGGTATGACACGGGAGAAGTTCTCGGCTTGGGAGTGCCTGCCTCTGCCCAGGGAGACTTCTCAATCCTCGTAGACTCTCCTCGTCGTCTGGCCATGAGACGCTCAAAAGTTTGCTGGTCCTCTTCAGACCTTGATCATCTCCTCAAAGGAGTTTATAGGGCCTTTGAAGTTTTTAACTTCTTGGATTGGTCGCTGGGAGCCTTGAGCAGGAAGATCTCTTCAGCTGACCGTGATGTATCTGTGCAAATTATGTCCTGCATGGACAAAGCTATCCGTGATGGCTCAAATGAACTCGCTGCTACGTTTACAGCAGGAGTCCTTAAGAAGAGGGAGACTCTTTGTTCGTTCCTATCGGCAGGAGTAATCCCCTGTCAAAGGTCAGAGCTACTCTTTGCGCCGTTGTCTTCTGCCTTGTTCCCACAGCAGTTGATTAAGGATATCGCAGCGTCTCTAGTACAAAAGGATACCCATGACTTGATGGCCACGTCGGCTCGTAAGGCTGCTCCTTCGTCCTCTTATGTCGTTAGACCTAAGTTCGATACTCCAGCGACGAGATTTATCCCGCCCTTTCGTGGCAGAGCTCCCAGTAAGGGAGGCGCTCGTGCCGATAGTAAGAGAGGTAAGAGGAGAGGATCTAAGTCCTCCCGTGGCAGAGTCTGACTGCCCACGTCCTCAGACAGCGGTAGGGGCCAGATTAACCAACTTCTGGCAGGCCTGGGAGAAGAGGGGTGCAGACCGGGAGTCGGTTTTGTTGCTAAAGGAGGGGTACAAAATACCTTTTGTACGGAGACCTCCTCTAGTAAAAGTCCCTATAGACCTCTCTCCCAGGTATCGAGAGGAGTCAAAGAGACAGGCATTACATCTGCAGGTGTCTCAGTTGCTAGAGAAGGGGGCGGTGGTGAAAGTCTCGGACCTTCAATCACCGGGGTTTTACAACCGTCTCTTCCTAGTTCCAAAGCATACAGGAGGTTGGAGGCCGGTGCTGGATGTCAGTGCTCTCAACGTTTTTGTTGTCAAAACAAAATTTACGATGGAGACCACCAAATCCGTTCTAGCAGCAGTCAGAGAGGGAGACTGGATGGTCTCTCTCGACTTGCAGGATGCGTACTTTCACATTCCTATACTCCCAGATTCTCAGCCGTATCTGAGGTTTGTATACAGGAATTTGGTGTACCAATTCCGAGCACTGTGCTTCGGCCTCAGCCCTGCTCCTCTTGTTTTTACGAGGCTCATGAGAAATGTAGCAAAATTTCTACATTTGTCGGGGATTCGAGCCTCCCTGTACCTGGACGACTGGCTGCTCAGAGCGTCGTCCCGTCATCGCTGTCTGCAGGACCTTCAATGGACGTTGGATCTTGCAAAGGAGTTGGGCCTATTGGTGAACATAGAGAAGTCTCAGCTGACTCCCTCCCAAACGATTCTCTATTTGGGGATGGAGATACAGAGTCTAGCTTTTCGGGCTTTTCCGTCTGCCACCAGGATAGAACAAGCCTTGCTCAAAGTCCGTCTCATGCTAGAGAAAGACCTTTGCTCTGTGAGAAGTTGGATGAGCCTCCTAGGGACGCTGTCATCCCTGGAACAGTTTATCTCTCTAGGGAGACTTCACCTTCGCCCTCTCCAGTTCCATTTAGACTCCCATTGGAATAAGGACAAAACTTTAGAGGCGGTCTCGATCCCGATCTCTGAGCCAGTCAAGACTTGCCTGAGCTGGTGGGACAGCAATATACGTCTTCGAGAAGGTCTGTCCCTGGCAGTCAAGAACCCAAACCACGTGTTATTTTCAGACGCGTCGGATTTGGGTTGGGGAGCGACTCTGGACAGTCTGGAATGTTCGGGTCTTTGGACGACAGATCAGAGGAGCCTTCACATCAACTGCAAGGAGCTGTTGGCTGTTCATTTAGCACTGACGAGTTTCGAGGGTCTACTTCGGAACAAGGTGGTAGAAGTGAATGCGGACAACACCACGGCCTTGGCGTACATCTCCAAGCAAGGAGGCACTCACTCCCACGCTCTGTTCGTCATCGCAAGGGACCTCCTCATCTGGTCAAAAGATCGAGGCATCTCACTGTTGACGAGGTTCGTCCAAGGGAAATTGAACGTCTTGGCGGACTGTCTCAGTCGGAGAGGTCAGGTGATCCCTACAGAGTGGACCCTCCACAAGGATGTGTGCAAGAGTCTTTGGATGACTTGGGGTCAGCCCACCATAGACCTCTTTGCGACCTCGCTGACCAAAAGGCTCTCAACTTATTGCTCTCCAGTCCCAGATCCAGAGGCGGCCCACATAGATGCCTCTCTGTTGGACTGGTCTCACCTGGACGCTTACGCATTTCCGCCGTTTAAGATCCTCAACAAGGTGTTACAGAAGTTCGCCTCTCACGAAGGGACAAGGTTGACGTTGGTTGCTCCCCTCTGGCCCGCGAGAGAGTGGTTCACAGAGGTACTTCTATGGCTGGTAGACGTCCCAAGGAGTCTGCCCTTACGGATGGATCTCTTACGGCAGCCTCACGTAAGGAGACTTCATCAAAGCCTCCCCGCACTTCGTCTGACTGCCTTCAGACTATCGAAAGACTCTCAAGAGCTCGAGGATTTTCGAAGGAGGCAGCCAGAGCGATCGCGAGGGCTAGGAGATCATCTACTATCAAGGTCTACCAGTCGAAGTGGGAGGTATTTAGAGAGTGGTGCAAGTCCTCCTCTATTTCCTCATCCAGTACCTCTGTAGCGCAGATTGCAGACTTTCTCCTGCATCTGAGAAATGTTCGCTCTCTCTCTGCTCCCACCATTAAAGGCTACAGGAGCATGTTGGCGTCGGTTTTCAGACATAGAGGCTTGGATCTGTCAAATAACAAAGATCTCCAAGACCTCCTTAAGTCTTTCGAGACCTCTAAGGAGCGTCGTATGTCAACTCCTGCTTGGAACTTAATCGTGGTCCTACAGTTCCTAATGTCAGACAGGTTTGAGCCATTACATTCAGCCTCCCTGAAGGATCTTACCCTCAAGACACTTTTTTTGGTGAGCTTGGCTTCGGCTAAAAGGGTCAGTGAGATCCATGCTTTTAGTAAGAACATCGGCTTCTCTACGAATAAAGCTATATGTTCTTTTCAACTTGGTTTTTTGGCCAAGAACGAACTGCCGTCTCGACCTTGGCCTAAATCTTTTGAAATACCTAGTCTGTCAGAAATCGTAGGTAATGAAGTTGAAAGAGTGCTGTGCCCCGTTAGAGCTCTTAAGTTTTACTTAGCTAGAACTAAACCAATACGAGGTGGTTCTGAGGCCTTATGGTGCTCCGTTAAGAAGCCCTCATTGCCCATGTCTAAAAATGCGTTATCGTACTTTATTAGACTTTTAATCCGGGAGGCACATTCTCATTTAAATGAGAAAGATCGTTGTTTGCTTAAGGTCAAGACTCACGAAGTGAGAGCAATAGCGACTTCGGTGGCTTTTAAGCAAAACAGATCTCTTCGAAGTATTATGGACGCGACCTTTTGGAGGAGCAAGTCAGTGTTCGCTTCATTTTACTTAAAAGATGTCCAGACTCTTTATGAGGACTGCTACACCCTGGGTCCATTCGTTGCAGCGAGTGCAGTAGTGGGTGAGGGTTCTACCACTACATTCCCTTAATCCCAATATCCTTTTAATCTTCTCTTGAAATGTTTTTTAATCTTGTCTTGGGTTGTACGGAAGACTAGGAAGTCTTTCGCAATCTTTTTGATTTGGCGGGTGGTCAAATGTTGTTTCTTGAGAGTGCCCAGATTAAGGGTATTGATGAGGTCCTGTTATAGGGGTGTTCGCCCTGGATATAACAGCTCCTGGGAGTCTTTCAGCATCCTGAGAGGATGGCTGGGCTTCGTGAGGAAAGCGGACTAATGAGGCAGAGTAATCATCAGAGTCGGCTTCCTTCCCAGGTACCTATACTTAAGTTGGTTTTTTATGAAATATTTGTCAAAAAACTCTTGAGCATATACGCCTTTATTGTATTAATACTGGTCTCTACCCACCACCATGGGTGTGAATCAGCTATTTATATATTCACCGGCTAAGTTTAATATTTAAAAATTATATTTTCCTTATAAAATAAATTTTTGAATATACTTACCCGGTGAATATATAATATTAAAGGCCCTCCCTTCCTCCCCGATAGAGACCCAGCGGACTGAGAAGAACTGGAGGGGTTGAGAAGTATATGCGGTATCTGGCCGATAGTCGGCGCTGGTGGGCACACCCGCAACCTTCATGGCGATCGCTCGCGAGTTTTTGGAATCTGTCGGGCCGTCGGAGACGTCAGCTATTTATATATTCACCGGGTAAGTATATTCAAAAATTTATTTTATAAGGAAAATATCATTTTATACAAACAGGTAGACTTTTGAATGCTTCCCCTGACTCTCCTATCCTGTTCTATGTCGTCTGGACCTAGCTGCCTATCTAGGTCCCGTGCCCTTGGATGGTAGTGGTGGGTCTTCCGACCTGTAAGTCCACCCCTGCCTCCTAAAGTGTAAGTCTCCTAAGAAAGTAGTTTGAGGTAAGTACTCCGTGTTGGAACAAATCACAAATTTTAAGTAATTTGTATTTTTCCTAACAGTACGTACCTCAAACTACTTTCGGGTTATTGCCCACCCATCCTGCCCCGGGTGCCTTATTGGTGTTCGAGGTAGACACTCATATGCTTACTGACGACAACGACCCAGTAGCGCACCCACGCGCTGACCCCGGGTCGCCTCAGGGCGCACACATGCCTCTGCCATGGAGGGACCCAACAAGGGAAAACGGAGAGGGGGGGGGGGGGGACTGCGCAAAATTCTTGGTCGGATAGGGAGGAGATCCCAGATACTCCTAAGAAAGTAGTTCGAGGTAAGTACTGTTAGGAAAAATACAAATTGCTTAAAATTTGCGATTTTTATTTATTATTACTTTATTATTATTCTTTTTTAGATCTTTCTGTATTAATGTTATGTGTAATTATGTGTAGCAATTTATTAAGGAGTTATCATGGGTTTTTGGGTTGTGGAATGAATTTTACAAATTACAGTGTTATTCATATGGGAATATTTGCTCCAACATACGATCGTTTTAACATACGAAGCAGTTCCCAGAACTAATTAAGATCGTATGTAGAGGTACTACTGTAGTATTCTTAATATACAGTATGTAAAGATATTATTACAAATGTTTTATTTACTGTTCTTCTTTTTCATACATACAATGCAATGCCCAGAGGGAAGACCATTGCTTCGCTATTTTCATAGCCAAACACAACAAACAAATGCATTTACACATCCAATTATTAACTAATGACACTAATAGCTTATAGTAAACTGTATGAAAAATGTGATAGTTTGACATAATCCCAATTTGTGCATGTTTTTAAATTACATATGCAAGCCCTGCTTAGAAAATGTAAACATTGGGAGCTGATTCTGTTGTCCCTTTGAATGAGAATCTAGTCAACATAATTGATAGGCGTATCCCTTCGTGTGTGCTAAGGTACCGAGTGAAGGACAAACCGTGGTTCAATGATTGTAGACGTCCTTATTTGGAGAAGCAGGAGGCCTATCATCTTTAGAAGGGTAACAGATCAGATTTGACCTGGAACAACTATACTCAGCTTTGAGCTTTTGCTCAGAGAGTTTATGCCTCAACTGAAAAGGAGTACAATTTAACCATAAAAGAAACCCTTTCTGGTACAACTCAGGAACATAAATGGTGGTCTACCCTTAAATCTGCACTCTTTGGTGTAGATGCAACAGTTCCTCCTTTACTTAAACCAGATGGCTCAGTCACTCACTGTCCAAAGGAAAAGGCAACCCTTTTGGCTGATGTTTTTGACAGTAAACCGAGTAATGAAAAACTTGAACTTCCTCATTCCTGTTTTCCTGAGGCTAAACTAACTAGTTTAGTTTTTCGATCTCGTGAGATTAAAGCTCTGTTTATGGACCTTGATGCTTATGGAGGTGTAGACCCAAATGGTATTTTTCCTTTGTTTTTTATAAAGACAGCAGGGTTCTAAGCTCCAAAGTTATCTGTTATTTTGCGCAAGTTAGCAAGAAGAGGAGCTTTTAGCACTTGTAGGAGAATTGGTAATGTTACTCCTCTATGTAAATGTGTTTGTGGTAGCTCAAGTCCCACTGATTACCGCCCAATTTCCATAACTCCCATATTATCTAAAGTTTTTTTAACGTCTTCTGGCAAAACGTCTTAATAGGTTTGCTGAAGGTAATCATTTACTCCCTAGTTGTAATTTGGTTTTCGTAAAGATCTTGGAGCATGTGATGCCCTTCTTACAATCTCCAATGCTGTACAGAAATTCCTTGATTGTGGTCTGGAAGTTCATATGTGTTGGCTTTGATTTTAGTGCTGCCTTTGACCGTGTTAATCATGAGGCCCTTGTTTTCAAACTTGAACAGTTGGGAGTGGGTGGGTCGTTTCTTAGCATTATTATTGTTTTTTTAAGTAATAGATCTCAGAGTTGTTGTTGATGGGCACCATAGTGAGTATAGGAATGTGATATCCGGTGTTCCACACGGTAGTGTTTTTGGCCCATTACTTTTCATACTATATACACATGACATGTGGTTTGGCCTAGAAAACAAGCTTGTTGCATATGCAGATGATGCTACTCTCTCTGCATCAATTCCATCCCCTGAATGTAGATCTGGGGTTGGTGAATTCCTAAATAGAGATTTAGCTAAGATTAGTGCATGGTGCAAATTATGGGGTATGAAATTGAATCCTAACAAAACTCAAAGTCTGATTGTAAGTAGGTCAAGGACGGTGGCTCCTCAACATCCGGTTCTCAGTATTGATAATGTTTCTTTAAATTTGTATGACACTCTTAAAATTTTAGGTGTGATGCTCGACAGCAAATTTACTTTTGAGAAACACATTAGGTCTGTGTCTTCTTCAATTGCACAAAAAATTGGCTTATTGAGAATGTCTTACAAGATTTTCGTTGATCAATCTATTCTGAAGAAGTGTTTTAATTCTTTCATTCTACCTTGTTTTGAGTATTGTTCTCCTGTCTGGTGTTCAGCTGCTGATTCTCATCTTAATTTGTTGGACAGAAACTTACGGTCTATTAAATTTCTTATTCCTGATCTAGATATTAATCTTTGGCACCGTCGTTCAATTAGTTCATTATGCATGTTGCATAAGATTTTTCATAACTCTGACTATCCTTTACATTCAGATCTTCCGGGACAATTCCATCCTGTTTGCAATACTAGGCAGGCAGTTAATTCTAATAGCCAGGCCTTTTCCATCATGAGGCTCAATACTACACAGTATTCTAGAAGTTTTATTCCAGCTGTTACCAAGTTATGGAATGATCTTCCTAATCGGGTAGTTGAATCAGTAGAACTTCAAAAGTTCCAAGTTGGAGCAAATATTTTTATGTTAACCAGGCTGACATGAGTCTTTCTATAGTTTATATGACATATCTGTTTTTGACGTTGTTAGTAGTGTTTATAGGACGTATCTGTTTTGACGCTGTTACTGTTTTTTAGAATGATATATTGTTAATTTATTTTCATTTATTTATTTCCTTATTTCCTTTCCTCACTGGGCTATTTTTCCTTGTTGGAGCCCTTGGGCTTATAGCATCTTGCTTATCCAACTAGGGTTGTAGCTTGGCTAGTAATAATAATAATAATAATACCACTGTCAAGGATATGTACATATACAGTATAAGTAAAAAATATTCATAATATAATTTCCAAACTTATTAAAACCATCTTATAACAAATACTTGTAACACAGTTTTCATACAGTTTACTAAAAAGCTATTATTATCGTTAGTTATTATCACTTGGATGTGTAAATGCGTTCGTTAGTTCATTATGATTGGCAATGAAACGTAAATATGAGCATCGTATGTAGAAAAGACATTATATTTTGTAGAATTAGCTTTATTTTGTATTTCTAAAGATACCTTAATTAAAACAAAATTTGTAATAACATCTTTATACAACCAAACCCTAGCCCATACACAGATGGTTTTGTATTTTAGCAGTCATCTTATACTATAGATGAGATAAATTACTTAAAATTTGCCTTTATTGTTACCTATTTTAATCTATAGGTTGTCCTATAAGCGAATATATACGGTATTTACATTTATTTACATATTCATTTACAAATATAGTACAGTATGCTTGTATATTGTAGATTTCTTTATGGTTTTGTTTTATTCTAATAGTAGGAAAAGTAGTAGCAGTTCCAAGATTACTCACTAGTGTTTTCTGGTACTGTACAGTATTAAGTTTTCTTTGATTTGGCCCATGCTTGACGTACAGTAATCTTTGTTTATTCCAACACGGAGTACTTACCTCGAACTACTTTCTTAGGAGTATCTGGGATCTCCTCCCAAACCGACCAAGAATTTTGCATAGTTCCCCGTATCTCCGTTTTCCCTTGTCGGGTCCCTCCGTGGCGGATGGATACTCACCCTGAGGTGACCCGGGGTCAGCGTGCGAGAGCGCGCTGCTAGGTCTGTGTCACCATTAAGCATCTGGTCGTGGCGTAGATAACATCTCGGCGCTCTCTCTCACATCCCGTCCGACCCACCATTGTATTCCACGTGTTCCCTTTGTGCTTTCCCATTCACATCCTCTCCTTGTGTTCTTGTGTTGCTTGTGTATTCGTGTATTCCTGTATGGAATCTCAACGTCGTGGTCCCAGGTCCAATGCCGGTAAGTCTTGCGGGGCTTGGCTTTCTAAGCCCGATGTCAATCCGCACACGTTGTGCTCCTCGTGTAGAGGCAGTGTGTGCTCGCCTGCCTCCACGTGTCCGGAGTGTGCGTCCTGGCCAGAGTTGCAGTGGACTGTACGCAACAAAGAAGAAAAAGGCGTCGAAGCGGTCTCCTAGGAAGCCGGGTATCAGCTCGCCCTTGACGTCTCCTTCAGCGCCTTGAGAGAGAGGTTTTCCTTCCCCTTCCCCTACCCAGAGTAGGGGACGAGGTAAGTCCGTTGCGGGGAAGTGGCCCATTGCCGTTCCCCATGAGTCTGATGCCATTGATGCTAATTGTATTGTGCCTACGCAGACAAGGGGGGGGGTCTGCTAGTGTGGCGGAAGTGTGTTCCATAGACGAGGTTCTGGTGCCCGCAGGACCCATCTCGAGTGAAGACCCGGTGTGGGGGAGGTCAGGAACAGCTCCTTCCCCCCATCATGGCAGTGCTTTTCAGGAACAGCGGTTTTCTGGGGCGGCCTAGACAAAGAAAGGCAGGCCATGTGCTCTTCAGACCCTGACTCCATTGTGTGGATGGTGCCAAGGACCCCCTTCAGGTCACCCATGCGGCAAGAGGAGGAGTTTGCGGGCTGGTTTGCCTCTCGAGGGGCACTACTCACGCCCCTGGCGCCTTCGGCTTCTCTACCGCCGGACTTCATGCAACCCGTTACCCCGGTAGCACAATTACGAGCCCCTAGGTTAGTGGCAGAAGACACAGAGGACTCAGATAGCTCCTCTTCCTCTTCATCTACCTCGGACGTTTCCTCGTCCTTCAGTTCGTCATCGTTGGAGGACTCCAGCGGCCGGGAGACGAGAAGGAAGAGAAAGAGGTCTAACAGGAAGAAGTCGAGTCATACGCAGGCTCGTCGAGGAAGAAGGCAAAGGTTACGGGGAGGAAGAATAAGAAGAGGAATTCTTCTTAGAGGAAGTGGGTTAAAGTGGCTTTTACCCCTTGCGGGTCGAACAGGGCTCCTGCCGTTCCAGTGCCTGCCTTTGTGGCCGCTGGAGCCATTCCCGCGCCCTTGCCCAGTGTCTCTTCGGCGCCGTCCGCCCGTCCAATGCAGCGGTTGGCACACTTCAACTTTCCCTTGCCTTTGCCCGGCAAGTCACCGGCTCCGTCCGTTGAGCAGAGGCAGCCGCTGGCTCGGCCCGGCAGCATGGTGCCCACGCCCATAGTCTCACCGGCTCCATCCA
This sequence comes from Palaemon carinicauda, assembly GCF_036898095.1. Taxonomy (NCBI): domain Eukaryota; kingdom Metazoa; phylum Arthropoda; class Malacostraca; order Decapoda; family Palaemonidae; genus Palaemon; species Palaemon carinicauda. The sequence goes on from NC_090739.1 coordinate 19,091,028, forward strand.
GGCATCAGATGCAGCCGCTGGCACAACAGGACAGTTACTCTCCACGGATTCCCCCGGGAGGGGGTAGACCCATGACGGCTACCCCCGGCCCGGCGACTCCATCCGTGATGGGGACAGCCGCTCCAACGAGCCGGCCGGAAGTAAGGGATACAGCCGCCCCCACGGATCCATCCGTGATCGGAGATACAGCTGACACGGCGGATCAAGTGGTAGAGGGCTTATTGGACACTGGCAAGTGTTCCCCCGATGAAGTGTCCTCCTGCAGGAAGGTCTGGCACTGATCCGGCACCACCACAGGTTAGACGAGCCTAAACTGTCGTCAGAGCAGGCTTGGCTTTCGGGTTTTGGAAGGATGGTAGATAATCCGGTTCAACAGGAACCATCCTTGACCCTATCTCTAGCTCCGGACGTGGCCCTGGGCATGGACCACGTCGACCGGTTTGTCGCAGGGCACAAGAACTCCCTTAGAGCCCAAGGGTCCTTCAAGCTCCTGCCTGAACTGAGGACCCAGAAAATGTTTTATGTGCCGGAAGGGCGTCATGCGGGACCCCGCACGTTAGAAGAAGCCGTCGCGACGTTAAACCAGGGCAGTGCAGATGACAGGAGCCTTACTGCCCCGGAGGTCTTCTCTCAAGCGGAGGCCACTATGATGGAGGACACTTCACAAGACATCATAAATGTAACCTCCTGGCTGGACTGGTGGGCGTGCACCCTGGCAGGGTTCCAGCTCTCCCACGATCTTTCAGTGCCAGAGAATCAGGCCCTACTACAGGAACTCATACGTTCGGGAGGGAAGGCGATGAAGTTCCTTACTTTCCAGGCACTGACCCAGACAGCAAACTGGGTGTTAAGGAGGAGGGATGCGATTCTTAACACGCTCCCCCGTAGACTTCCCGAACGTGAGGCAAAGTTCTTAAGAAATGCTCCGGTGTAGGGTGAGACCGTGTTCCCCCTTCAGGCAGTAGCGGAAATGTTGGAGAGAGTGGGGAAGCTTAAAGACTCGACGGAGCCCAGACAGTCAGCAGCAAGACGTCCTCCCCATAGGAGACCATCGGCGGACGGGGCCTACCCACCTACGCCACCAGCTAGACAGGAGGCCCCCTCCCCTTCCTGGCATCAATACCCGCGGCCCTCCCGCAGAAGTGGTGCCCTTGCCCAATCCTCCTTTAGGCAGAAATATGCTGGCTCAAGGCGATGTCGCTCGAACCGTCTCCCCAGAAGGAGATAGGAAGGGAGGCCCCCTACACCTTCCCACGCCTCAGTTGGGGGGATGCCTCAAACGTTATTGGTAAGCATGGCGGGACAACGGTGCGGACCCGTGGTCCATGACAGTCCTTAGGGAGGGATACAGGATTCCCTTCCTGACAGACCCGCCCCCCCTGATTCCCGAACATCGGGCAGAATGGCTGGCACCCAAGGATCACAAGAAGAGAGCAGCCTTGCAGGAAGAGGTGTCAGCCATGTTGAACAAGGGAGCACTGCAACCCGTCCAGGAATTGTCCCTTGGGTTCTACAGCAGACTCTTCCTGGTAGAGAAAGCTACGGGAGGTTGGAGACCAGTCATCGACCTCTCGGCCCTGAACAAGTTCATCAAGAAGACGTCCTTCAAGATGGACACACCGAAGTCGGTGCTGGCAGCCTTGAGAGAAGGGGATTTCATGATGTCCCTGGATCTCAAGGACACCTTTCAGATCCCCGTACACCCCTCCAGCAGGAAGCTCCTCAGAGTGAAGTGGGGATTTCAGTCTCTGTTGTTCAGGACCCTCTGCTTCGGCCTGTCAACGGCCCCTCAGGTGTTCACGAGGGTGTTCACCATAGTATCAGCCTGGGCACACAAGCAGGACATCAGGCTGATCAGGTATCTAGACGACTGGTTGCTGCTTTCAGCCTCAGAGGCAGCCTTAAAGGAACAGGGGGCGAAGCTATTGCAATTCTACAGAGAACTGGGGGTCACCATCAACTTAAAGAAGTCCCAGTTAGTCCCCACCACCAGGATGACGTACCTAGGGATGGTCCTGGACTCCCAGTTAGCGAGGGCATTCCCCTCTCAAGAGAGGCTGAACAACCTGGATCATGTTATATGACCATTCCTGACAAATGCACCAATGAGAGCCAAGGATTGGCAGAGACTCGTGGGCCACCTGGTCTCGCTGGAGAAGTTAGTTCCTCAGGGGAGGCTCAAGCTGAGGCCAGTCCAATGGAACCTGAAGGACCTCTGGTCACCGGGAGACCCTCCTCAGAACTTAGTCAGGATGACTGCGGCCTCCAGGAACATGCTCCTCTGGTGGGCCGACATGGCGAACACCCTAAGGGGAGTACCGTTTGCGTCCGGTCCTCCAGAGATTTTGCTCTTCACAGACGCGTCAAAGGAGGGGCAGGGAGCCCATCTGCTCGAAGAGACAGCAGAGGGAAAGTGGTCCACGGAGGAGAAGCCCCTCCACATAAACCTGCTCGAGCTCCTGGCAGTTCAAAAGGCTCTCGCAACATTCGCCCATCACCTTCAGGGAAATTCAGTAGCCCTGATGCGCGACAACGCCACCGTGGTGGCATACATAAAGAAACAGGGAGACTTGAGATCAAGGGAACTGTGCGACCTCACGTCTCAGATCCTGGAATGGGCCAAGAGGAACCACATCATTTTCACAGCCAGGTTCATTCCGGGGAAGAGAAACGTTCTGGCCGACGGCCTCAGCAGGGCAGGGCAAGTAGTGGGGTCAGAGTGGTCCCTACACCCGCAAGTGGCACAGGAGGTCCTCCAGTTGTGGGGTTCACCGGTAATAGACTTGTTCGCCACGAGACTCAACACTCAGCTCACCGTGTTCTGTTCTTCTGTGCCAGACCCGGCAGCAGCGTTTGAGGACGCCTTCCAGCACTCATGGGACGGACTCGACGCATATGGCTTTCCCTCCTTCGGGATTCTCAGGCAGGTGCTTAACAGGCTCAGACAATCAAGGGCTACAAGGATGACTTTGGTAGTGCCCTGGTGGCCGGAGAGGGAGTGGTTCGCGGATCTACAGGACCTGGCCACCCTTCCTCCGTGGCTCCTGCCAGTAAGGGAAGATCTGCTGCACCAGCCTCACTTTCGAAGGTTTCACGAAAACCCTCAGTGCCTTCAGCTACACGCGTGGAGGTTATCGAGCGCCTATTAAGGAAGGAAGGGTTCTCGGAGAAGACAGCTTCGAGGATGTCAGGGTATCTTCGGAAGTCCTCGAGCGTAGTGTACCAGGCCAAGTGGGCCACGTTTGTGAAGTGATGTGCCACACAAAACCTGAGACCCTTGGATGCATCAGTCCACAAGATTGCAGACTTCCTGGTCCACCTGAGGGACGACTTGGGGGTCTCCATTCCAGCTATCAAGGGGTTCCGAGCAGCCCTGTGGCAGGTTTTTCAACTCAGAGGCATCGACCTGGGGGCCTCTCGCCAGATTTCTATGCTCATCAGGAGTTTCGAGCAATCTTGTTCCCCACGCGCCTCAAGGGTCCCGCAGTGGGACGTGCCCAAAGTTCTCAAGGTTTTGACAAGGCCTCCCTTCGAACCCCTTAAGGACATCCTGGATAAAGACCTCACTCTCAAGACAGTGTTCTTACTAGCTCTAGCCTCAGCCAAGCGCGTGAGTGAGCTCCACGGCTTGTCATTCGAGGTCTCGCACTCGAGAGGGTGAAAGGACCTGTCCTTGAAGTTTCTGCCTGAGTTTGTGGCCAAAGCGCAGAACCCGGCCATTGCAGACCCGAGGTTCGAGGGGTTCTCGGTCCCAGTAATCCCTCACTCAGACAACCCGGAAGACTTGCTCCTGTGCCCAGTGAGAACAATCAGGAAATGCCTTAGTAGGACAGCCAGACTCAGGCCAGCCATCAAAAGTCAGTTTGTCTCTTCAGGCCCAATAAAGAGGGCAGTATCTAAGAACATGATCTCCTTCTGGCTTCGGCAAGTCATCAAGAGAGCTTACGACAGTGAGGGGTACCCCACGACCCCATGATATTAGAGGCCTTAGCACTTCTTTGGCATTTGATAGCAACATGGCAGTGGGCCAAATCATGCGAGCAGGTACATGGTCCAGGCAGTCCACTTTTACGGCTCACTACCTGAAAGACTGTACGAGGAAATCCCTGGACTCCTTCTCCATTGGTCCAGTGATTTCCGCCATGCAACAAGTTCAAGTTAAAAGCCCCGGGTAGCCCGAGGGAAGTAATTGTAAGCGACACAAGTTTCTTCCTTGCTACCCTTTTTCCCTTTCCTTTCCTCCTCCCATGTGACAGATGGATGCTGAAGAAGCCCATGTCCAGATTATGCATAAAGGTGAGTTATACAAAAGGTTAGCTTTTGCGTGCTTCCCCCGACTCTCCTACCTTGTCCATTGTGTCGTCTAGACCTAGCCTCCTATCTAGGTCCCATGTCCTGGGATGGTAATGGGGGTCTTCCGGCCTGTAAGTCCACCCCGCCTCCGAAAATGTAAGTCTCCTAAGAAAGTAGTTTGAGGAAAGTACTCCGTGTTGGAACAAATCACAAATTTTAAACATTTAACTTAGCCGGTGGATATATATATAGCTAACGTTAACTTAGCCGGTGGATATATATATAGCTAACGTTAACTTAGCCGGTGGATATATATATAGCTAACGTCTCTGACGTCCGGCAGAAAATTCAAAACTCGCAGGCAATCGAAGATTGGGTAGCTAGGTGTACTACTAGCGCCACCACTCGCCAGGATACTTGAACCATTCCTCAAGTCCTCGGTTCTTCTCTGCCGCTGTGGCGAGAACATTGGAACTTTCATGCTTGCGCATAACCTTCAAGTTTGCAATAGCTTTGGTGAAGTACTTGTTTTTTGGTTAATGGCTTTCGCTTGATTGGATTTTCTTATGATTTTTCCTGAAACTCTTTTTGTTTTGACTATTTTGACCCTTGCTTGTTTGATCTCCCTCTGGATATTCCATAATGGCCGACCCTTCCCCTGTGTATAGGAAGTGTGTGAAAGGCTTTAAGACCCGCCTTCCTTAGGCCTCAATCGATCCCCACTCCATTTGTACTAAATGCCGAGTAAATTATGTATTTTTATGGATCGATGTGATGAATATTTTAAGAAAATATTTTAAGAAAATTTTTGTCTTTTTTTTTTTTTTAATTTCTTTGGATAGTCTTCGATCTGTTTTCAAAGATTAACTAGCGTTCAGTTTATTTATGCTACGCAGTTTTCCGTCTATCGTCACGATATTACTTTTTCACTTTGTATCGATTTTTACGAATAGTACATTCTTCTTACAAACTGAAGTTTTTAAGTTGTACTAGATAAAAGGAACATGTTATTTTGCAATTAATTAGTCCTTTTAGTATTTTACTTTAGTCAAGTAGTCTTTTATTGTCGGAAAGTGAGTGGCTTGAGCCATTACTCTCGTAACTTAGAGAGAGAGAGAGAGAGGAAACGTAGTTCTTCTCTATCCAGGTATTTATTCTCGTCCCAAGTCACTGTACAGGGAGAGAGAGAGAGAGAAAACGTAGTTCTTCGCGATCTAGTTTTTTATTCTCATCCCAAGTCACTGAACTTTATTAACTTATACTTTATATATTTCACTTTTACATTACTTATATATATATGTATATATGTATATATATATATATATATATATATATATATATATATATATATATATATATATGTTTATTATTTATTACATGTGTGATACACTTATGTACTGATGAGCCTACACTAAAGGACATATTTTGCGATTCTAGCCTTTTGGGTTAAGGGAGAATTGCTTGCTACAGACGGGGGTTAACTTTTGTCCGAGGTAAATCACTAAAGTGCCAGTGTTTTTGCGGTTAATATGTTCAGTGCTGTGGAGGGTGCGTCTGCTTGAACCTGTTGTTCACCTGGCCTTAGACCTCTTTCAAGCTTCCCAACCCCTGGGAGAAGGAATGTCGATCGGCGAAAGGGTACGAAAGGCGTAGCCGCTCGAGCAGGCGTCCCCTCGAGCGTTCCTGATGTCGTATCACAGGACGTTCACCCTCACCCTAGGAAAGGTGAGGTTGTTTACATCGTCATCGGATAATGTGAGTGACAGAGGACATGCAGCTACAGGCTGTCCTCGCTAATGCAGGATTTTTAGTCTGCTGGCCATGAGGTAACTCCTCTAGCGAATCGAAAGCTTTTCCGCAAACGTTCAAGCTTCCCAGCGAGCGGTCGTAGTAGCGGGCACAGATTTTCGCGCGACCGCTTTACGCTACGTTGTACGTCAAGTTAGATGTGAAGTCGAACAGCAAGTTTGACGTGAAGTCGAACAACAAGTTAGAAGTGACGTTCAGCTCCATTCTTGTTACGCTATACGTCAATTTAGACGTAAAGTCGAACAGCAAGTTAGACGTGACGGTCAGCTCCTTTCCTGTGATGCTATACGTCAAGTTAGACGTGAAGTCGAACAGCAAGTTTGACGTGAAGTCGAACAGCAAGTTAACGTGATGTTCAGCTCCTTTCTTGTGACTCTATACGTCAAGTTAGACGTGACGTCGTACGTCAAGTTGGCCTCTTCTTTCGCCAAGTAGATGCGCAGTCGTATGCGATGCCTAGCGTCAGAATCGCCCAACCAAACAGGCCATCAAGACTTCCATACTTCAGTTGGATTCTTGTCTGAGGAAGAGGCTGTTACACACCTTTCCTCGCCTGATGTTTTAGAAGAGTTCTTGCCTCATAGAAGTTTACCCTGGGAGCGGCAACTTCGACATCTTCTTATCCTAAGATGGTTCTTTCTAGGTCTTGCTTGAGTCTGTGGTTCAGATTTTGTCCTGCATGGACAAAGCCGTAAGGGATGGATCAAATGAACTGGCTGCTTTTTTTACGGCGGGTGTCCGTAAGAAGAGAGAAACATTGTGCTCCTTCCTGGCTACGCTAGTTACTCCTTGTCAGAAGTCGGAGCTTCTGTTTGCACCGCTTTCTCGTTCACTTTTTCCCCAGGAACTTGTGAGGGAAATAGCTTCATCACTAGCATTGAAGGACACCCATGATCTGGTATCTAAAATGGCTCGCAAGGTGCTGCCTTCATCGTTTTCAGGCAGCAGACCGAAGGTGGATACCCCTGCATCTAGATTCATTCCTCCCTTTCGTGGTAGAGCCTCCAACAGAGGCAACTCTCGCTCTGATGGTAGACGAGGTAAAAGGAGGGGAGCTAGATCAAGTCTTGGCAGAGTCTGACTGCCCCCAACTTCAGACAGCAGTAGGAGCCAGATTGAAGAACTTCTGGCAGGCTTGGGAGTGAAGAGGAGCAGATCAGTGGTCTGTCCTCTTGTTGTAGGAGGGGTACAAAATACCCTTTTTAAAGAAACCCCTCTACTCCAAGAGCCGATAGATCTCTCTCCCAGATACTGGGAGGATGCAAGAAGACAAGCTTTGCACATACAGGTGTCCCTTTTGTTTAAAAAAGGGGGCTGTGGAGAAGGTGCTAAACCACCAGTCTCCAGGCTTTTACAACCGCCTCTTCCTAGTTCCAAAGAACTCAGGGGGTTCGAGACCAGTGCTGGATGTGAGCGGGCTCAACGCGTTCATTCTAAAATCGAAGTTCACAATGGAGACTTTCAAGTCTGTGCTAGCAGCAGTGAGGGAAGGCGACTGGATGGTCTCTCTAGACCTCCAAGACGCATACTTCCATATCCCTATTCATCCGACCTTCCAACACTATCTAAGGTTCGTTTACGGGAAGGAAGTTTTCCAGTTTCGAGCTCTGTGCTTCGGTCTCGGCACCGCCCCTCTTGTGTTTACGAAGCTCATGCGGAACGTAGCGAGCTTCCTGCATTCGTCAGGTATCAGAGCCTCCCTATACCTAGACGACTGGTTACTCAGGACGTCGTCCTTCGATCGCTATCTGAAGGATCTCAGATTGACTTTGGCCCTAACGAAATAGTTGGGTCTCCTAGTCAACAAGGAGAAGTCTCAACTGACCCCATCTCAAACAATTCTCTATTTGGGGATGGAGATACGGAGTCTAGTTTTTTGGCTTTTCCTTCGCCCACAAGACTAGAACAAACTCTCATAAAGATTCGTCTTTACCGAAGGAAGAGCATTTGTTCTGTAAGGAAGTGGATGAGTCTACTGGGAATACTCTCGTCACTGGAGCAGTTTGTTTCCCTAGGGAGACTCAATCTTACCCCTCTCCAGTTTCACCTCAACCAGCATTGGGACAAGGAAAAGGGCTTAGAAGCAGTGACCATTCCGCTTCCAGAGACGGTCAAGAGCTGCCTGAAATGGTGGGATGACAATCTCAGACTTCAGGAGGGCCTCTCTCTTGCACACAAGAACCCAGACCATGTATTGTGCTCAGACACTTCGGACTCGGGGTGAGGAGCAACACTAGGCAAACTAGAATGCTTGGGCCTATGGACCAAAGACCAGGAGAGTCTTCACATCAACCAGAAGGAGCTTCTGGCAGTTCTTTTGGCCCTTCAAAGTTTCGAAAGTATAATCCAAAACAAGGTAGTGCAAGTAAACGCAGACAACACCATAGCGTTAGCCTACATTTCCAAACAAGGCGGGACCCACTCGCAGTCCCTTTACTTCACTGCAAGGGAGCTTCTGGTTTGGGCAAAGGAGAGAAACATCACCTTACTAACAAGGTTCATACAGGGAGAAAGGAACGTGATGGCAGACTGCCTCAGCAGAAGAGACCAAGTCATTCCCAGAGAATGGACTCTGCATCAGGAGGTTTGCGAGAAACTATGGCGGATATGGGAACGTCCGTCCATAGACCTATTCGCAACCTCGAGAATGAAGAGGCTTCCAACATACTGCTCTCCAGTTCCAGATCTAGAGGCGGTCCACATCGACGCGTTCTTGCTGGACTGGTCTCTCCTGGAAGTGTATGCGTTTCCCCCCTTCAAAATCCTTTACAAAGTCCTACAAAAGTTCGCCTCTCACGAAGGGACCAAGTTGATATTGGCTGCTCCCCTCTGGCCATCAAGAGAATAGTTCACCGAGGTACATCAATGGATGGTGGACATACCAAGAAGCCTGCCAATGCGGTTAGATCTGCTCCAGCAACCGCACATGAAAAGTTTCCATCAAAACCTCCACGCTCTTCGTCTAACTGCCTTCAGACTATCGAGAGACACTCTAGAGCTCGAGGTTTTTCGAAGGAGGCAGCTAGAGCGATTGCCAGAGCAAGGAGATCCTCTACCATCAGGATATACCAGTCCAAATGGGAGGTGTTTCGAGATTGGTGCAAAGTCACCTCAATTTCCTCGTCCAATACCTCTATAGCCCAAATCGCTGACTTCCTGCTACACCTTAGGAGTGAGCGTAACTTTTCCTCCTCTACCATTAAAGGTTACAGGAGCATGTTGGCTGTGGTTTTCAGGCACAGGAACCTACTATGGGTTTCACAGACAGTGCAAGTGCGATTTTTTGCAATTATTCTGTAACGAACAGTCGTATCAATACGAGATGTTGCTATAGGGTATTACACCCAGTGAGGAAATTTATAGGGGTATAATGAATCGTTAATTATTAATTATAAAGACACTTGCCCCTATGCCAAAGGGCAAAATCTCAATCATCCAGTCACAAAACCGAACAATAATATACAGAACCTCTACCTCCACCCCCTCCCTCCCTCTCCTTTCATCCCTCACCTGCTCTTCCCCTGCTTCAAGCTATCTCTCTCCACCTCCACGCCATCCATCCCTCTCCGTTCTTTACCTTCCCTTCATGCTCTCTTTCTGAGAAGGTAGCTTAAGTTGCAACTTATTTTGTATGATTTTTTTTTTATATCAAGCACTCTATCTATCTATCTATCTTATCTAATTATAATATTTATTGTTGTAGATATGGAACAATTCAATCGGTTGTTACCTATCAGATGACTGACTGCTTTAATCACTGGTTTGCTCATCTCTCTCTCTCTCTCTCTCTCTCTCTCTCTCTCTCTCTCTCTCTCTCTCTCTCTCTCTCTCTCTCTATGGTATTGGTTATGTAAATAATTAGATTGATAGAACAAAAAATCATAAAAAAATATGTTTAAATCAAAGCAACATTCAGAGAGAGAGAAAGAGAGAAGGAAAGACGTAGGGCAGGTGAGGGAAGAAAGGAGAGGGGAGGAAGAAAATGGGGGTTGGAGGTGAAGGGGGTTGTAGGTAGGCAGAGCTCTTCCAACCTGGTGTTCGTTTTCTTGCTTGGCTAATGAGTTTTGCCTCTTGGTATAGGTACAAAAGTCTTTATTATTTACAATAAATGATTCATGATACTCCTATAAATTTCCTTACTGGGTGTAATACACTATAGTAAAATCTCGCACTGATACGAGTGTTCGTTACAGAATAATTGCAAAAAATCGCACTTGCACTGTCTGTGAAACCCATAGTAGACCTCTCTAACAATAAAGACCTTCTCAAGTCTTTCGAGACTTCCAAGGAGCATCGAATAGTGACACCAGCTTGGAATCTGGATGTTGTCCTGAAATTTCTTATGTCTTAGAAATTTGAACCTTTACACTTAGCCTCTTTTAAAGATCTTACCTTAAAGACACTTTTTCTAGTGAGTTTAGCAACTGCAAAGAGAGTTAGTGAGGTTCATGCCTTCAGTAAGAACGTCGGCTTCTGTACTGGAAAGGCAGTATGCTCCTTGCAACTTGGTTTCTTGGCCAAGAATGAGCGTCCTTCCCATCCATGGCCGAAATCTTTTGAGATTCCCAACCTGTCAGATGTGGTTGGTGACGAGATAGAGAAGGTCCTGGGCCCTGTGAGAGCACTTAAATTTTACCTAGACAGAACCAACAATTTAAGAGGCGAGTCTGAAGTCTTATGGTGTTCGGTCAAGAAGCCCTCCTTACCGATGTCAAAGAACGCCTTATCGTATTTTGTCAGGTTCTTGATTAGAGAGGCTCACGCTCACTGCGGTGAGGCTGACCTTAGATTGCTGAAAGTAAGAACACATGAAGTCAGAGCTGTGGCAACTTCAGTGGCTTTCAAGCAAAATCGATCCCTACGAAGCATTATGGACGCAACCTTTTGGAGGAGTAAATCTGTGTTCGCTTCACATTACTTAAAGAATGTCCAGACTCTTTACGAGGACTGCTACACTTTGGGACCATTCGTAGCAGTGAGTGCAGTAGTGGGTGGAGGTTCTACCACTACATTCCCCTAATCCTAATACCTTTTTTTCTTCTCTTGAAACTATTGTCTTTTTGGTTGTATGTGGAGACTGGGACAGTCTTCCGCTATCATTTGATTTTAGCGGGTGGTCAAACTTGTTTCTTGAGAGCGCCCAGATCAAGGGTATTGGTTGAGGTCCTGTCATAGGGGTGTTCACCCCAGATATGACAGCTCCTAGAGGTCTTTCAGCCCCATGAGTGGATCGCTGGGCTTCATAAGGATAGCGGACTAATGAGGTAGAGAATCATAAAAGTCAGCTTCCTTATCAGGTACGAACCCTTAAGTTTGTTTTTATCAAAACTCTTGAGTTATAATCCTATGTTGTTTACTTCTGGTCTCTTACCCTCCACCAAGGGTGTCAATCAGCTATATATATATCTCCACTGGCTAAGTTAAATGTTTAAAAATTATATTTTCATATTAAAATAAATTTTTTAACATACCCGGTGGATATATATAATTAAACTCCCTCCCTTCCGCCCCTCTAGAGACCTATGGGCAGAGAAGACCTGAGGACTTGAGGAATGGTTCCAGTATCCTGGCGAGTGGTGGGGCTAGTAGTACACCTAGCTACCCAATCTTAGATTGCCTGCGAGTTTTGAATTTTCTGCCGGACGTCAGAGACGTTAGCTATATATATATCCACCGGGTAAGTATGTTCAAAAATTTATTCTAATATGAAAATATAATTTTTAAGTAATTTATATTTTTCCTAACAGTACTTACCTCGAACTACTTTCGGGTTATTGCCCACCCATCCTGCCCCGAGTGTCTTACAGGAGTTTGAAATAGTACTTGAACATATGCTTACTGGCGACACAGACCTAGCAGTGCGCTCTAGCACGCTGACCCCGGGTTGCCTCAGGGCGAGTATCCACCCGACAAGGGAAAACGTTGATAGGGGGAACTACAGAAAATTCTTGGTCGGTTAGGGAGGAGACCCCAGATACTCCTAAGAAAGTAGTTTGAGGTAAGTACTGTTAGGAAAAATACAAATTAAAATTTATGATTTTTGTGCTTTTCATTTATAGCAATTTATTTTCCTTAGTTAGGTCATCCAAGGGTGAAAAACGAAAGTTGCTAGCTTTTATTTCATCTCGGATGTTGGGCATATATAGGAGGCCTGTAGCCTATACAATTTGGTAGGATTTTGCTTGATTTTATGCTCTGGGAAACAGTTTTGATACAACGGACTGTTAGCGATAACGGACACCCTTTCACCCCCTATTAGTCCATTATTGCAAGGTTCAACTGTATATCACTGTGTGTGGCCATATAGTCAGACAAGACGAAAGCCATGTTAGGTGACATGTTAGTTAGTGTAGCCTGTTTTTTCAGTTTTTTGTCCGTTTCTTTTAAAGACTTCAGTATAACTGTGTAGCTCTTCATATATTTATGGAATTTACAGTACATGCTGGATTATTAATTTTTGTGTTACAGAAACTTGAATTCCTATCTTGTTACAAATGCAGTACAGTATAAAGCCCTCGTTTATTGGTATTTTTCTTTATAGCCCATAACATTAACTAATAGTACTGCATTTTTAATTGTCAGTCAAGTTATGTAGAAGTTACAAAAAAAAAACTTAAGGGTGATGGATAAGCTGAAGAGGAGTAGGTAAGCTTTGTGAGGAAAGACGAAAAAGCTTAAATATATGGTGCTTTGTAATATGATAAGTAATGTGAGTCTTTTCCTAGTTCAAACAGCAAGAAATATTTTCATCACATAATGTTTTTAATACTGTACTCTGGAAGGTTGTAAGAGGAAATTTATTGCCGATGTACAAGGATTTTCCATACTTATAATTCCCTTAAAGGCAATCAGAGCAAGTACCTTTTGGCCAACTTATAATGCTTATTTTTTGTCAATGAAATTGCTTTTTTATTTTTTTATTCAATTTTTTCTTTTATCAACAAATTGCTCTGTTCAGCTTTTAACATGACACTAAAATTTGTACTGCCAAACATTTCCAATTAGGCATTTGAATATTTGCAGAAAGGGCCTGGAGCTCCTTAGAACAATATTTTTTGGTATTTTTCACAATTATATCCCTGTAACACCAGTTACTAAACAGGGCTAAGTAAAAAAACTAACAGCTAACTGTATTACACAATGACTTGAACATTCACTTATGTAACAGTAGCAGTTTAAACTTCTCTTCCAGTATGAAACTCAAACTGAGCACAGAATGCTGTTCTGTATTTGCTCTTATATGACTTGATGTGTTTTTTTTTTTTTTTTTTTTTTTTTTTTTTTTCCAGCTAAAGTGTATTCACACTTGCACAATTTTAAATGTACCTAAACTGAAAAAAAAAAAAAAAAAAAACTGATGTATGTAAGACCAAATACAGTACAGTATACTCGGTCATGTTAGAGGGGAGTGAATTGGATCTAATACTGTTATACTTACATATATCAAGGCACTTCCCCCAATTTTAGGGGGTAACCGACATCAAACAAATTTAACAAAAAAGGGGACTGTTATATGAGTGGATTTTCAAGCCCTTGAGTAATGCAGAACTTTAATGGTTTTTTATCTTTCCAATTTAGTGTTATATAACTGAATTCTTTCCTGTTTTCTATGAATACTATGACTCCTGTTCTCTGAAGGCTGATATACAGAAGTATCTTTCCAGTATCATTAGAGTGCATAAGTTATTTACAGTTTTTCAGCATTCACTGGTGTGTCTGTTACCTGGCCCTGCAAATGATGAAGTTTGACTCTATTCTAACTTTATACAAGACTTCTGTCCAAAAATGAATTCTAGTAATACAAACTTGAAATAAGAGTGCGGTACGATAAGTGTCAACACAAAATTTATTATAATAAATGCATACACTTTTTCCACAGCAGGATGTACAAATGTTTCTTTAATTTTTTTATAGGATGAGAACCCCTCACTAGAGAACCTTTTAGAGCCACTAGTGAGTAAGCTGTTGACTGATCCACAAGATCCATACATCACTATATCACCAGAGACGCCTGATGCTCATGTGGCATTTCTTCTCCGTGCTAATTTTATAAGGAGGCACCCAGAGGATGCCACAAAATACAGGTATCTTGATACAAGATTTTAAGGTGGTATGAATTTGTAATTATGTAATGAAGGTTATATGTAGATGAATTGTATTGGGTCATTTTCATATAGCATTTTCATTTTATTTTCATTTTATAATGGTATTATTTAGTTTTCACATTGGTTTGAAGTGAGCGACGGCTTACATTTATGCATTTATTGGAGTGATGATGATATCTCTACCCTTTGGGTGGGAGATCATTCAATTAAAATAAGACCCCAGGTCTTTTACCCCCCATCTATTCAGTATAAAACTACAGTCAGTACCAAAGACTATTGTTTCAACTGTTTTTTTTTTAAATTTCCATTTACCCTTACTGTTGCAGCTCCTGCTTCTTTGTTGTTACTTAGTGATGAGTTCTTAACCCATTTTCCTTTTAATTATTACCTTTGTGTTTATTACATGACTAAATACAAGTTACATCCTCCCTGGATTGTGTTCCTAGTTAGCATCATGCCAGCTTGATTTTCCCGAGTGATATGGGTTAATCTTTTCAACTTTGGCCAACTTTGTTTCTGTATGCAGTATCCAATTTTTCAAATATCACATGTAAAACTTGAATTTTGTTTCATGAATAAAATATTTTTAATAAGTAAAATATAAATATTCAATCTAAAGCCAAGCTAAATTATTAAATCAAGAATTGAAAGGAATTGAATATTACTTTTTCTTGTGTCAAAGTAACTAAGATCTATCACTAAAGAAAATGCATTTGATTGAATATGAATATAGCTGTGACTCTTAAAAGGTGCAATGAAGATACTGTACCAAGTTTTAGTATATGAAGAAAAGTAGCACTTTTATTTTATTTTTAAGGAGGGACATTTCTATCTACATAATGGGTTAATGTATTGTTAATTGTAAGTTTGAATATTATGAAACTCAATGTTAAACTTCATCTTGTAGATTCCTAAAACTTTTATTTTATTAATTGGTTCAACATTGGTAAGATCTTTTGCTTTTCACTTAGCTGAGTTTCAGCTATGAAATTCTTGGTTGCAACACCAATCTCAGGAAAAAGGGACTCATCTTTTCCTTTAACATATTCTCTCTCTCTCTCCTTTGTAATAGAGATACCGGAGTTCAAATAATTCTCCATAAATTTACCAGAATAGTCCTGCAGGGATTGTATATAATCAGATTATGAATTTTAAATTATTTCAATAATGATAGATACAATATATGATGCCCATTCCTCTCCTGACCATGCATAGGAGTGTTTTGTAAAGTTGGCTATGTATCTTGTTTCTGAACTAGTAGTACTGTACATAATACTGGTTTCATTTCCAACCATGCTGCTGTGTGCCCTTCTGTTCAAGCCATTGGCCTTGTTGTTTATATTGTTCTGGACATGGGACAGAACAGTTTTCATCATTATCAGGTTCTTTCAAGGGTTTCTGTTCCATGGAACTCTGTTCTACTCGTAGTTCCCCTATTTACCTTTTATACTGACCTATTTGACTTCAACATTGAGGTTCTACTGCTAATATCTGGTGTTTTATACCAATTTTATTACTTCCAGACTTACTGTTCCATTCACCAACCTTTTGGAGCTGTACCATTCCCTTGGTATAATGCCAATCTATTAAGTGCCTTAACTACTAGCTGTTTCTAATAGTTTTCCATTATTCTGATATATATGTGTGCAGTCACTCACTTTCAACCATATCACAGGCAAAACAAGCCACTTACTTGTAATGTTTTATATTATTAACCATATCTATTTAGATGAATCCAGTGTGTGTATCATTTTCATGTAATAGGTTTTTTATATTTTACTTTAATATTAGAAAATAAATATCCCAAGTTTATTGAGGTTGGTGGCATAGAAAGTTGTTATTAATTGATGTAAGTTATACTACAGTATAATGCTGACATCCTGAGAAAAATTGCATTGTACTTTGATTGAATTTTTTGTTAATCGTAGTAATGTTTGTTACTATACGAATACAAACCCTTGTTCTTTAATGGTAGTATGATTTCAGTGAAGCTGAAACTCGGTTGTTAGAATTTTAAGCAGCCACTGACATACTCTCATTGCTCCCAATCTTGGCTGTTTTTAATTTTCTTTTGCTTTTTTTTCCAGAATGTTTGTCTATGCATGTGGGTCTTCTCTGGTAAATCTGGCTGTAAGGTTCATTAGCAGGAAGGTAGTGGATCCCCATTTCTTGTCACCTTTTAGCAGTGGGAATGACTGCTCAATATCATTCCCCTGCAAAGTGTGTAGGGTGTAACTGCCTTCTCAGTGGTCTGAGCACAGGAGGACGAGGAAAAAGTCTGAGCGGGATTCATCACCTTCAGGGTCTTCGTCTGACCCTCTGGTACTTAAGCTGCTGAGCGTTCTCTGTCTCCCTTCTCTGGTGGGAATCCAAAAAAGTTGCAGGTGAGGCAGCCTTATGTCTTTCCCACAAAGAACCAGGTAACTCCCATCCTTCTCCTTGGGAGTCCAACTGTAATTGTTGATGACTATGCTGCCAAGGACATGGCTCTAAGGATGCTGTGGTTTTCCTTAGGCCTAGTGGGCATTCCATTGACAGAGAAGATGTTGCATGACACAGCAAGGACTCTTAAACCTTCTGCTGCTGTTCCTTCTTCCTCGACGCCCCTGCAGAACAAATGACTGACGTGATCCCCTCCGTCCAGGCCCTGACTACTGAAGGTGCAGTTAGATTAATAATCCTCATCTTCTGTTTCCCCATCTCAGCCAGCAAAGATATCTTCGATAATGACTAATGGTAAGGGGAAGAAATATCATTGTCCTCCCTCTCCTCCCAGCCTAATTCCTTCGACCTTGCCCTCTGTGGCAGTCTTGTTTTACTGGCTGTCCTCCCTCCTCTCCCCACCTAATTCCTTCAACTTTGCCCTCTGTGGCACTCCTTTTGCTGGCCATCTTGTGAAGGCAAAGAGAGAGAGCCTTTTGTGTGCTCAGCCTGCTCCTGTCCCCTTTCATATAAGCGACTTTACCTTTAGTTCTCCCATGGGATAAACTTCTACTCCAGCTATAAGCACAAGGTATGCTCCTCCATTATACAATGAGACTCCAGAGACTTAATATTGCAGAGGTTGAGAGATCTTCTAACCCCTTAGCGAGATCTATTGTACACATTCACCTGTGCTTGTGCATTCTTCAGTAGTGGACTCTCTATGTGCAAGATTATCCTCATAAGCTCTGTCTTCAGTGGATAACCCTATGCATGCACGATCATCTCGCCATCATCATTAGTCCTATACATACACCCCCCCCCCCACCCCACGTGTATGGTCACCCCTACACACACATTTGCCTTCAAGTAAGGCTAGAGACTTGAGAGTCCAATGTCTGCCACGTGAGATCTCCACGCACACAATCCTCGCGTGATAAGTCTCCACGCACATGGCATCTACGTGTTCAGTCACTGCACATAGCTCCCACGTAAGCTACATCTTCACATACTGGAGGTCCACGTTCAATGTCCACTTTTATATTCATCACACATTTTAAAACTTGATCCTCACACTCTGGGTCCTTACTTGCTAGTTCCCACTCTGTAGATCCCCAGGTGCTAATTTTCCACGTGCTAGATCACCACGTGATAGGTCTCCTCAAGTAGCAAGTTCCTAGCGTGATTACTCATTGGTGGACAATCAACCCTTGTCTCTCCAAGCTCTCGGCTCTTATTCATACCAGACTAAGCCCCATACTACACAGCTATTCCCTTAGTGTTAGTGCATTCTACATGGGAATGATCGTTAAGGATCAGATCACACCATGATCACTTTGCAGAACTAAGAAGCCCCAGGAAAATTAAGGAATCCACTCCTTCCTACTGGACCTCAAGGTACTACTGGAGTGATTGGGAAGTAAGACATCCATCCTCGGTTAGGAAGATACTTATCCTGTTGGTCAGAGAAGATGAGCAGGTTTCCCCAAGCCCACTATAGGGGCTCCTCAGCCTCTGGGAAGACTGTCCAAGGACAGCTTAGTCCACAGGTCTTATATGCATGATTCCTTGAAGCCATCTGTAGTACTGGGTTTCGTGCTGTCACCTAAGGCTGGCGCCGAAACAAGGGGCACCTCTAGGGCTTCACAGGAAGCAAGCCCTCTGGCTATTGGTTCCACCTCGTCAGGATACCGTCCAGGTTCGGTTTTAGGACTGGAGAGGTGACAAGCAGAACCCCAACACCACCCTTCAGTACGTATCGAGTTCTCTACCCTCTCAAGTGAAGAGAAATCCAAAGACACAATTGACTTATCGCATCTGATTCAGGATCTGCCCGGTGGATCAGAAAACCAGAAACTGAATCTACCTCTTCGAGGTACTATCTCTTATTATAGAACTAAATGATGTGGGAGAAGCATCCAGAGCTCCTGTCAAGGATGGAAACATCCCCAATCTCCATTAATTAATGCTTTGGTGTCCTTAGGGTTTGATGCCTGATCTGGAACTGGCCTTAGAAGCCGTAGATAGTATAGATGTACAGTACAGGTGAGGATCATGTTACGTTTCTATCACTCAAACTAGATTCTTTCTCCAGCACTCTCCTGTCAAAGGTGTTATATCTCTGAAGAGGACATTCCTTCTCTACCTATCGATGCCGGTAACAGTTCTGACACCAGGGACCTAAGTGGTAACACTGAGATCAGAGTACAAAATTTTTTCAGCATCTGAGGATGCCAACATTGCAACTGTGTTCTTGGCAAACTTCCAGGCAACCTCCTAGTTGGACTACTGGTTGGGGGCAGTGGCTTGCTTTGCAGATTCTCAGGATCTAGCAAATCCTGAGAATAAAAAGAAGTTCATAGACCTGGGTCTGTTTGGGGCAAATGTAGCCACTTCTGAGCCCATAGATCGGTGAACTATCTGGGTTTTCAAGTAGAGACTCGGTAGTGGCAAATAAGACAACTATAAGCACTAGCATCCAGGAATTCTTCAATTGGACAGAGTTTAGCAATCTTCCTGCGCAGGGGAGTCGAAGAGACAATGAAAAAGTGGAAGACAGGCCAAGACTCCCTCTTCACTGAGCTGTCACCTTTAAGGGCACGGGCATCTAGTCCAACTTTGGAAACAATGGCATCAACACATCTGAAACAAGGCTTGAAAAAGTTGCTCTTCCAACATCTTCCTCTCAGATATCTTCAGTCCTTTTACTCCTGCTCTGGCCAATCCAGAAGAAGAAGAAGAAGGGGCAGGAGAATGCTAAGAAAGGCAGTCCTCTTCTTCTACTGCCACGAGGGTGGAAGGATTATGAAGCCACCAAGCAAGGTGGCAGTAGCATGGGGCCGAGGATTGAATGGTAGATGTTTTTTGGGACAGGTACAGTACTGCCTCATGTCCTCCCCTCACATGGATTCTAACAATGGTGTTGACTCATCACCCAACTTCGGACAAGTACCTCGCCCTTCAGGCAGAAGTGAAGAAAAGTGAAGAAAATACTGGGCAAGGCTGCACTACAGATCTTACGGGATAGTTCTCAAGATTTTTACTGTTGTCGATTTCTCCTGGAGAAGTTGACTTTACTGGGAAGTGGAGAGTCATTGACCTTTTCCCCCTTGAACGATTTTCTGTTGAGGCTCTGTCCAAATTGGAGATGGCAAGCACTGTATGAGCTGTCATTAAGGGGAACAACTTTATGCCCTCTGGATCTGAGACACCTATTTCCAGATAAGTTTATTTGTCCTCCAGAAAGATCATCCACTTCATGCTCAGGGGAAGGTTCAAAGTCCTATGCTTTGATGGAGTGTCTTCCACCCCTTAAGTGTTCATTCACTTTTTCACATTTGTCTCTTCTTGGGCTCATGTCAGCGGCATATGCTCCTGAGATCCTTTCCTCCTGGAGAGAGTTCCTTCAGCATAGAGAGAAGCTTCTCTCCTTTTGTCTCGATCTGGGGATTGAGGTAAACCAAGAGAAGTTCAGTTTCATGCCCAAGTAGAGGATGGAGTAGCGGGGATTGCTGATAAAATACGACAGCAGCTAGTTATTCCCTCGAATAATCGCATCAGCTGACCTAGGAAAGTAACATGACTCTTACATTCCCAGCAATGATAACCAGATTAACAGTGGCAACACCTACTTGGACACCTCTATTCCTTGGAGAAGCTCATTCCACACAGGCATATCCATCAGCTCTCTCTTTAGTGGTGCCTTAAAAGCTACTGGTAAACAGCCTATGATCCAATCCCCTCACCATCTTGTTCTGGTAGAACAGAAAGTATGGGATGACTTGGCCTGGTGACTAAAGGATGGCAACCTCATCAAGAACACTCCTCTGAAGTGTCTTCCAGGAAAGTTGCTGTTTACAGATGCATTGAAGGCATCAAACTGTCTCAGGGTGCTAGTCCAAGGAAGATTTATTCCAGGCAATTATAATGTAATTTCCGACAAGCTCAGTTGCCAGGGACAAGTAAGGCAAGCAGAAAGGTCCCCTCATCTTCTTGTGATGAGGAGCCTTTTGACTTGGTGGTCTTTCCTCGCCGATAGACATGTTTGCCATAAAATTCAGCAAGAACCTGCCAGTCTCTACTCAATGGTCCCAGATCCATCAGCAGCACTAGAGGGTACATTTCAACACCCAAGGACAACCGCGACGTTGATACTCCTCCACCGTTTTGCCTGATTCGAAGGGTAGCCAATAGAATACTGACTATGCTGAACCTCATTATAACCCTGGTGGCTCCCAAATGGTACTCAGACCTGATGATGCTCCTGATCAAGGTACGAAGATAACAAATGAGCCAATCTTCTTTGCCAGCCCCATCTGCAGAGCATCACAACTCTGTGACATCCGTCACTTCAACAGTGGAGACTATCGGCATCTTCGGGCGAAAGCGAAAAGGTTTTTGCAAAATACCCATACAGATATCTGGATATCTCCACCGATCCTATACAGCAGTCTACCAGACAAAGTGGACCATCTTCTGCATTGGTGTCGTTAAAGGGGTACATCTACAGTCGCAGTCAATATACTTTCTCGTCTACTTTATACCAACAGAAACTCCTCTGTCTTAGTAGTGAAAGGCTATTGCTCAGCCTTGAGCCAGGTCTTTAAACAAGGGTTAGACATTTCCTCATCGTGGGAATTGTCAGTGCTCATGAGGAGCTCCGAGCAACCCTGCCCTCCAAGGAAACTCAAGCTACCTGTGTGGAACGTTACCAAAGTTCTAATGTCTCTGAAGAGAGTTCTGTATAACCTTTGAGGTAAGCAACAGTGAAGCGAGTAGGCGAACATCATAGCATATCACATTACTTTGAGATAGAGAAGGGTTTCTTTTACTTTCATCCATGAGTTTGTGACTAAAACTTAGAACCTGGCCATTGATGACCCCAGGTTTGAGACAGTCTCCATCTCCTTCCATTGGGAGATGGATACTACTTGAAGAAGGCACAGTTCTTCAGACCACAGCTTCAAAACCTGTGTATCAGTTCAGGTAGGCATAAGAAGAAAATCAGTAAGATTGCCATCTCCTTCTGCCTTCAAGAAATGATAAGGAGAGTGCACTTCCAATCAACAGGGGACCCAGAAGCACCTGCACTAGTACACAGTTATGAAGTCATGGAGATTGGTTGAACACTGGTCTTAGTACACAGTTACAAAGTCATGGAGACTGGTTCAACACTGGTCTTGCCCACAAAGTGGGGAAATCATAACAGCAGAATTAATCTTTAGGAAGAACCTTTCAGTTGGGCAAGTCGTGAAGGCAGGGGTCTGAAAACACCAAACGTCCTTCATAGTAGCCAACTGCCTGCAGGAATTTGCCCATAAGTCCTTAAACACATTCTCTCTGGGACCTGTGATAGCTGTTCAGCAGGTTGTATAGTATACCTAGCTCCTTCACAGGACATAAAACATTTCGTCTCTTAAGCTAGCGATCGCGACATTAGTCTCAAATGAGAGGTAGGAATGTCTGGCCTTTTTTCATTCTTTGGAGTGCATTGGTTGCACCATTATGTCGCTGGAACAAATTTTTATACAGATAAGATACCATGCCAAGCAACGATTCTATATAGGTTGTATAGAACCATTTCCCCCCAATCCTCCTTGCAAAGGGGAGGATGGACAGAAATGTAAACACATCATTTCAGGGGTTATATGCCAGTTAAGATATAAAATCCTCTTGACAGAAAATGCATATCACTTGAGAATCTTTTCTCAGATGGGGAGGTGGATTGGAGTCAATCTTGCAACTGTCAGGTTCGAGTGTCATAAGAACTTCCTCCCTCCCAAGGATTAGTCTCCTATTAAAGGACGACAGTGTTTATTAGTGTAGGAACAAATATTTAATCAAGTAATTTGTATTTTTCCTGGCTAAACAAACCGAGTCCTTCAAGTTATACTTCTGTCTCATCCACCCCACAATTCTGAGGTAAAGGGCAAAGTGGCTACTAAGTTAAAATTTTAACAGCAGAGTTCCAGCTTCTCTGAAAGCATACTCCTATTAAAGGACTTGGGTTTGTATAGTTGTGTGATTTTAGATAAAAGAATTTGGCTGAACTATAGCGAGTAAGTTAGGGTCTCCCATTCATAGATGTACATCCTCAATCTGTCCTGATAAGTCACAGGAGTTTTTTTTTGCTTGAAATGGGAGACATTTCCACCAACAATATCAAGGGATTGTAAAACTCAGGTCTATACTCAGTATAGTTAATTTTAAGAATCGGTGTATTTTTTAATACATAATCATTGTTTAGGTGTAAGATTTGTTAACTTGCTAGTTTCTTTAAAAATAAAAGGCATTATTAGTGAATTCTTCTGTGAATACCCAGTAATTAAAATAACTTCATAAACTAAACTTTAATAAAAATTTCCTACTAGGTTTCTACCACTTGCGTGCTTTCTTTTCCACCTAGGTGTTAAAAATATTTAGGATTTTTTTTTTTATTAATATAAATATGTGTTTAAGTCCTTTATTTAATGCTGGTTATAGCAACCTTTGCATTATAAAAACTACAACACCAGGTAAGTAACATTTTAGCTATTTATACTCAAACCAGAATAGCAGCAAGAAATTCTGGGTCAGGAGCATTACACAATTATAGATATGGGTGTCTGTGCTTACCTCTACTTGCACCATTGAATAAATCCTGGCTGTCTGTGCTTACCTCTACTGTACCATTGAATAAATCCAACTAGCTCAGTATTTGAGGAGTTGAGAGCTGTTCATAGATTTAGGGGCCCGGCTGGTATACCAATGGGTGTATACGACGAAAAACGCAAAATGCTGAAAAAAATCACAGAGCTTCGTATGGCAATGGAGAATGCATATACGAAATATTCTGTCAAAATTCCTCTTACTTTCATAGTACAAGGTAATTAGTAAAGGTAACTTGATAAGCCAGAAATCAAAAATTTTAAGTAATTTGTATTTTTCCTAACAGTACTTATCTCGAACTACCTTCTTAGGAGTATCTGGGATCTCCTCCCAACCGACCAGAATTTTGTGTAGTTTACCCTAATCCCGTTTTCTATGCAGGGTAACCTCTGGCGGAGTGATACGCGCCATGAGGTGACCCGGGGTCAGAGAGCATGCTTTCTCAGGTCTCGAGCTTCAGTAAGTTTTTGACAGATAGGTTTCTACGAAGTCCTGTAAGGCACTCGGGGCAGGATGGGCGGGCCATAACCCGAAAGTAGTTCGAGGTAAGTACTGTTAGGAAAAATACAAATTACTTAAAATTTGTGATTTGTTCCAACACGGAGTACTTACCTCGAACTACTTTCTTAGGAGACTTACACCTTAGGTGGTGGGAGTGGCCTTCCGGACCTAGAGACCGTGATGAGGAGAGAAAAGGAACCTACTGTAGATAGGAGGCTAGGTTCTGCTGACCCCAAAGGAAACACGAGAAAATAGGGAAAACTACGCAAAAACTCTAGTGTCGAAGTAATCCACCTCTGCAAAAATCCTTGGAGATGCATTCTTCCACTGACAGTGTATCTCATGGCAGTTAAAGGATTTAAGGGTCATATAGGGGAAGGTGATAGGGGAAAAAAGGGGTAAGGAAGGAACCTGTGTCTCTTGGACTTACCACCCGCGGCTTCCCCGGGTTTACACCTTTAAAATCTTCTGGAGCGTGGAAATGGCGGGACCGAGAGAGAACCCGTCCAAGGATCTCCTCGAACAATCCTTTAAGTAGTGAGCCGTAAAGGTAGACTGTCTAGACCATGTACCTGTCCTCAGGATTTGGCCCACTGCCACGTTTCTTTCAAAGGCCAACGAAATACTCAGTCCAGGATTTGGCCCACTGCCATGTTTCTTTCAAAGGCCAACGAAGTACTCAGTCCTCTAATGCTATCGGGTCTAGGCCTTCCTGGAAGAGGGACCCCTGCACTGCTGTAGGCTTACATGATCACCTGGCGTAGCCAGAAGGAGATCGTATTTTTGGAGACCGGCTTCTTCACCAGTCCTGAGGAGACTCACAGACTCATGGTTTCGGGGTGAAGTTTGGCCGTCCTCTCTAGGATAGCTGGCACTGAGAACCCTTCAAACTTGGGGTCCAAAACAGCTGGATTCTGAGTCTTGGCTATTTAGGAGGGTAAGAATCTGAAGGTAGCTTCTCGCCAGCCCTTCGAGTGTGAGATCTCGTAAGACAGGCCATGAATCTCACCTACTCTTTTTGCTGATGCTAGAGCTAACAGAAAGACTGTCTTCAGGGTGAGCTCCTTGTCTAGAATGTCTTTGAGAGGCTCGAAGGGAGGTACCGAAAGCATCTTCAGTACCCTAGCCACATCCCACTGCGGCACTCTAGCGGCTTGGGGGGAACACGACTGCTCGAAGCTCTTGATGAGTATCGAGATAGGTCTGGAGGCACCTAGGTCGATGCCCTTCAGGAGGAAGACTTGGCCCAGCACTGCCCAGACTCCTTTAATGGCTCCGTCCCTGAGATAGGCCAGGAAGTCTGCTATCTCGTGAAATGGAGGCCCCTAATGGCCTGATGTTCTTCGAGGAGCACCCCTTAGGAAAGGTAGCCCACTTCGCCTGGTACACCGCGACTGACGAACGTCTCAGGTACCCTGACATCCTCGATGAATATCCTTCCTTTCTCAGGAGACGCTCGATAACCTCCACGCATGAAGGCGGAGGGACCGAGGGTTTTCGTGGAACCTTTGGAAGTGAGGCTGCCGGAGAAGGTCTGGTCTGTCTGGAAGTGGCCAAGGTGGAAGGCGTGCCAGTTCCTTTAGATCCGCGAACCTCTCTCTCCGGCCACCAGGGCGCTCCCAAAGACATCCACAGCTTGGCCGCCCGTCTCACCCTGTTGAGGACCTGTCAGAGCATCCCGAAGGGAGGGAAGGCGTAAACGCCGAGGTTGTCCCAAGGGTGTTGGAGGGCGTCCTCGAACGCTGTTGCTGGATCTGGCACAGGAGAACAAAACATGGGGAACTGTGCTTTTAGTCTCGTGGCGAAGGGGTCTATCACCGGTGAGCCCCACT
Organism: Palaemon carinicauda; assembly: GCF_036898095.1. Taxonomy (NCBI): domain Eukaryota; kingdom Metazoa; phylum Arthropoda; class Malacostraca; order Decapoda; family Palaemonidae; genus Palaemon; species Palaemon carinicauda. The sequence goes on from NC_090739.1 coordinate 19,116,637, forward strand.
TCAGGATGACGGTTTTGGCCACTTCTGGGTGTAGGGACCACTCGGGCCCTATCACTTGACCCATCCTGCTGAGGCCGGTGACCAGGACGTTCCTCTTCCCCGGAATGAACCTGACAAATATTGATTTGTTCCACTTCGGCCCATTCTAGGAACTCCAACGTGAGACTGCACAGTTCCTTCGACTTCAGTCCTCCTTGCTTTTTCACGTAGGCCACCACCGTGGCGTTGCCACACATCAGAGCCATGGCGTTTCCTCGGAGTAGATGGACGAAGTCTTGGCATGCCCTTTGTACGGCTATCATCTCCAGCACGTTTATGTGCAGGTTCGTCTCCTCGACTTCCCATTTCCCTTTTGCCATTTTGTCGAGATAGGCATCCCAGCCCTCATTGGATGCGTCTGTGAACAGGAGCATCTCCGGAGGGTCGGCTGCGAAAGGCATTCCCCTGAGGGTGTTCGTTCTGACGTGCCACCACTCCAGGTCTTCCTTCGTCTCCAGGGCCACCGGGACTATCTTGTGCGGGAAGTCCTATCAGTCTTTGCCAGTCCTTGGCTCTCCTGGGCTGGCCCGACAGAAAGGGCCGGGGTATCTGTTCTAGGTTGTCCAGTCTCTCCGCGGAGGGGAAAGCTCTCGCCAACCGGGAGTCTAGGACCATCCCTAGGTAGGTCATCCTGGTGGAGGGTATCAGCTGGGACTTCTCCAGGTTGATGATGATACTCAAGACGTTGCAGAACTGCAGGAGCTTCGGGCCTTTCTCCCTCAGTACTTCCTCTGAGGCTGAAAGCAACAACCAGTCGTCTAGGTACCGAATCAGGTGGATGCCATGTTCGTGTGCCCAGGCTGAAACTGTTGCGAAGACCCTCGTGAAGATCTCATGGACTGTCGACAGTCCGAAGTAGAGGGTTTTGAACTGCAACGTTTGGGTACCCCATTTTACCCTTAGGTATTTCCTGCTGGAGGGATGGACAGGGACCTGGAAGTAGGCGTCTTTGAGGTCTATGAACATCCGTCGCGGGCTTCGGTTCGTCTAGCCTGTGGTGGCGTCTGATGAGAGCTAGTACTTTTCTGTACGCGGAGGCCTCGTCCGCGGAGCCTTCCGCGCTATCTCCTAGGCCTTCCGTCGGATGCTCCTCTGCCTGAGAAGGTGCACCTACGACGGGGCCCCCCGCTTGGGGTGGAGGTATCCTTTTGTCGTGGTACGACTTCGGCGGTTCTGGATGGAGGACGGGCATCGCCGCTGGACTAGTCTCTCCCCACGGAGGACCAATCTGCTGCGGACTTCCTCGTGGCTACTGTTTGTCTTTCACGTTCTGGCCGACTTGTCGAAGTCTTGGAGGCTGGGACACGGCTGCCAGACCGAAGGGGCGACTCCCTTCGCTGGGTGGATGGAGTCGGAACCTTCACGGACTTATGCCTGTCTGCTGAAGCCTGAAGTGAGGATTCCCTCCGAAGTTCGGACCTGCTGTAGGGGACATACTTCGGAGCGGGAGAACGAGCCCATGGGAGCCCGCCAGAGGTACCTGGAACTGCTGAAGCTCCCAGGAGGTGGCTGCGTGGGATGGCGACACGCACCCATTCCTCCCTAGGGGAACGGCTTCTTCTGGGGGATCTAGCGTGCCTCCTGGCATGGCGAGATCTGGAATGGGAACGGGAACGGGACCTCTCTCGTCTCCTCTACTGGTACCTCGGCGCTCCATCCTCCGAGGAGAAAGAGGAGCCCGAAGATTTGTAGGACCACACCGAAGGGTCCGAGTCGTCCCGCGGCGCTGGTGGTTCCTCGTGTCGGTCCGTAGGTGATGAAGGCTCCAGGAAGACGGGAGGAAGCGTTGCTGAAGGCGCTGGGGGAGAGTGAGGTAACTTCTTGCTGGGGAACCACGCCTCGAACTCTTCCTCCAGTCTCATGGGCGACCTGAAGGGCGTCCTCAGCGGCGCCCATGCGAGGGGATCCGATGATGGTGAGTCCTCCTTCTCGGCGTCTCCCCCGGCTGCAGACGTATCTGAAATACAGGCCCATGAAGCGGGGGAAGAGGCTGCAGCAGCCTTTCCCCACATAGGATCATCGAAAGAGACGGGCCCCCGCTGGCACCAGGACTCCGTCCTCCGAACACACTCCCGTCCCTCCCTCAGAACCCCCACTTGCCCGGACCGACAAACATCCCCACTAGCAGAAATGTCAGATTCCTGGGGAAGAGCAATGGGCCTCTTCCCCGCAACTGACTTAGGGAAGGTGGCTGAGAAGCTCTATCCAACGAGGCATCGGGAGAAGCAAGCGGCGAGGAGAGGAGAGGCTTCCTAGGTGACCTCTTGTACGCCTCCTTCTTGGTGCCGTAGCGCACTCACTGCACCTCGTTCCAGGACTCGCACTCCGGACACGAGGCTGTAGGGGAACATAAGTTGCCCCTACACTACGAACACAGAGGGAGAGGGTATGGGACCACGTGGGGACTGCGTGAGACACAAAGGGTTGCACTGGGTAAGGAGAGAGCGTCGAGATGTTATCGCGACGCGACCAGAAAACTTACTGGAGCTCGAGACCTGAGCAAGCATGCTCTCTGACCCCGAGTCACCTCATGGCGCGTATCACTCCGCCAGAGGTTACCCCGCATAGAAAACGGGAGTAGTGTAAACTACACAAAATTCTGGTCGGTTGGGAGGAGATCCCAGATACTCCTAAGAAAGTAGTTCGAGGTAAGTACTCTGTGTTGGAACAAACATTGATTCCTACAAGAAAGTGTATTTCTTGTTATCGTAAATTTTGATAATTATTACATTTTAACCTGAAACAAATTGTGAGCAATAGCATCTGTATAATTCACTGAATCACAAGACATGCAGTTATTTTTACACCCTTCAGTGCTAGCCCAAACCTCGGAGAGAGTACACGTTTGAGTTTGACCTATGACATTCGCTCGCTTTTAAGTCTTTTTCTTGGTTTCGGCAAGAATTTCCATCATTTCAAAGAGGGAAAAACAAACATCTTGCTAACCTAAGGAAGAAGAAAATTTGCTCTAATAGGAGATCAGAAGTGGGTAATATCAGCAATATTAGTGGAGTTAGTGAAGGAGAGAGTGTGTGTGTGTGTGTTGTGAATGGAGGTGTGACCAGGATCTTTATTTATGATTGAATTATGACAACTAATATTGTTTTGGTTTATTAATATCCAAAAAGGAACATGAAATTCATAATAATGATGATTTATTAATATTTTCTTTGTAAAAATACAAAGGAAAACTTTGAACACTATACTTATTGACCTTCAAATTCTATCTTCTCCCTTAGTTTTAAAGATATAGCATTGAAATTTGTTATATAACTTAGAAAAACATAAAACAATTAAATAGAGCTCTTTTTTTTTTCCAATTTTTTTTCTTATTTTTTTTCTTACTCTTTTCCTGATTTATAGGGTTTATATTTTTACCATAAGGAAAAAATTTATATCTAGCCAAAAAAAAAAAAAAAAAAATTACTTCTAGAAAAAACGATTGGAGGTCTACCAGGTCAATAAAGGGTAATAATCCCAGGTCTTAATATTAAGTATCAAGGGAGGAGATAGAATTTGAAAAACTCATTTCAGGATAAATCACCCTAGCGTCACAAAACCGAAGGTCGAGGCAAAACACCCAATGCCGTTTCGAGATGTCCTAGGTCACCTTATTAAGAGGTATGAATGTCAAAGTCTTGTCCTTAAAAAACGACATTAGCCGGCCGGCCCCCTTAAAGAGATTTCTGGGGTGGTTGTACGAGGCACAGATATGGTGAAATTACTTCTGCTCAACCTATCAACATGTGCGCAACTCTGACCTCTTTTCTAGTATGAGATCGACTTGCAACATGATCAATGCTATGTTTTCTCTTTCATATGGAGGCTTGGTAAGTTTTGCAGCACCAGGGAAGTTTAATTGGGCATCTTGAAAAGGCCAAGAGACAGCTTGTAAAGTCAAGTCTGCAAAAAAAAAAAGTGGGGGGTTCCTGAAGGTGGAAATATCCAGTTCAATATACCAGACAACAAATCTTTCCATTTTCAGTGGAGTTGTGGTGATAACTACAGCAACAACATTAAAAAAACTCTACCTTAGAGAGACTGCTGGATAACTCCATATGAGAAGACAGTATTTCTGGATTACTGTGGAATTGATGAAAGGGAGATTGCTTCAGGAAGCCATTCCAAGTTCAGATAACCTCAAAATTTTGGCGAGATTAAAACGCTCATGAACCACTCCAGCTAAGGTCAGAAAGGAGCAATTAGTCATTAAGGAAGGGCCCCTATCCTTGCCAGTATATGTCAAGAAAGTTTTAGGGACGAGGAAAGACGTATGTTTTCAGACTGCCTCAGGATGGGAGACCATTATACTGAAGTTGGCTATGGAGAGCAATACTGTGTAAGCATGGCTATCAATTGTATATCAAACAGGTATATCAGGGTCTTTTCAGAGGGCATTGTACACTTCAGAAGGCTGCAACCACTCTCAAAGAGATCCTGAGGGCATCTGCCACTACATTCTGTACCCAAAGGATGAACGTTGGGACAATGGTGACAATGTGTATTTACAAAAGTGAAGATCTCCATGACCAGTAAAAGAAGATTGAACACATTGCCCCCTGATTCTGTCGACAGGTTGTATCGTAGCAGTTTTAACCATGTATAACCTTTACGCTTTGACCCGACAAGGTGCTCATGAGTGTTAAGAAATAGAAGATGGCTCACAACTTGAGAAAGTTCATGTGCAACCACTACTTTTGGCAACCACTGACTGCTTAGCCCCATGTTTTGAGTCAAAAGATTTATGAACAGCTATACATCTGGGTTCAGTGAATTGATGGGTATACCCTTTAACTGGTGACAATTCAGAACACTCCAGTGAAGATTCAGTAAAAAATAACTGGTATATGGCAATATCAAGAGTATTTACCTGTAAAGTGCTTGTTGGGAGATACTGAAACATCTCATTGCTACATGAATCAAAAGAACTTTCAGAGATGAAGTTGGATGAGAATGTGAAAATACTGTGGGCATCTTAGAGATTCTAGAAGGATAGGATGTCATTCCAATTAACCTTGTAAGCATAAGTATACTGTGGCTGTAAAAAGATGGTTAGTTAATGACAGAATCCAGTTAGGTGACTAATAATTCTAAGGAGGTCTGAACCTAGTTAATGACAATACTGTACCACAGAAAAGGACTAGATACCAGGAACAAGTTAAAATTCAGTTGGTCAGAGCAAACCCAAGAGGACCTTGAATACATACACACACAGTTATTAGCTTTCAAAATTTATCATCAAGCAATGTCAGCATCTGCTAAAAAAATATACAATAATCATGGTAGTATGATGCTTAGGGCAATGCAAGCTCATTTAGACTTTAAGAGTAATAAAGGGATTTTGACGAAGGAAAAATCTATTTCTGGGCGAGGGACCTGTAATAAACTGTGTATTTCACTGATTCTTCTGACAGTTTCTAGCATTATTCTGGAGGATATAGAGATTCTGGAAATTAAGGCACTAGCAAGGTTAATTGTGTGATTGCTAGTTGTCATTTTCATGAAAAATGTTATTTTCCTTAGTAAAATAAATTTTTGAATATACTTACCCGATGATCATGTAGCTGTCAACTCTGTTGCCCGACAGAAAAAACCTAAGGTCGGGATACGCCAGCGATCGCTATACAGGTGGGGGTGTACATCAACAGCGCCATCTGTCGAGTAGGTACTTCTTGTCAACAAGAACCAATTTTCTCCTCGGTCCACTGGGTCTCTATGGGGAGGAAGGGAGGGTCCTTAAATTCATGATCATCGGGTAAGTATATTCAAAAATTTATTTTACTAAGGAAAATAACATTTTTCAATATTAATCTTACCCGATGATCATGTAGCTGATTCACACCCAGGGGGGTGGGTGGAGACCAGCATACATGTTAACATTAGAAGCTAAGTATCCCGTATTTCATTTTAGCAGTTATTCAAAATAACAAACATAAAATAAATAAGTACCTGGTAAGGAAGTCGACTTGAACCATTACTCTGCCTTTTTAAGTACGTCTTCCTTACTGAGCCTAGCGATCCTCTTAGGATGCTGAGCGACTCCTAGGTGCAGTATGAAGGGCTGCAACCCATACTAAAGGACCTCATCACAACCTCTAATCTAGGCGCTTCTCAAGAAAGAATTTGACCACCCGCCAAATCAACCAGGATGCGGAAGGCTTCTTAGCCTTCCGTACAACCCAAAAACAACAATAAAAAGCATTTCAAGAGAAAGATTAAAAAAGGTTATGGGATTATGGGAATGTAGTGGTTGAGCCCTCACCTACTACTGCACTCGCTGCTACGAATGGTCCCAGGGTGTAGCAGTTCTCGTAAAGAGACTGGACATCTTTAAGGTAAAATGATGCGAACACTGACTTGCTTCTCCAATAGGTTGCATCCATTACACTCTGCAGAGAACGGTTCTGTTTGAAGGCCACTGAAGTAGCGACAGCTCTAACTTCATGTGTCCTTACCTTCAGCAAAGCATGGTCTTCTTCCTTCAGATGGGAATGGGCCTCTCTAATCAAAAGCCTGATGTAATAAGAAACTGCGTTCTTAGACATCGGTAAAGCAGGTTTCTTAATAGAACACCATAAAGCTTCTGATTGTCCTCGTAATGGCTTTGTACGTCTTAAATAGTACTTTAGAGCTCTTACTGGGCATAGTACTCTCTCTTGTTCGTTACCAACCAAGTTGGACAGGCTTGGGATCTCGAACGACTTGGGCCAAGGACGAGAAGGAAGCTCGTTTTTAGCTAAAAAACCAAGCTGTAAGGAACATGTAGCCGTTTCAGATGTAAAACCTATGTTCCTGCTGAAGGCGTGAATCTCACTGACTCTTTTAGCTGTTGCCAAGCAAACGAGGAAAAGAGTCTTTAATGTGAGATCCTTAAAAGAGGCTGATTGAAGCGGTTCGAACCTTGCTGACATCAGGAACCTTAAAACCACGTCTAGGTTCCAGCCTGGTGTGGCTAACCGACGCTCCTTTGAGGTCTCAAAAGACTTAAGGAGGTCCTGTAGATCTTTGTTGGTGGAAAGATCTAAGCCTCTGTGGCGGAAGACCGCTGCCAACATGCTTCTGTAACCTTTGATCGTAGGAGCTGATAGGGATCTTACATTCCTTAGATGTAAAAGGAAGTCAGCTATCTGCGTTACAGAGGTACTGGATGAGGATGTAAAAGGAAGTCAGCTATCTGCGTTACAGAGGTACTGGATGAGGAAACTGAATTCGCCTTGCACCAGCTTTGGAAGACTTCCCATTTTGACTGGTAGACCTTGAGAGTGGATGTCCTCCTTGCTCTGGCAATCGCTCTGGCTGCCTCCTTCGAAAAGCCTCTAGCTCTTGAGAGTCTTTCGATAGTCTGAAGGCAGTCAGATGAAGAGCGTGGAGGCTTGGGTGTACCTTCTTTACGTGCGGCTGACGCAGAAGGTCCACCCTTAGGGGAAGAGTCCTGGGAACGTCCACTAGCCATTGCAGTACCTCGGTGAACCATTCTCTCGCGGGCCAGAGGGGAGCAACCAACGTCAACCGTGTCCCTTCGTGAGAGGCGAACTTCTGCAGTACCTTGTTGACAATCTTGAACGGAGGGAACGCATACAGGTCTAGATGGGACCAATCCAGAAGAAAGGCATCTACGTGAACTGCTGCTGGATCCGGAATCGGTGAGCAATAATTCGGGAGCCTCTTGGTCATCGAGGTAGCGAACAGATCTATGGTGGGCTGACCCCACAGGGCCCATAGTCTGCTGCAAACATTCTTGTGAAGGGTCCACTCTGTGGGGATGACCTGACCCTTCCGGCTGAGGCGATCTGCCATGACATTCATGTCGCCTTGAATGAACCTCGTTACCAGCGAAATCTTTCGATCTCTTGACCAGGTGAGGAGGTCCCTTGTGATCTCGAACAACTTCCTCGAATGAGTCCCTCCTTGCTTGGAGATGTACGCCAAGGCAGTAGTGTTGTCGGAGTTCACCTCCACCACCTTGCCTAGAAGGAGGGACTTGAAGTTTCTCAAGGCCAGATGAACTGCCAATAGCTCCTTGCAGTTGATGTGAAGTGTTCTTTGCTCCGGATTCCACGTGCCCGAGCATTCCCGTCCGTCCAGTGTCGCACCCCAGCCCATGTCCGATGCGTCCGAGAAGAGAAGGTGGTCGGGGGTCTGAACAGCCAATGGTAGACCTTCCTTGAGAAGAATGCTGTTCTTCCACCACGTCAGCGCAGACCTCATCTCTTCGGATATAGGAACTGAGACCGCTTCTAGCGTCATGTCCTTTCTCCAGTGAGCAGCTAGATGATACTGAAGGGGGCGGAGGTGGAGTCTCCCTAACGCGATGAACTGGGCCAGCGATGAAAGTGTCCCTGTTAGACTCATCCACTGCCTGACTGAACATCGGTTCCTTCACAGCATGCTCTGGATGCATTCTTGGGCTTGACTGATTCTGGGGGCCGACGGAAAAGCCCGAAAAGCTCGACTCTGAATCTCCATACCTAGATAGACAATGGTTTGGGATGGGACGAGTTGGGACTTCTCTATATTGACCAGGAGACCCAATTCCTTGGTCAGATCCTTAGTCCATCTGAGATTCTCCAGACAGCGACGACTTGACGGAGCTCTTAAAAGCCAGTCGTCCAAATAGAGGGAGGCTCTGATGTCTGCCAAGTGAAGGAATTTGGCAATATTCCTCATCAGTTTGGTAAACACAAGAGGTGCCATGCTTAGGCCAAAGCACAGGGCTTGGAACTGGTAAACGACCTTTCCAAAGACGAACCTTAGGAAAGGTTGGGAGTCTGGATGGACGGGGACATGAAAGTACGCGTCTTTTAGGTCCAACGAGACCATCCAGTCTTCCTTCCTGACCGATGCTAGCACCGACTTCGTCGTCTCCATTGTGAACGTCTGCTTGGTGACAAAAGCTTGAGAGCACTGACGTCCAGCACCGGTCTCCAGCCTCCTGTCTTCTTCGCTACCAGGAAGAGACGGTTGTAGAAGCCCGGGGATTGATGGTCCCGGACTATGACTACCGCTCCCTTTTGTAGCAAGAGAGACACCTCTTGCTGCAAAGCTAGCCTCTTGTCCTCCTCCTTGTAGTTGGGAGAGAGGTTGATGGGAGTAGTTGCTAGAGGGGGATTGCGCCAGAACGGAATCCTGTACCCCTCTCTTAGCAACTTCACAGACTGAGCGTCTGCACCTCTGCTCTCCCAAGCCTGCCAGTAGTTCTTGAGCCTGGCTCCCACTGCTGTCTGGAGAGGTAGGCAGTCAGATTCTGCCTTTTGAGGACTTGGAACCCTTCTTCTTTTTGCCACGATGACTGTCGGCACGGGTACCTCCTCTGCTGGAGGTTCTGCCACGAAAGGGCGGGATGAACCTAGATGCTGGTGTGTCCATCCTAGGTCTAGGCACGGAAGGTAAAGCTGTGACTTTACGTGCGGAAGAAGCCACCAGGTCATGGGTATCCTTCTGGATCAACGAGGCAGCAATCCCCTTGATCAGCTCTTCCGGAAAGAGACACTTGGAAAGCGGAGCAAACATCAACTCCGACTTCTGGCATGGTGTGATCCCCGCAGACAAGAAGGAGCAAAGGTGATCTCTCTTCTTAAGCACTCCAGACACGTACGAAGCCGCAAGCTCACCAGACCCATTCCGAATGGCTTTGTCCATGCTAGACATGATAAGCATGGCAGAGTCCTTATCCGAAGGGGAGGTCTTTCGGCTTAAAGCTCCCAAACACCCGTCGAGGAAGTTGAAGATCTCAAAAGCACGAAAAACTCCCTTCAACAGATGGTCCATGTCAGAAAAGGACCAGCAAATCTTAGATCGTCTCATAGCCAGCCTGCGGGGAGAGTCAACCAGACTTGAGAAGTCGCCCTGGGCAGAGGCAGGAACTCCCAAGCCGGGTTCCTCTCCCGTGGCATACCAGACGCTAGATTTGGAAGCAAGCTTGGTAGGCGGAAAGATGAAGGCAGTCTTCCCCAGTTGCTTCTTGGACTGCAACCACTCTCCCAGTACCCTCAAAGCTCTCTTGGATGAGCGCGCAAGTACGAGTTTCGTAAAGGCAGGAGCTGCTGACTGCATGCCTAAAGCGAACTCGGAGGGAGGTGAGCGCGGGGTTGCAGACACAAACTGTTCCGGATACAGTTCCCTAAACAGGGCAAGGACTTTCCTAAAGTCTAAGGAGGGAGGCGTAGACTTGGGTTCTTCTATGTCGGAGTGCGGATCGTCCAAATGCGCAGCTTCGTCGTCATCAGATACTCCATCATCCGAAAGCTGAGGAGGAAGTGGCAAAGGTGGAGCAGAAAGCTGAACGGCTGGATCAGGCAGCACGGGTGCATGCGTAGCTGCACTGGATCCAACATCATGCCGCTGCTGGTCAGTCTGCGAGCTGGCAACAACAAAAGCGGAGTGCTGGTGCGTGGGAGGGACTGCCGTGGGTTGCGGAGACTGCCGCATTGCGTCAAAACACGGCAGCTTGACAGCACCTTCCCACTGCTGATGCGGTAGCTCACGCATGTCAACGGAGGGTGCCGCATGAACATGCGTCTGGCAGGGTCGACTGCGCATCGGTGGTGGAGCTCTCACAGGTGGAGTGTGTGAGCAGGCAGCCGCAGTATCTGCTGAGCGCACAACCGTGGCAGGTTGTAGGTTAACAGGTGCAGTGTCAACCTTCTCAGCACGATACTCCTGCATGAAGGAAGCAAGCTGAGACTGCATAGTCTGCAGCATGGACCACTTAGGGTCTACCGTGGTTGGTGCGGCAACAGACGGAGTGATTGCCTGCTGCGGAACCACTCTACCTCTCTTGGGAGGTGTGCAGTCTTCGGAAGACTGCGGCGAGTCCGAACTGACCCAGTGGCTACACCTGGGCCGTTGGACTCGCTCGGAAGGGACCTTGCGCTTGAGAGGTCGTGAGACCTTGGTCCAACGTTTCTTCCTAGAAACTTCTTCCACAGACGAGGAATGAATGGGCTCACTCGTCTGTTTGTGGATGGGACAATCTCTGACAGATACATCCGCAACCACTGAGGGTACATCCGTACGCTGATCAAGGCCTGTCGAACCCTTTGGTCCTTCGACATTGCTTCTCCCCTGGGCTTGGGAGCTTGCAAGAGGTCCCGGACTGGGAGGACGACTGGCACGAACAGATGCACCCTCATGCGCAACACTGACACTGACACTTCTCACCGCACTTGCACTCACTACACTTCCCACTGCACTTTTCGCTTTCAACTCTTTGACATCGGCCAAAAGTTGATTCCGGTCATTAGCTAATGACTCCACTCTGTCACCAAGAGCCTGAATGGCACGCATCATGTCCGCCATGGAGGGTTGAGCACTAGTAGCAGGGTCGGGAGTCACCACTACAGGGGAAGGAATAGGTTGAGGGGCATGGGGAGAGGAAAAATCAAACGAGCGAGAACTCCTCCTGATCCTATCCTTCTCTAGCCTACGTGCATTCTTTAGGAATTCATTAAAATCGAATTCCGAAAGCCCAGCGCATTCCTCACATCGATCTTCCAATTGACAGGATTTACCCCTACAATTGGAACAAACGGTGTGAGGATCTATAGAGGCCTTCGGAAGACGCCTAGAACAGTCCCTAGCGCTACACTGCCTGTACTTAGGGACTTGAGAATGGTCAGACATCTTGAATTCTTGAATTAGCCAAAGGGGGGAATCCAAAATCTAGCAAAGTTCATCAACAATTAATCCAAATCTAATCAAAAAGCTTGATAAGCTAACTGATAAAAGTTCCTGAATAGCGAAAGCTAAAATCTAGAGCGAATACATCACCAAATGCGTGAAAACAACTCCAGAAACAACAGCGTATCCAAGTAGGTCTTGCCGGTGGCACGACAGAGGAAAAATTGGTTCTTGTTGACAAGAAGTACCTGAGTACCTACTCGACAGATGGCGCTGTTGATGTACACCCCCACCTGTATAGCGATCGCTGGCGTATCCTGACCTTAGGTTTTTTCTGTCGGGCAACAGAGTTGACAGCTACATGATCATCGGGTAAGATTAATATTGAAAACTGGAAGGTGAGGCCTCTCCAGTCCTAGCATGGATAGAAGTGATTGAGGTGACGAACCCAAGGGTGCAGTCATCAGATGGGACAGCCTGGATACACTTTGACAAGTTGCTTTGGCTCGGATGACTGTAATTCCCAGATGTAACAAAATGTTGAGATATGGTGTTTGAGAAAGACGTGCATACCTGGTGTGAGGGTGTCTCCAATGAAGCATAAGGTGTCAAAGAAAGCACAACTGCAACATTGTGGCTGGCTACACACAGTTGATGATGATGATGCAAGGTTTGGCATTTGGAGCATGTGGTTGTAGGAATGCTGATGTGGTGTCACCCAATTTAGTCTGCAGTGGTCCCTTCTGATATTTGTAAGAGCTGGCAACAGCTGTGGTTATGAGTGTGAACCCAGTAAGAGTTAGCTGGCTGATCGTTTGCCATTTTTCTTATCCTAAGCTTACTAAATTTAACACTTCCTCAGACATATAACTTATGACTCTTCTGTGTCCAGATTAATATACTCATCCTCAAGTCCCCAGATGAGTGTGTGCGCCTGCTTTGGTTCAATGCAATCATAGTTATCTTCTGAGGCAAATAATTGTACAACCACGATGTTCTTGTTGCATTGCAAGATTTAATTCTGAAAGAGTCTGCTTACCACCTGACAGAGGGGGACTAAATTTATGTTAGGTGTTTTGCAAGTCAAAAGAAGTTTCCAATAGGCTACCAGAAAAGTCAGAATACTGTAGAACTTCACATAGGCATAGATCTCAGGCATTGGTCAGGAAAAAAGGGGACAAACAACCCTTTAAACAGTACAAATAAAAACTTCTGAAGCATTGATTTGGGTACGGAGCCACCAGAAAGACTTATAACATCAGGAAGTCTCATAGCAGGGTTCCTGATGAGGCCAATATGATGTGAATAAATTAAATTAGTAAGGCATTTTAAGGTCTAAAGAATTCAGTTTGATTAAAGAGCAAAAGAGACTGGTAAATAAGAAAGAAATCTACTTGACTTCCAATAGTAGGATCTTAATTAATAAATTTCAACTTTGAATCCTAAATAATTTATTCAATCTTCAATCTAAGGTAGTTCCCTTAAACCTTTAAGATAGGGGTGTAACATCAAATGAAATAAAAGTTAATTTTGCTCACTACTGGGCATTTAAATACCATTTCTCTTTTGTGTATAAAAGGTATTTGAAAGTTTACACCCTTAATATGAGAAACAACACTTTTTAAGTAAAATATAAAATTTTCTTAATTATTGTGGATTTTGTGAAGTAAAAAAATTACCTTCTTTTAAAATAAAAACAAAATTTAATAAAATGAGATTTATATTTCACACAGAATACATATGACATAAAAAATATAAAAGTGAACAAATAAAATTTGAATCATAGATATAACTGAAAAAAAAATCCTTCCGAGCATATGCTAAACGCAAAATAATCTGTAGTTGGTCAAGTTTTTATTACCTCTTAAGTTAAATTCTACAAAATGCCATGATACATGACTATATGTACAGGGAAATTGGAGTGGTGTCTTGGAAAGTAAAGTGGAGTTTACTCTATGTTTAAAAATCATCTGGAGGGTTGGATAATATTATTTCCTGGTTCATGGAGAACAACAGTATTCATTAAATAGCATATTAATTACCAAACTAATTTAGTATGTATTGATAGTCTGCTTACTTGGATTTTACTGTCCCTAACTTTGAACCTAATCCACCCCAGTCCATCTCTCATAATAAATAACATCTAAAGTATATATGAAATAATACAGGGTATTACACATAAGTACATTAGAAATAAAATATTTTTTGTAAAGTAAAAACCAATTTTGCTATTGCAATAGGTATATGGGTAAAATGTCAGATATGCTATATGTTTATGCAGATAAAAAAAAAAAACAATCAAAGATATACCAACAGTACCTATGATTCATACAGTTGATTTAACTGTTTTCTTAGACTTAACTTTAAAACAGATACTTGATGATGAGAATGAGGAGTCATTGGTGCAAGTGATGGACGTTCACAGCACCCAGCCATCTCTGTAAAAGGGGAAATGTCTTTTTCCACCTCAACAAATTGTTCTTCATCTGTAACAGGACTCATGTTTTGCTCTTCAGTTTGTAAGTTAGCAGGTGGATGATGTTGAAGGATTCTGTTAAGGAAAGAACTCATACTGTGTAATTGGCTATTCAGTTAACGTCACGCCAGTACATACTATAAATGGAGGAAAAAGTTCATAACTCTGGAAATACTGAGTACAAAAAAATAAACTAAGCATTTCTTAATTAAAATTTCCCTCCAGTTTCCTTTAACTGGGTAATGAGAAAAGAATCACTAAACAAAATAAACTACATTGAAAAAATCTCAGCAAAAAAATTTGTAGCAACAGGTATTATAAAATGTTACAAAATTATAATCAGGTAACATACAGAGCTGAAACAATAGTTAGTGCACTGCTAACATCAGTAAAAACCATATTCTGGTGGAGTGCGAGCAAAACGGGGTAAAGTAGAAGTTCTATACTAGGCCTTTTGAAAAAGCACATGTGACGTAAGTAAAGAAAATAGGATTTTGTTCTTATTATAAGAGCCGTACACAGAAAGAACTGGAAAAATAGCCTAAGAAGTAAAGCATAAACTAAAATATTCCATGAACAGAAAATAAATAGGCTCAGTATAATAACAGGAATATCAGATGAAGGAAACCACAGCCTTAGTATACAAAAATGAAGCAGCAGAGAAATGAGCCACTGGAAGACCTGAGATTTTTTTTTTTTAATGCAAGAGGATAAACAAACAATTTTTAAAGTGGCATGATACTAACCTGGAAGATATGAATGATAAACCATAAAAAAGGTGACACTGACAAATTTTTAGAAGTAGTTTATACTTTTCCTAATTATACAAGCCTGAGTCCTTTACTAGGAATATGGTATCAGCAAAACTGGAAACTCGGCTATTAAAATTTAAAACATGGTGTCAGTAGCAGGTAGTGGAGGAAGCCCTGCCCCTTGCCAGCTCTCTGAGAAGCCACTTTAACCTTCACCTAGAACTTGCAGGGTGAATGAGGCAAAGTATCACTTTAAAGAATCCAAGGTTGTATAGTTAAGAAAAATACAAATTACCTTTAAATAATTTGTGATTTGTTCATACATGAAGTATACAAACCTTCACCCCTTAATTAACAGGAAATTTATCCTTAGGAGGGGGAGGGTTCCTATAACCAAACTGGCTGGTTTAAAATTCTGGGATGTCTAAGCACTCGAGTGTCCTTACGAGGAGCAAGTGTGTTGACTTCCAATACACTTCCACTTCCTACCACCAGAATTTCAGGAGATAGGGCTAGGTTATTGACATAGACAGATGGTCACAGAAGAAACTACTCTATACCCTAATAGGGTATGGTATCTGCAAGTAAGGCCAAGTAAAATGATGTATTCACATTTATTACCATCCTCATCCTTGTCAGGAGGAGAGGTAATAAATCCTTGTATCTTGAAATTAAAAGAATAGTTACTTGGTATGGTGTCTTAGCTGCATCAAAGTCCTTTCCAATGACACAATGGTTGCTTGGCGACTGTTTTGGGAGGAAATTTTCTTCTTGAGCCTACCTGCACTAAGAAAAAGGTTCTGCAGTTATGGTCCATATGGCCCAGTCCTTTTGAGATGGCAGCTTAGTGCCCTTACAGGGCAAGGCATAGTTACTTCCTTAGGGAAGGAAATGGAAAAATGATTTAAATCTTGGGTCGTTTATGGCAGTTTTTATTTTCGCTACAAATATAGTTACAATGGAAAACGATACTTTACTCCAACCCTCAGAATGTCGGACAAGATACAGCAATCCTTGTAGCTCGCTTACCTGTTTTGTTGAAGCCAAATCATACAGAATGACAGTTTGGATGGACAGGTCCCTATCCGAAGCTTGTTTCAAGGGCTCGTAAGGGACCTTTTTTAAAGACCTGAGAACTGTTGTTACGTTCCAAGAGGGGGACTCGAGTTTCCTTGGAGGACAGGTTGTTAAAAATCTTCATTAAACTCCTTTCAATTTGAAGTCATGGCTCAAGATTGAGCGATTAACTTTTACTGCTGAAACTGGAAGGAGTTTCTTCCTGCGTAGGAAGACCAGTAAGTCTGCTATCAGTTGGATAGAGGCTTTGAGAGAAGTACCTCTTCGCGAAAATCTCTAGCTCGTCAGAAATGTTAGATAACCTTCACCTGTGAATGGAGAAAAGTATGTCAGGGGTTGTGATGTCTCTGAAGATAGGGTTAGCAGAGATGATCTTGTCAACTGGGTTGTTATCTTGGAGTCACTATTAACAGCATCAGAAGGTCTGGATACCATTCCGTGTACGGCGCTACCAACGCCATCTATAAGTTTTGGGTTGTCAACATTGTTGATTACCTTCTGATTAAGCAGAAAAGCATAAATGTTATGGCCTTTCCATAAGTGTTGGAAGGTGTCCTTTAACACTGCTGCTAGGTTTGGTATTGGCGAGGAGTTGCCCAAGGGTTTGTAGTTTAGTTTCATTGCAAACATGCAAATTGTCGGTGAGCTATACAAAGGTTCTTGCATTGTTTTATGCCCATTCGTGGGCCTGTATTGCAAAGTTACAGAGGTGCTGAGTAGTAGTGCCTCTTTGTTTGTTTATGTAGGCCACAAAGATGGTGTTGTCACTCATTAACGCTACCAAGTGGCCTATTAACCCTTTTACCCCCAAAAGGACTTACTGGTACATTTCACAAAACTCATCCCTTTACCCCCATGGACGTAATAGTACGTCCTTGCAAAAAACTGCTATTTAATTTTTTTTTGCATATTTTTGATAATTTTTGAGAAACTTCAGACATTTTCCAAGAGAATGAGACCAACCTGACCTCTCTATGACAAAAATTAAGGCTGTTAGAGCAATTTAAAAAAAAATATACTGCAAAATGTGCTTGAAAAAAAATAACCCCTGGGGGTTAAGGGTTGAAAATTTCCAAATAGCCTGGGGGTAAAAGGGTTAAACTGTTGGGGTGACTGTAGTGCCATCAGGGTTGCCTTCATTCCTCTTGATCTGAGGAGGGTAAGTAATGGGAAAAATACTTTACGAAAAATCGCGATAGTATGTCGCTTTGTCGGCTCTAAATAGGAATATCTTCCCATTCCAAATAATGCGCATTCAAAGCACAGGAAGAAGAACAAGGTCAAATTTATCTCATCATCTACTAACAGTGCTAAGAGGCAATCACAAAAATCCTGAATAATGCCCTTTAGGACGCTCAGGTGAGTGTTCTTATAAAATGGCGCACTGCAATTATTATTATTGTTTGAATGTGCATGGATGTAGTACGATAGAGAGTAAAAGATGTGAGATTGGAAGTATGTTTAGGAATAGAAGGATGGATATATTGGCTTTGTGTGAGACAAAGATAATAGGGAAAGGTGAAGTGATGTTTGGTGAAATGTCTGGTAGAGTGTCTGGGATTGAAAGGGGAAGAGCAAGAGAAGGTGAGGCTTTATTGCAGAGTGAATGGATGACAGGTAAAGTAGTGGAATGGAAGGAGATATCATCAAGGTTAATGTGGGTAAGGGTTAAGTTGGGTATGGAACGTTGGGCTTTTGTCAGTGCATACGGGCCAGGTTGTGAGAAGAGTGGAATGAGTTCTGGAATGAATTAACGAGGTGTGTAGAAGGACTGGGTAGAAGGAATTATGTAGTTGTCATGGGTGACTTAAATGCTAGAGTGGGCGCTGGAGAGGTACAAGGTGTCATTGGGAAGTATGGCGTACCAGGTGAAAATGAGAGTGGTGAGAGACTGGTAGATGTGTGTGTTGAGCAAGAGATGGTGATAAGTTCTTGCTTTTTCAAAAAGAAAGATAAAAACAAGTATACATGGGTAAGAGTGGCAAATGGAAAAGTGGTAGAAAGGGCATTAATGGAGTATGTGTTGATAACTAAAAGAATGTTTGGAAGATTGAAAGACGTGCACGTGTTTATGGGTATGGCTAACGGTATGTCTGATCATTTTTTGGTGGAAGGAAAACTAGTTGTAGAAAAAGAGTGGGGGAATAGAGTAGGTGGATGTAAAAGGGAGCTAGTGAGGGTTGAAGAGCTAATAAAACTGGGGGGTAAAAATTTTATTTTCCTTAGTAAAATAAATTTTTGAATATACTTACCCGATGATCATATAGCTGTCAGCTCTGCTGCCCGACAGAAAAAACCTACGGGCGGAATACGCCAGCGATCGCTATACAGGTGGGGGTGTACATCAACAGCGCCATCTGTCAAGTAGGTACTCAAGTACTCGATGTCAACATAGAACCAATTTTCTCCTCGGTCCACTGGGTCTCTATTGGGGAGGAAGGGTGGGTCCTTTAATTTATGATCATCGGGTAAGTATATTCAAAAATTTATTTTACTAAGGAAAATAACATTTTTCAATATTAAACTTACCCGATGATCATATAGCTGATTCACACCCAGGGGGGTGGGTAGAGACCAGCATTACATGTTGACATTATATGAGCTAAGTATTCCGTATTTCATTTTAGCAGTTATTCAAAATAACAAGCATAAAATAAATAAGTACCTGGTAAGGAAGACGACTTGAACAATTACTCTGCCTTTTTAAGTACGTCTTCCTTACTGAGCCTCGCGATCCTCATAGGATGCTGAGCGACTCCTAGGAGCTGAAGTATGAAGGGTTGCAACCCATACTAAAGGTCCTCCTCAAAACCTCTAATCTAGGCGCTTCTCAAGAAATGACTTTGACCACCCGCCAAATCAAGTAGGATGCGAAAGGCTTCTTAGCCTTCCGGACAACCCAAAAATATTTCAAGAGAAAGATTAAAAAGGTTCTGGAATTAGGGAATTGTAGTGGTGGAGACCCCACCACTACTGCACTCGTTGCTACGAATGGTCCCAGAGTGTAGCAGTTCTCGTAAAGAGACTGGACATTCTTAAGATAAAAGACGCGAACACTGATTTGCTTTTCCAATAGGTTGCGTCGAATATACTTTGCAGAGATCTATTTTGTTTAAAGGCCACGGAAGTTGCGACAGCTCTAACTTCGTGTGTCCTTACCTTCAGCCAAGCTTGGTCTTCCTCATTCAGAAGGGAATGAGCTTCTCGTATTAACAGTCTGATAAAATAGGATAAAGAATTCTCTGACATAGGCAAAGATGGATTCTTAACTGAACACCATAAAGCTTCAGACGGGCCTCGTAAAGGTTTTTAAAATAGAACTTAAGAGCTCTTACAGGACATAAGACTCTTTCTAGTTCATTTCCAACCATACGATAAGTTTGGAATATCGAACGATATTGGTCAAGGCCGAGAAGGCAGCTCGTGTTTGGCTAGAAAACCAAGTTGTAGAACATGTAGCCGTTTCGGATGAGAATCCGATGTTCTTGCTGAAGGCATGAATCTCACTGACTCTTTTAGCTGTGGTTAAGCATATCAGGAAAAGAGTCTTAAAGGTGAGATCTTTCAGGGAGGCTGATTGAAGCGGTTCGAACCTGTCTGACATAAGGAATCTTAGAACCACGTCTAAATTCCAACCAGGTGTAACCAAACAACGCTCCTTCGTGGTCTCAAAAGACTTAAGGAGGTCCTGTAGATCTTTATTGTTGGAAAGATCTAAGCCTCTGTGACGGAAGACTGATGCCAACATGCTTCTGTAACCCTTGATAGTGGGAGCTGAGAGAGATCGTTCTTTCCTCAGATATAAGAGGAAGTCAGCTATTTGAGTTACAGAGGTACTGGTCGAGGATACGGATACTGACTTGCACCAGTTTCGGAAGATGTCCCACTTCGATTGGTAGACTCTAAGGGTGGATGTTCTCCTTGCTCTAGCAATCGCTCTGGTTGCCTCCTTCGAAAAACCTCTAGTTCTCGAGAGTCTTTCGATAGTCTGAAGGCAGTCAGACGAAGAGCGTGGAGGCCTTGGAGTACCTTCTTTACGCGTGGCAGACGTAGCAGGTCCACCCTTAGGGGAAGTGTTCTGGGAACGTCTACTAGCCATCGAAGTACCTCGGTGAGTTATTCTCTCGCGAGCCAGAGGGAAGCAACTAGCGTCAACTTTGTCCCTTCGTGAGAGGCGAACTTCTGCAGTACCTTGTTGACAATCTAGAACGGAGGGAATGCATATAGATCTAGATGTGACCAATCTAGTAGAAAGGCATCTATATGAACTACTGCTGGGTCCGGGATAGGTGAGCAAAGTATTGGGAGCCTCTTGGTCATCGAGGTTGCGAAGAGATCTATGGTTGGCTGGCCCCAGGTGGCCCAAAGTCTCTTGCATACATCCTTGTGGAGGGTCCAATCTGTTGGAATTATTTGTCCCTTCCTACTGAGACAATCCGCTATGACATTCAAGTTGCCTTGGATGAACCTCGTAACTAGTGAAAAGTCTAGACCTGTTGAACAGGTGAGGAGGTCTCTTGCGAACTCGTACCATGCCAGAGAGTAGGTCCCTCCTTGCTTGGAGATGTACGTCAAAGCAGGGTGTTGTCCGTGTTCACCTCCACCACTTTGCCTTGAAGGAGAGACCTGAAGCTTTTCCAGGTCAGACGTACTGCCAGTAGCTTCTGCAGTTGAAATGCATTGTCCTTTGACTCGAGTTCCATAATCCCGAGCATTCCCTACCGCCTAATGTCGCACCCCAGCCTACGTCCGATGCGTCCGAGAAGAGAACGTGGTTGGGAGTCTGAACAGTCAGGGGAAGACCCTTTCAAAGGTTGATAAAGTCCTTTCACCAAGTCAGACCAGACTTTATCTTTCCGGAAACCAGGATCGAGACCGCTTCTAGCGTCTAGTCCTTTTCCAGTGAAAAGCTAGATGATACAGAAGAGGACGGAGGTGTAGTCTTCCAAGTGACACAAAATGAACCACGGATGACAGTGTCCTAACCAGACTCATCCACAGCCTGACAGGGCAGCGTTCCTTCTACAGCATCTTCTGGATGGATAGCAGGGCTGGGGGTTGATCGTCTTGTTCAGCAATGTCCTCCTCAGAGGGTTCCTCATCCGAAACTGATGAGGAAACGGCAACGGAGTGGGCAACGTCTGACTTGCTGAATCCGGTCGCACAGGTGGATGCGTGACGGAGCCGGACACAATATCATGGTACTGCTGCACAGTCTGTGAACTGTCAACCATGGGGACGTGAGGAAGTACAGCGTCAACCCGAAACTGTCTAGACTGTCTGGGTTGTGCAGTCAACCCCCTACCGGGTTGCTGAGGTTGCCGCACTGTGTCACAACAAGTCACCTCTGCTGGTTGTTGAACGTCTTCCTAGTGACACACTGAACGTCCACAACCACCTCCGAGAGTCGCTTAACGTCAACGTGCGACTGGCAACCCACACTGGGTCGCATCGGTGGAGGAACCACCTCAACTGGCGGACGCGAGTAGGATACCTCAGCGTCAACAGGGCGCACAACCAACCGGTAGGAAGGTTGTTGGCCAGAAGGTTCTTCTCAGTAAAAAAAATCCTCTATCAAGGACACAAGCTTGGACTGCATGTCTTGCAACAAAGCCCATTAGGGTCTATGGGAGCAGGTGTGGCAACAGACGGGGTTAGCGACTGAAGCGGAACCTTTTACCATCCCTGGAAGCCTTGTTATGCTTTAATTAAAGTCCATAGGAGGCTAAGCAGCTTAAGGCTCCTCTCCAAATGACAGAGTCCTCAAAGGAATATCAGTAGGAGGGAGAACAGCACTTTCTCATCTACAGGAACCATGTCCGAGAAAAGTTAGGTTATCTCTGTGAGGTTCTCACTGGTGCATAAGCAGCAGACCAGAAGGCAACGTTATGTAACTGCTTGATAGTCTGTGAACTGTCAAAAACTGAACTGTCAACCACAACAGGGCGTGAGGACATACAGCACTGGTGCATTAGTAGCAGACCAGAAGGCAACGTCATGTAACTGCTTGACAGTCTGTGAGCTGGCAACAACCAAAGCTGTGTGGGGAAGCCTCAACTCCTGACTGACTAGTCTGCTGCGGGCGAGTGGCGGTAACCACAGTGGGTTGCGGAGGCTGACACACCGTGTCAAAACACGGCAGCTTGTGGTAGCTCACGCACGGCAACGGAGTGCTCCGTGTGTCTGTGGGAGTCAGCATGCGTCTGGCAGGGTCGACTGTGCATGGGTGGAGGAGCTCTCACAACAAGAGTGTGGGAGCAGGCAGCCATGCTGGGCGCACAACCGTGGCAGGTTGTAGGCAAACGGGTGCATCGTCAACCTTCTCCGCAGTCGGAGTGTGGGAGCAGGCAACAACCAAAGTGGAGTGGTGGTGCGTGGTGGGGACTGCCGTGGGTTGCGGAAACTAACGCATCGCGTCAAAACACGGCAGCTTGACTCCACCTTCCCACTGCTGATGCGGTAGCTCACGCATGTTAACGGAGGGTGCCGCACGTCGGCTAACGTCAACATGCGCCTGGCAGGGTCGATTGCGCATCGGAGGTGGAGCTCTCCGCAGCCGGAGTATGGGAGCAGGCAGCCTCAGCGTGAGCTGGGCGCACAACCGTGGCAGGTTGTAGGCTAACGGGAGCAGTGTCAACCTTCTCCGCACGAAACTCCTGCATAACCGCAGCTAACTGAGTCTGCATAGACTGCAGTAAAGACCACTTAGGGTCTACAAAATCGGCAACAGACGGAGCTACTGTCCGTTGTGACTGAGGGTCTAAAACAGCTGGTGCGGCAACAGACGGAGTTACTGCCTGTTGCGGTACCACCTTGCCTCTCTTGGGAGGTGTGCAGTCGTCGGATGACTGCAGCGAGTCCGAACTGACCCAGTGGCTACACCTAGGCCGTTGGACTTGCGCGGAAGGGACCGACTTGCACTTAAAAAGCTGCAAGATGTGGTCCATGGTTTCTTACGAGAAACCTCTTCCGCAGACGAGGAATAAATGGGCTCTCTCGTCTTTGTGTGGGTGGGGCGATCTTGGGTAGATACGCCCGAAACCACGGAGGGAAAAACGTCTGTTCGTTGATCAAGGCCTGTGGAACCCATAAATCGTTCGACATTACTTCTCCCCTGGGCTTGGGAGCTTGTAAGAGGTCCCGGACTAGGTGAACGACTGGCACGAACAGACGAACCCTCGGACGCAACACTGTAACACTTTGCGCATATCACTTTATCACTTTTGATTTTCTGTTTTGCACTTATTTCACTGAAATCGAAACTTTAACTGATTTCTACCTGAAACACGCAATCCTATCCTTCATTAAAAGGTAGTACAGTAATTGCGAAAACAGTCTTACAATGCAACACAAAAACATAAATAAAGATAAAGAATTCAGTGGCTGGAAAAGAGACTAAACACTAGATCAAATAAACTACGTTTACAATCTCTCACCGCACAAAGCCTGGGAACAAGAATAAAACCCTAGAAACGTTTTACCTTCTTCCCCTACAGCAACTAGGGAAGAGAGTAAAAAACGAGAACAACGTTACCCGCTTGAACGAAACGTTTATTCTCCTCTCTCTCCCTCCGTCTCTATCTCTCTCTCTCTTCTCTCTTGATTTCGCACCTGAGAGAAGAGCCCAATTATATATCGTCAAAACATGTTATTTGCTAAAGGAAAAAACTGAAAGGTTTTCCAAATAAAAAGTTCCTTTAATTTAGAATTTAAACCATTTAAGCTAAGAAAGAATGAACGAAACGCTAGAATCGGTTTACTCTTACTGCAAAGTGAAACCGTGATACACTCTCTCTCTATCGTAACGATAGAGCGCATGTTGAACGTTCTGAACGTCAACAACTGCGTAGACTAAAAAACTAAACGTTAGTTCATCTTTGAAAATAGTACGAGACTATCAAAGAAATTCTTTCATAAAACATTAAAATTAAAAAAGTAAATTCTTTAAAGGTTAAATACGATATAACGGGCTCAATGTTAATTAACTTCGGTTCCAAGTTAGGACCGCCTACTATTAGGAAAGGTCGCATATAAACAAACATAAAAATTTATTTTTATAAGTTTATAATAAATGGAAAGTTAATCGAAGAGGCCTATAAAGGCGGAGAGATATAAAATAAATAGAACTATAACGTGTTAAGCAAAATTACCAAAAACCTAAACACACTTCCGTCTAAGGGAAGGGTCGGCCATTTAAAAGTGAAAGGGAGTCCATACTCTCTTCGTCACCATAATTAAATCTATCCAAAACGAGTTCAAGTTTTGAAATGAAGAAAAAACCCCTGCATAGCGAAAGCTCAAAACTGGAATAGTGTACTTCACCAAATCGTTGTGAAAACAAATCCAGTTAGGGACGGCGTATTTAGTAGGTCTTGCCAGTGGCACGACAGAGAGAAAATTGGTTCTATGTTGACATCGAGTACTTGAGTACCTACTTGACAGATGGCGCTGTTGATGTACACCCCCACCTGTATAGCGATCGCTGGCGTATTCCGCCCGTAGGTTTTTTCTGTCGGGCAGCAGAGCTGACAGCTATATGATCATCGGGTAAGTTTAATATTGAAAAAGTAAATATCAAGAAAAGTTGAAAATGGCATATGACGAAGTGAAAATAAGAGAAACTGGTAATTTAGAGGAGTGGAAGTTAGTAAAAGAAAATTTTGTTGGGATTGCAAGTGATGTGTGTGGCAAGAAGTTTGTTGGAGGCAGTATGAGGAAGGGCAGTGAATGGTGGAATGAAGGAGTGAAGGTAAAAGTGGAAGAGAAAAAGAGGGCTTTTGAAGAATGGCTGCAGAGTAAAAGTGTAGAGAAGTATGAAAGATATAGAGAGAAAAATGTGGAAGTAAAGCGCAAGGTAAGTGAGGCAAAGAGGGCAGCTGACCTGAGGTGGGGTCAGGGATTGGGTCATTCATATGAAGAGAATAAGAAGAAGTTTTGGAAAGAAGTGAAGAGAGTAAGGAAGTCTGGTTCAAGAATTGAAGAGACAGTGAAAGATGGAAATGGTAGGTTGTTAAAAAGAGAGAGGCAAGGACAAGGTGGGCGGAGTACTTTGAAAGTTTACTAAATGTTGAGGATAATAGGGAGGCAGATATAATTCCTGTTGCAGGTGTTGAGGTGCCGGTGATGGGAGATGAGAATGAGAGAGAAATTTCAAGAGAGGAGGTGAGGAGAGCACAAGATGAAACAAGAGTAGGAAAAGCATCTGGTATGGATGATGTGAGAGCTGAGATGTTGAAGGAAGGGGGTGTGATTGTACTTGAATGGTTGGTGAGATTGTTTAATATGTGTTTTGTGTTGTCAATGGTACCAGTAGATTGGGTTTGTGCGTGTCTTGTACCACTATACAAGGGTAAGGGAGATGTGCATGAGTGTTGTAATTCAAGGAGTATTAGTTTGTTGAGTGTAGTTGGAAAAGTGTATGGTAGAGTACTGATTAAGAGGATTAAGGATAAAACAGAGAATGCAATCTTAGAAGTACAGGGTGGTTTTAGAAGAGGTAGGGGTTGTATGAATCAGATTTTTTACAGTTAGGCAGATATGCGAGAAATATTTAGCAAAAGGTAAGGATGTGTATGTTGCGTTTATGGATCTGGAGAAAGCGTACGATAGAGTTGATAGGGAAGCAATGTGGAATGTGATGAGGTTATATGGAGTTAGTGGAAGGTTGTTGCAAGCAGTGAAAAGTTTCTACAAAGGTATTAAAGGATGTGTTAGGATAGGAAATGAAGTGAGCGATTGGTTTCTAGTGAGAGTGAGACTGAGACAGGAATGTGTGATGTCACCATGATTTTTTAACTTGTACGTTGATGGAGAGGTGAATGCTCGAGTGCTTGGACAAGGATTGAAACAGGTAGACGAGAATGACCATGAATGGGATGTAAATCAGTTGTTGTTTGCGGATGATACTGTACTGGTTGTAGACGCGGAAGAGAAGCTTGGCCAATTAGTGACAGAATTTGGAAGGGTGTGTGAGAGAAGGAAGTTGAAAGTTAATGTGGGTAAGAGTAAGGTTATGAGATGTACGAGAAGGGAAGGTGGTGCGAGGTTGAATGTCATGTTGAATGGAGTTACTTGAGGAGGTGGATCAGTTTAAGTAATTGGGGTCAGTTGTTGCAGCAAATGGAGGAGTGGAAGCAGATGTACGTCAGAGAGTGAATGAAGGATGCAGTGTTGGGGGCAGTTGAGGGAGTAGTAAAAAATAGAGGGTTGGGCATGAATGTAAAGAGAGTTCTGTATGAGAAAGTGACTGTACCAACTGTGATGTATGGATCGGAGTTGTGGGGAATAAAAGTGACAGAAAGACAGAAATTGAATGTGTTTGAGATGAAGTGTCTAAGGAGTATGGCTGGTGTATCTCGAGTAGATAGGGTTAGGAACGAAGTAGTGAGGGTGAGAACGTGTTAGCAGCTAGAGTGGATATGAATGTGTTGAGGTGGTTTGGCCATGTTGAGAGAATGGAAAATGGCTGTCTGATAAAGAAGGTGATGATTGCAAGAGTTGATGGGAGACGTACAAGAGGAAGGCCAAGGTTTGGGTGATTGGATGGATAGAAGGAAGCTCTGGGTGATAGGAAGATAGATGTGAGAGAGGCAAGAGAGCGTGCTAGAAATAGGAATGAATGGCGAGCGATTGTGACGCAGTTCTGGTAGGCCCTGCTGCTTCCTCCGGTGCCTTGGATGACCACAGAGGTAGCACCAGTAGGGGATTCATTATTATGAAGCTTCATCTGTGGCGGATAATGTGGGAGGGTGGGCTTTGCTACCCTAGCAGTACCAGCCGAACTCGGTTGAGTCCCTTATCAGGCTGGGAGGAACGTAGAGAGGAGACGTCCCCTTTTTTGTTTCATGTGTTTGATGTCGGCTACCCCCCAAAATTGGGGGAAGTGCCTTGGTATATGTATTATTATTATTATCATTATAACTAAACTACAACCCTAGTTGAAAGAGCAGGATGCTATAAGCCCAAGGGCTCCAAGAGGGAAAAAAATAGCCATGTGAGGAAAAGAATTCAATAAACTATATGACAAGTAATGAATAATTAAAACAAAATATTTTAAGAACAGTAACAAAATTAAAACAGAGCTCTCATAAATAAACTATAAAACAAGACTTATGTCAGCCTGTTCAACATAAAAACATTTGCTGCAACTTTGAACTGAACTTTTGAGGCCCTACCGATTCAACAACCCGATTAGGAAGATCATTCTACTACTTTGTCATAGCTAGAAAAAAACTTCTAGAATACAATGTAGTATTGAGCCTCATAATGGAGAAGGCCAGACTATTATTATTAACTGCATACATAGTGCTATGAACAGGATGGTACTTTCCAGGAGGATCTGAATGTAAAGGGTCAGAATTATGAAAAATCTCGAGGAACAAGCATAACAAACTAATTGAACGACGATGCCAGAGATTAATATCTAGATCAGGAATAAGAAATTTAATAGACCAAAAATTCATGGCCAACAAATTAGGATGAGAATCGGCAACTGAAGACCAGACAGGAGAACAATACTCGAAACAAGGTACAATGAAAAAATTAAAATACTTTTTGAGAATAGATTGATCACCAAAAATCTCACAAGACTTTCTCAATGAGTCAATTTTTTGTGCAATTAAAGAAGACACAGGCCTAATATTTCCCAAAACTAAATTTGCTGTCGAGAATCACACCTAATATTTTTAAAAAGTCGTACAGTTAAAAAAAACATTATCAATGCTGAGATCTAGATGTTGAGGAGCCACCATTTTCAACCTACTTACAATCATACTTTGAGTTTTGTTAGGATTCAGCTTCATGCAATATGTGTTTGCGTGGAGGAGATTCTTCCAAGACAGAAGGCATAACACGAAAAAGGCGAGTGCAACCTGGAGAGCATACTTGTGCATGAATAGGATAGCACTCTCTTGCCAGAGATCACGTGCTAACAGGAGTGCAAAAGCATGAAGAGCATAAATAAACATTAGTGCTCAAAATTATAGGTGCGTGAAATGACAAGTATGTTCCACTGACAAGTGTGTGTATTTAATAGAGCACAAATGTTCCCAAACAGGTGAGATATATCTAGTCCAAGAGCAGGCGTGAAAAAAATCTAGTTTCTCGTCGTGACAAGAGAGGATGGAGCTCCTTCGGCTAGTCAGTGACTTTCTGATCTTGCTCAAGAAAAGCTCTCCTCTCTTCTTTAAAGGCAGTCTAAGTTCGAAGACTGTTCATTTAATGAAGGTGTAGTCATTAAGAAGTTAGGAGACAAAGGAGGGGCACGAGCACTTTCTGGAAGCTGAAGGTGCCTCTAAAGATAAGAATAGCTGGCAGCTATTTTTGTGAAGAAAATCCTGATTGTGAAGAGCCAAGGGCTTCCTCCGCAGGTGCCACAGACAAAGCCGATTCCATTTTTGAAAACTTTGCTGTGGATTAAAACAAACCTTGAAGAAGTTTCTCTGAAAGGGATACCTTTAAGCCCCAATTATGACCAAAACATCTTATGTCATCTAAAAAAAAAAAAAAAGTCGATGAGTTGATAAAGAGAAGAGAGATCTGCTCCTCTAGGGAAAGCAAATATTGCCATCTCTCTCGGGGCTTCCCCCATGGTTACATTATCATCTTCCTTTGCCATCCCATCAGGTGAGGATCAGAAGTTTGAGTTCCAAAGGGCGAAAGAAGAGAACCATCAGATTTCTTAGCCTTTGTGGTACAATCTGAAGGGGAAGAATGTTGGTTTGTTTTGTTTTTCCTCTTCTTGCCCAACTCCTGTCCCTGGGTGGCCAACCACTTCCTATACTCCTCACAAAGGGGAGACTATGTACATTCATGCCTCCAGTAAGCAGGACATAAAATATGGGGATCCACAATCGGCTTGCTCATGAAAGTCCCGCAAAGGGCAAGACCACTTGTGGTTTCTCCATAATCAGACACATGCTCAAGTAATCTACAAAGATGAAAAAAAAAGGCAATTAATAAGACAAGGTTTTTTACCGAGCGTATGTCTGTACTACTCGGCAGGTAGGGTCAAAGTGGCTTCTCAGTGAGCTGGCAGTGGGGGGAGGGAGGGCTTCTCCCACTATCAGCTAGTAACTACTGACAACTTGTTATAAATTCTAACATTCGTGTTTCCAGTTTCGCTGAAATCATACACCTATTAAAAGCAAAAGTTTGTATCAATTTAGGAACAAATTGGGAATTATAAAATTTTAAATAAAATTTTAAACAAGTACATGAACTCTTAGCTATCTAAAACATTATTTGCTACGGTGATAATTTAATCAAGACAAAGATCAATCATTGCAAACAGTGGAATCACTGGAAAACAGTACTTTAACCAGTAAAAAACATTGCTATGGTAGGCTAACTACAGAACATGTACAAAGTACAGTACTACAGATGGATATTCAATTCGGGAACTCGGTTGACTTTGGAGCAAGTTCTTGAAATAGGCTTGCATTAAGAATAATAAATGTACACTATTAGGTTTCCAGGGTAGTATTACATAATTGTACAGATCCTATTATTTTACTTGACAGTAGCTTAAAACAGTAGTAGGGCCTTTAGCAAATGTTATAAAAATTAAAGTATTCTTTAATGCAGGTGAAACCAGTGCTCTTAAAATATTTTACAATGAAATACAAAAAGAAAACAAAAATAAAAAAAATTATGCTGCCAAGTCAATACGAAAACAAGCTATAGTGATGTTCCTAGGGGTGTCCGAGCATGCACAAAGGGCTAATTTCTCCTCAAGATTAATAAAGGTTAGTGCTGAAGAAGCTGTTGGAAGGAAGCCAAGCATTTTACAAAGAATGATTTATGAACAAACAAGATCAGGAGAATGAAGAGAACTCCTCCTATTCATGAATGATGATAGTGAATTTGTGTCTTAAATTATTTAAAACTTACCTGCTATTCAACTTGAGATGTTTCCACTTCATAGGTCCTGAATTAAAATCACCAGTGTTACTGAGAATACTGCAACCCAAGCTTTCATTTTGTAAAGAAGTATCAACAGAAATGTCCATATTGCTGTTTTCTAAACAGGAAGAATTTTTTTCACACAGAGCACCATTAAATGTGTCAGCTTCAGATGCCTGAGAAATATTAATATAGGTAGTTTAGCTTTTCAGTAATTTAAGAGCTACAACTAACAAAGTATGTACCCATCAGTCAATGTTCTTAACTTTCACAAGTTTGCACCAAAGGTTTATTATTAATAAATAAATCATAGCTTATTTTTTCAATAGATTAACAATTAGATAAACTGAAGACATTGGGATTTAAAATAAGATGAAATGAAAACATTGAAGGTTGACAAAATATCATTACTTGGATTTTTTTAAATACCTGATACTCCTAGCAAGTTAAAAATGTTAAAATCCCCAAAAACACATTCGAGTTTAGGTGTGTGTGCATTATGGAGATTGGTTATATATACCTAATACCCAGGGGTCATAAGTGACACTCATTCAAAGGTAAGATAAAATTACAAGTACTTCCAGAATACATACAGTCTACTACAGGATTTAATATTTTAATATATATCGCTGTTTTTATTATTCCACACACAGCTTTTCATTGACGATGATAGATGTCATGAGATATCTATGCTATCTATAGTGAAGAATCGCAAAAATTAATAGCCAATCTGCTTAATCAATTATAATTTCCATAAAAGCAACTAATGAATGGAGATCAATCATATTCTATTACAGTAGACCTCCGGGGTACAGCGTCCCCAGCTTACGTTTTTTTCACGTTACGGTGTGTGTGTGGGGGGGGGGGGGGGGGGGGGCGCTGAAGAAACGACATCGGCAGAAATAAGGAAAGTTATCGGTTGGTATGAAAACCTTACGAGTTTCATTGGAAAGAAACACCCAGAAAAACTTCACACAAGTCGTCTTATGGAGAGTGTTAATGACAAGTGTATGAGTCATTTCAGAAATATGTTGAGGAATCGTCAGAAACAGGCTTCTTTGGATAGATATTTCTCCAAAAGAGAAGTGTCAGAAAGCAAAGATGATAATAGTGATTCTATCAAAAAAGCTAAAAGAGTAATTTTTCTAGTTCTAAAAAAATTCATAAAGAAAAAGCATTTTTAATTTTAAGTGTTTAATAGTAAGAATAAATTTATTGTTAAGTGTACATAACATAATTAGCATTGATACATTTCTATATCTAACATCTTCTCCCCCCTCTGCCTCCACCCACTACCAGCTCAAGTCACGTCACTCCAAAGGTAAATAAAATTTAATTTTTCCTTTACAGTACGGTACAGTATATAATTTTTATTTATCCTGTAATGTTTTTTAATTATATACTATACAGTACATGTATACTGTATTATATATATGTATACTGTATTACAGTGCTTACTATAATATTTTGTTGCATACTAATTTTCAATGTTTTTACCTGGGGTTTTGCACGCATTAGTTATTCAATTCCCCGCCATACGACATTTTCACCGTACGATACCAACTCCGGAACGGATTAATGTCGTATGGCGGGGGTATACTGTACTTATATAAACTTCACATAATTTGTGGAATGAACTCATACGTGTTGGATAATTGGTCTTGTATGGTAATAATTTTGAAAGATCTTCAAAGGACTTACTGTCAAAAATGAAAACTACACAGTTCTGTGGTGACATTTCTTTTACAAGCTTTACTGACTGACCATACATACTGGATTTGTCTGGAATTATAAATCTAAGCCACATGAGCCACAGCTGGGGATAAGGAAGCTATTCAGCATCAAGGAACAAGTTGACTTTGCAGTTGCACTATACTCTATATAGTAACAGTAAAGTGGTTGGCCAGCAAGATTGATGCAGAGTTGGGAACAAAGGTAAAGTAGAAAGGCTAAATAGTAGGACAAAGGGATGCCTACAGTAAACTGCATACAGGAATTGGTCATATTGCAGAAATTTCTCGTGTAAAGTATAATTGGGTGAAGAGTATATTTGTTTCATGGGATGATAGTGCAACAAAATATGCACCACAAGAAGTATTTGAAGCCATCAGTACACCATAACATTGCATTGCCTAAAATGATCAGGATATACAGCATATTTGGGTTGGCAAGTAATACAATACAATAAAACTTTACACATAATCCAATATTCCTCATTAAATAATAATCTAACACTCTCCAAGGTAGACCTAATAATATACTATTGATGGCCTGAATATTTCTCCTACTATCAAGTTTAATAATAAAAAAAAATACTATGAAAATTTAAATTTGGTATATTAAACTGACCAGCAACCTATAGAAAATAGTTCAGGAGCAAAATCATTGATAAAATTGTTATCAATTCACAGCTTTGTTAAAATCAAGGAAAAATAAAACTATCTTTGAACGTCTTTGTGACCTTGATGAGTATGACAGATTAAAACAATGTAATGAAAGTAATCACTAATCCCTTACAAAGTAACCAGTTTCATTAAAATGACAGAATATTGAAATTGTGTAAACTGTTCTGTGTCCGTTCAAAATGGGTCAACGTCAAAAATAATTCCCAGCACCAATAGCTACTTGTCTTTTTCAATGCATCGTGTCTTATAAGAGTCTGGCAATTATGGACTTGAAATATTTTTGGCAGTGTCCAAATCTGAAGATCACAGACTTTATTTTCTGAGACATAGAAAACCTAAAGTACTGCATATCAATATTTCTATAGTAACCTTTTATTTAAAAGTCCCAACATTGTCAAGTACTTGATTTAAAGTGGTTAGCTTTCAGCAGTTTTCAATTTTGCTGGTTAGCAAGATGTTATTCATCAGCTAAATGATTTTTACTTCCCCCTTAACTATTTGCCCAATACAGTCAGCAAACTATATGATGCGCTTAGGATGGCTTAAGAGTTTACATTTTTCCTTTATCCATTCATCACCTTTTCCAAAATAAATTTCATCAAAAAATATTCTACATGTATATATGATGAAGGATTATGATGGCAACAATTTTATGCTTTACAGTACATGTAACTATAGAAAATTTATTTATATGTAACAAAAGCAAATTTGCTTAAAACAAAAAATCAAATTATCTGGAATAAGAATAATAAAGATATAAATTTGCATACCTTCACTGATTCTGAGATACTCGAAGAAATATCTAAAAATGATGATTTGTCCTGAATCATTCCGCATAATCTTTTCAATGGCGATATAGAAGTCTTAAAACTCTCCAACTGTAAAGCAAAAATATTACATTAATTGATTAAATTAAATATTCTATATAAATTTCCTTCTTTTTTTCATACAAACCCCTTTTTTTGGCTTAAGCCATGTCGTCCTGATGGAAGGTTCCTATAAGTAGCTTCCTAAGGGATACTTGACTACAGTAATATTCCCAAAGAATTTACCTTTAGGTCTACAAAATTCTAACTCCTGGCACGAATATCCTTAAAATTTCTCTCAAGGATATCGCATAAATCAGGGGACGTATATCTTGATACGACACATACCAATCTGCACCGCGAATAGTGTTTTCGCCTCGAGGGGGAAGAGTGGCAAAAATAGAAGGGGAGCCGTTATCAAGGTTACCCTTTCTCCCATACTACTGTTGAGTATCTAGATGGCGGTTATTCCTGTTTTTGTAGCGAATTCGCACAGTGGTGTTCCCTGTTGATCTAACGTTTTGATCGGTTTTGTGAGGATTTATTATGTAATCTCCAGCGGCTTTCGCCTCTGGAAAGGAGGAACCCCAGATGAAACGCGATGCGATCTTCTGCAATCATATGAGTGAGTACTTCTACGGTCATAAAGCATGCAGGTCTCATGCCCCCTGCACCATTATTACCGAATCCCTGCAATATTGGGACCCCCAAGTCTGCAATATCTGACGGGCCTTGTTGACCGAAGGGTTTGACGACCCCAAGTCAATGGAGTTGAGGGATGCGGCATGTGAAAAGCTGCGCAAGTGGGTAAGAGGGTTCCAGAAGAACTCTCCCCGAAAGCGGGTAGTGTAACGGTTGTGCCCCAAGCACGACTCGCACCTCCCTGCGTCCAGATTGCCATCGGGACGAATGTCAGGGAGGTTGATTGATTGATTTAAAGTTTTCAGGCATCCTGACATCTAAGTATGGACATCCACCAGGAGGTAAGGATGTCGGAAGTGTCTATGGACACTGGAAAGGCTCTATTAAAGGATCATCCCGAGGAGGAGTCTACTCTACCTCTGAAAGAAGATGATGATGAGTCGGAGTTCCTTTCGTCTGTACCGGCACAGAAGCCGTTACCCTCGACGTCTTCACCTTCTGACCCACCATTAGACAACATGAGCCAGGCACTGGCCCATCTTACGGGTTTAATGGAGAACATTCGCAAACGAGGCAAAACAAGGGTAGCGAAATTCAAAAGAGAGCTCCGTGAAGCTCCACTTATCGCCTCCCGAGGGTCGTACAAGCGACCCAGAGGCCGAGATCTCCCGACCTGCTCCAAAACCAATCCCTGGAGGTATGCGGAGCTTAAGCCGATTTTGAACGGCAAACTCTACATTTCAGAGAAAATAGGAGCTGTCCACTTACATGACATCCAGTTTGGCCAAGCCTTATGGTTACCCTGATTGCTTTATCCGACTAAAGCATGAACCAATGTCAAAAGAGGAGACGGAACCGAAGGAGGTCATGGTTTTCATCCACAATAAGGCACAGGCTCTCTTGTCAAGTAGCCTGAGAAAGGCAGGCTATTCGGTGTCGAAAGTGTCCGCCTTGAGCAAGAAACACCCTCCCTTTCTTGCTCCTACTTCAATAGCATTCCCCTTTACGTGGAAGGCATTTAAATCTGTTGCCAAGGCAGTGGAGGCAGGCAAACCATGCCCTGCACTAGAGGAGTGCAGGCCTCTGTCGTTAGCCTTGCCCACGCAGGAGAAGTAATGGAAGGAAGTCCACCTAACCTTCTCAGTAGGGAAACTGAACGCAGACATCGCTGGACGACAGTTTAGCGAGAATCTCCCTAAACTTTCTGACTCTCTCTTGTGCAAGGAACAAGAGACGAAGGAGAGACTTGCGGCTTCTTTATCCCTACAAAACTGCATAGAGATGTGTGCAGGCCAATGAAGTACCCCAGACATGCTTATGGTCCTGGCCAAAATGCATATGGCCACCTTAGTAAAAGACGATCATCGAACAAGAGAAACCAAGAAGTTGCATTAAGTTACAAACATTATGTCAAACTCTTACAGCAGCGTTAGTAGCTAGCCTTGCTGGACGCTCGACGTCCAAA
This sequence comes from Palaemon carinicauda, assembly GCF_036898095.1. Taxonomy (NCBI): domain Eukaryota; kingdom Metazoa; phylum Arthropoda; class Malacostraca; order Decapoda; family Palaemonidae; genus Palaemon; species Palaemon carinicauda. The sequence continues at coordinate 19,151,820 of NC_090739.1, forward strand.
GCTCTGCGTTAGGTGTTATAAAACATTTTTACCTTGCCTTACCTACGGCGAGGGCGAGCGTTCTGAGAATCGTCAATAGGAACGCCCGAGGGGACTCCTGTTCGGGTCTTACAAGACGCTCGGCGCCAGGCTAATGCCTCTCGCTTCCTTTCGCCGATCGACATTACTTCTCCCATGGGTCAGGGAGCTTGAAAGAGGTCTAAGGTCAGGATAACGACAGGTCCGAACAGAAGCATCCTTCACTGTATTGAATAAATTCACTGCACTAATTTAGCACTAAAAAACTTGCACTTTTAAACTCTTTGGCATAAGCCAAAAGTAGACATGCCCGTTGTGAGAGATCTTACTATTCTGTCAAGGGCTTGAATGAGAATGCAATAGGTATTGAATCCTATATAAAATGTAACAAAATATTTCATATAAAATATTAAATGAATAGATATAGGAATAAAGAATATATATTATATATATAATATATATATATATACCCCTCTGATGGTCCAGCACTTTGCTGCAGTAGAGGGGCTTGAGTGTCTCAATGATGGGCTGGGCAATGGCGGTGGGGTAGTTTATCCACCCTGGCAGGCTCAACCATACCGCTAAGGCCAGTTCTGAGAGACCAGACCAAGACTGGACCCCTATAGGCCTTCTCCTTTAATTAAGATAGACAAAGGCTAGGAGAAGGAAAACTCCAAAATCAAACCAAACAAGACCCCAACGGCGGAGCTTCCCAGCGCCGGCGGAAGAGGGCAATGCCTGTCGGGCAGGCAACAAGGAGGGCCTTGACATAACATGAACCCGGCAGCCCGATGCAACCAACATCGGAGAAGCCGCCTGTCTCATATGGCTTGAGCCGCGGTGAAAACGGTGTAGGCCAAGTGTGTGTGCGTGGCCGTTGCAAAGACACGACCACCCAAAACAATATACCCAGCTACTGGCATTCTGTCGTTTCCTCCTCCACCCTTCTTCATCTCTTTCTCATAGGAGGCTGATGGCTAACGTCAGAACCCAATACTCGGACACGAGTGGGCGCCGACGACGATATATATATATATATATATATATATACTGTATATATATATATATATATATATGTATATATATATATATATATGTAAACAACCCTTACTACTTAAGGGTTTCCAATAAAAGATGATTAGTCACAGTTTACAATTGGAACATCTATATATATTATACAAAACAATTTAGTATTCCCAAAAACAAACAAGTAAACAACGATACAAAGAATCATGAGACTATATCGATTGTCATGAATACTATGTCGTGTAAAATTAACAGTACGCTAATTTTCTTAAATCTTTGCAAAAAGATTAGCTAAAGAAAAAATACTAAAAGAACAAATATTATTGTAAAATAACATATTCCTTTTTATCTTATACAACTTAAATACTTTGGTTTTTAAGAAGAATTTACTTTTCATAAATAACGATACAAAGAAAATTGTAATACTGTAACGATTGACTGAGAACTGCGTAGCGTAAATAAAACTGAACGCTAGTTTAGTTAAACTTTGAAAACAGATCGAAGATTATCTAAAGTATACTAAAAGGACAAAAATTTCCTCAAAATAACATAATCCTTTTATCTTATAAAACTTGATACTTTGTAAGATAGTAATCACTTATCATTCTTTGTAGAAAAAGAAAGAAAATGCAAGTCATACTCTAGCTTACGTCATATGACTGTGACGTCATAGAGAAGCGGGGTGTTTACCTACCGCCATCATGTTTACGTTAGTTTAAAGTAGATTGAAAAAACTTCTAATCCTACCTTTTAAGCTATAACATAGCAATCAAATACCAAACATAAACAAAATAAGCCAATGCCAGAAACCATGGTATCACCAAGATAACTGCTAAAATCTAGGTTAATCACGAGTGAATTACAAACGATGTTGCCAGCAATGGCGGCAGAGAAGATCTGGTGAAGTATGGAATGGTTTGGCCTATCTCCCGTGAGGGCGCTAGTGTAAACCTGGCAACTATCTGCGATTGCCGCGAGTTTTTTAATTTCTGCTGGACGTCAGAGACAAAAGCTATTTTTATATAACCAGCGGGTAAGTTCAATGTTTAAAATCTATTTTTGGGCGAGATAGCCATGTTGTCCTGATGGACCCGCCCTCCTTTTCTATAGAAAAGGACTTGGCAGGATCCCTCCCGAAACTACTATATCTGTGGCACCATGCTCAATGCTACAAGGAATAACCGCCATCTTGGATATGGTGCCATCTAGATACTCAATAGTAGTATGGGAGAAAGGGTAACCTTGATAACGGCTCACCTTCTATTTTTCCCACTCTTCCCCCTCGAGGCGAAAACGCTTTTTGGGGTGAAGATTGCAATGTGTCGTATCAAGATATACATCCCCTGATTTATGCGATATCCTTAAGAGAAATTTTAAGGATATTCGCGCCAGGAGTTAGAATTCTGGAGACCTAAAGGTAAATTCTCTGGGAATATCACTGTAGTCAAATATCCCTTAGGAAGCTACTTATAGGAACCTTCCATCAGGACGACATGGCTATCTCACCCAAAAATAGATTTTTCGCTTCGCTCAAAATCCGTTGTTTCTGCAGGCCATTTTCTGTCACAAAATTTTCATCTGGTCAATATTGCATATCGAGACCTATAGATTATAGGTTGTCAACCTAGCTTCAATCATCGTATAAGCTTTAACAGTAAAAACAAGAGGCTGCAAGGATGGAAAATTTGTATACAGAACATGTATAATTTCTGGGTCGAACCTGTGGCGCCGGGCGACGGAGGTCGCCCAAACACTTAACACTTAAAGTTGCCTTAGCTAATTAGCTAAGGCTCCTTTATTCAGGACATTTCATTACGATCCGGCCTCACCGGAGCTCCGGCTTCACCGGAGGTCGCCCTTACACTTCACACTTATATTTGCCTTGCCTTTAGCTAAGGCTGGTGTTTGTATTTATTTTAAGGGCATGTCACTGCTTCCCCGACCCTTGGAGGTCGGCGGATTACTTTAAGCTTATTATCCTTATGTCATTAACAGAATTGGGTGCATTACAAATATACAGACAATTGAATTTTAAAGTGCCAACAATGGTATGGGGCAGTATCAACTTAAAGTTAATAGTTAGTTGTTTGGTCAAGGCAATATGGGTGCTTAGGTAATTCAGTGAGTGCCAGAACTCTAAAATAATAGGTTTTTATCCCTTATCAGAGTTTCAAGCATCACCAGACTCATGTCTCCTTTCTTTTACAGAAGGCCCGTTGTACTGCTGAAGGATGCTCTGCCTCGTTCAGCGACCCCGTTGGGCATGACCTCTGCCGGTCTCATGCCCACTGCTCCATTCCCTTTATCCAGGAACCGGGACAGGCCCAATACCCAGTGTGGTTCCCGGATTTGTGCTCGTTCTGTTACGAGTTGTCGTCAGTTCTGCTGAATGATGATGTAAGTGGGTTTTCCCTTTGTTCCTTATTTCTCGTTGGCAGACACTAATATAGACATGAATATGATATACACAGTATATTTAGGAGGGCAAACCCCCTCCTCCATCACTAATCACTGCAAATCTTACAGGCCGATGATGTCTCTCTTCGGTCAGCAAGGGCTACTCTTCGGCCGTGGGTGTCGGGCTTTGGCAGGAATGCCCCGTCTGGCGCTCCCTATCTCCTCGATGGGGATATGGCCTCCCGTCTCTTCCCAGGCTCGACTACTGCTGCAGTCTCTCCTGACCTTGCTGCCCCTTTAATTGAAGAAGTCAGGGCTACCATTTCCGTGGAGGACGAAACCCTCGTACCAATGGACATGGCTGGTCTGGATATAGACGTAGAACCCAGGGACGAGCAGGTAAGTGGTGCCGAGTTGGTGGAAACCCTTTTCTCTCCTCCCTCTTCTACCTCTTCCTTTCTAGGTTTTGATAACTCTAAGGCTTCTCCTCGGGATCCCTCTGCCTCCGTACGACCCAAGGTGAAGCCACTTCGAACTTATAAGACTTCAGCTTTGCCAGTATCAACGTCACCGGTCCCCGGACCCTCGACAGCTCCTGATATTCATATTGCTCCTCGTAAAACCACTACTCCTAAGAAGTCTAAGTCTACCAAATCCAAGAAAAAACCAACGGGTGACTTTCAGGTACCCTGGGCTGATCTCCTCCCCATCCAACTGATCAAAGGATTGGTCAGGGATCAAGTTCAACATCACTCTGGTGCAATAACAGAGATTAAGGATATGATGGCTACTCTGATCCGCGCCGGAACTCAGTTCCCTCCCCCTTCTGCCCCAGACGCATCGAAGCTGCCGCCCTTCGATAAAAACAATCCTTGGCGGTTTGCTTTGCATGCTCCATTCGTAGATGGCTCCCTAACTCTGGAGGGCATGGGCACCCGCCCTCTAGAGGACCTGGAGTTCTATCCCCCTGGCCTAGCATTCCCGTTCAATGGTTTTGTACGGTTAAAGGAACATGCATTGGTCCGTATGGACAAGGTACCGAAGGAAACGGTCATATTTCCAAAAGAGCAGGCCCAGGCTATCTGGGCCAGAACACTATCAGAGTGGGGGTGTATTAACTCAAAGCTCACCCCTCACAAGGGTTCCTACACTATTTTTACGACAGCGGCCTCCATCTCTTTGCCGCTCATAGACAAAGTCACAGAGCTGACTATACAGGCCATCAAAGAAGGCTCTTCCATGCCGGCTCTCAAGGAGACGGACCCCACCTCTTTGCTTATTCCGGGTTCCTCGGCAGCCTGGGATGCTGCGGCCTCTACCTTCACGGTGGGGAAACTAGACCCGGACTGTGCCTCTACTCTTTTCTCTGAGAAGCTTCCCAGATTAATAGAGAGTCTTCTCAAAACTGAGTTCGAGACCCGTACTAGACTTGCTAGGTCCCTCCAATCCATCACCTCCATGGAGTCCCTTGCATCTCTTTACCCAGAGGAAACGCTGTTCAGAGTCGCCACAAAGAACCAGCTGCTATCCTACCAAATAGATCTCCATGACTTCTGGTCAGCACGGGTTAGTTGCAGGAAGTTCGTTCTGTCGGAGGCCACCATCAGGCATGAGCCGAACAGACTGATAGCTTCCTCCTGCTGGGGTAAGACCCTCTTCCCTCAGACCGAGGTGGATAAGGTTCTTCAGGACGCAGCGAGGGCAAACCAGAATTTGCAGGTAAGGTGGGGTCTCTCAGCCAAAAAGAGGTTCGAACCCCAGAGACACACATTCTTCAAGAAGAAGCTGAGGTTTAGTCCTTACAAAGCGGCCCGGGGTACCTCGTCCCCACAGCCTTCCGCGGCCTCGACTTCTCGACAACAGGCACCTCCTCAGCAGGTAGTCTACCTCGCTGCTCCCCCTGGTACACAGCCCAACCCCTCTTGGATGCCCTCACCTGCATACAACCCTGCCTACGAACCCTCCGGTTCCTTTCGTGGATACCAAAGAGGGAGTTCCAGAGGTAGAGGACAGTTCCGCCAACGCGGCGGGCCCAGAGCAAGGGGTTCCCGTGGAGGGAGGGGCCCTAAGTTCACTCCCTCCCAATGATGTGATGCCGGTAGGAGGGAGACTTTATCACTTCCGGGATCATTGGACCTTCAGTCCATGGGCTCACAGCATAATATCAAGGGGCTTGGGTTGGAAATGGTCACAGGGATCCCCTCCTCCACCGGTGACCTTCTTCCAGAGACCCACTCCCATCCTGGAAGAGTACACTGCGGAGTTACTCAAGAAGAGAGCAATCAAGCGGGTTCGATCCCTGAAGTTCCAAGGCCGTCTGTTTACAGTCCCGAAGAAAGACTCGTCGGCGTTGAGGGTAGTTCTGGACTTGTCGAAGCTCAACTCTTACATCCTTTGCGACAAGTTCCGTATGCTGACTATCTCTCAGGTACGGACCTTACTTCCCCGTGGGGCCGTCACCACCTCTATCGATCTTACCGACGCCTATTATCATGTCCCAGTAGCTCGAAACTTCTCTCCTTATCTAGGCTTCCGTCTCGGCAAGAGAGCCTTCGCATTCAAAGTCATGCCCTTCGGTCTCAGCATTGCCCCCAGGGTATTCACGAAACTGGGGGAGACGGTGCTCGAGCAACTCAGACACCAAGGGATACAAATCGTCGCCTATCTGGACGATTGGCTCATTTGGGCCCAGTCGCACCAGGAATGCAAAAGAGCTACGTCGAAGGTACTTCATTTTCTCTCCAAACTGGGCTTCCAAGTCAACCTCCGGAAGTCCCGCCTACAACCATCAAGCCTCTTCGAATGGTTAGGCATCCGTTGGGACCTCTCAAAGCACAAGCTCTCCCTTCCTCCCAAGAAGGTGAGGGAGATAGCTTCCAAGGTCAGGAACTTTCTCAAACACAAACAGGTGTCCAGAAGAGCTTTAGAACGAGTCCTCGGCCTACTCCAGTTTGCCTCACTGACCGATCTCCTATTAAAAGCCAAACTCAAAGACATCAATCGAGTTTGGAGAAAGAGGGCGACAATACCTTTAAGAGACAAGACCTCGAAGATCCCCTCTGTCTTGAAAATGAGACTACGACCATGGTCCGATCGGAGGAACCTCTCCAAGTCAGTTCCTCTACAGTTCCCCTCTCCACAAGTGACAATTCATACCGACGCGTCTCTGAGTGGTTGGGGGGGTTACTCCCAACATCAGATGTGTCAGGGCTCTTGGTCACCCGCCATGAGACAGTTCCATATCAATGTTCTCGAAGCCATGGCGGTGTTCTTGACCCTGAAGAGAATCTCCCCTCCGAGGTCGACCCACATCAGAGTAGTCTCAGACAGTACGGCCGTAGTCCACTGCCTCAACAGGGGGGGGTCCAAATCACCCAACCTGAATCAGATCCTAGTCACTATCTTCACCTTGGCAGCCGACAAAGACTGGTTCCTGTCAGCAACTCACCTAGCAGGAGTCCAGAATGTGATAGCAGACGCATTATCCAGGACGAGCCCACTGGAATCGGAGTGGTCCCTGGACATGCACTCCTTCCGGTGGATACTCAGGCTGGTTCCAGGTCTCCAGGTAGATCTATTCGCGACCCGACTCAATCACAAACTCCCGTGTTATGTGACACCGAACCTGGACCCTCAGGCTTATGCCATGGACGCATTAACCCTGGATTGGAACCATTGGCAGAAGATCTTCTTATTCCCTCCAGTGAATCTTCTACTGAAAGTCTTGCACAAACTCCGCTCCTTCAACGGGGTAGTAGCTTTAGTGGCACCTCACTGGCCAAAGAGCAGTTGGTTTCCTCTCCTCCTCGAGTTGAAACTCCGTCCCTTCCGGATCCCATTCCCCAAACTGACCCAGGTGGTCCAAACACGGACTGTGTCAGATTCCTCAAGGATAGCCAAAACCCTAACTTTGTGGATTTCATGAAGTTTGCGGCACGTAGGGACGCAAACATCGACCCAGATAATGTCCTCTTTATAGAATCAGACAAAAGGGACTCAACGATTCGCCAATATGATTCGGCGGTTAAGAAACTAGCGGATTTCTTAAGGACTTCAGACCATTCGGTTATGACTCCTAATTTAGCCATCTCCTTCTTTAGGTCCATTTTTGACAAAGGCCTAGCAGCTAGCACTATAACCACCATTAAGTCAGCTCTGAGGAAAGTCTTCCTGGTTGGGTTTAACATTAACCTGGCGGAGTCTTATTTCTCATCTATTCCAAAAGCATGTGCTAGGCTTCGACCTTCGGTCCGTCCTCAAAAGGTCTCTTGGTCTCTAAATGATGTCCTCAAACTGGCCTCCGACACGGACAACGAATCCTGCTCTTATATCACTCTTCTTAGGAAGACTTTATTTCTAACAGCTTTGGCCTCGGGTTCCAGAATCTCAGAACTAGCAGCTCTCTCACGAAACTCAGAGAACATGGATTTCCTCCCTTCAGGTGAGGTACTTCTTTCACCAGACAGGGCGTTCCTAGCTAAGAACGAGGACCCCCAAAATAGGTGGTCCCCTTGGAAGATTATTCCTCTTCTCCAAGATACTTCTCTATGTCCGGTCACCACTCTCAGGGCCTTTTTAGCCAGGACTGCTACCCAATCGTCTGGCCCCTTGTTTATCAGAGAACAAGGAGGTACCATTTCCATACGTGGCATTAGGCAACAGATCCTATACTTCATTAAACAAGCCAATCCGGGTTCATTTCCCCATGCTCATGATATCCGATCGATAGCTACCTCCATCAACTATTTCCAGAATATGGACTTTGATAACCTTAAGAAGTACACGGGTTGGAAATCTCCTATGGTCTTCAAACGCCACTATCTAAAGAACTTACAGGCTCTTAAATATCCAACGGTTGCAGCTGGGAGCCTTATCTCTCCCCATTGATCTTTTGTTCTTCCTTTCATCCATCTCTTCTCTTCTCCCTCCTACCCGCCACTCGCACCACGACGCCGCTTCCTTGGTGGTTCGTTAGCCCTAAGTGTATTACATATTACAGTAGGTTAATATGATTGTAACTATTATTGTTTTCCCTTGTTATTAAGTTGGGATATTCTAAGCCATGTCAGATTTGTTGCATGTTTTCCTCTGATACTCAGAGGTTTCCTTGTTATCACTATGCCCTGTGGCTAGTTTATATTTTATGCCTACTTACCTGAATTATATATGATTTTCTTTACATGGTGTTGTTTCTCTCCCCTTATTAAATTAGTAGTTATTGTTGGGCTTGGAAGGCATTCTCTGGTACATTTTCGCCCGGCGCCACAGGTTCGACCCAGAAAAGGGATTTTGACGAAGGAAAAATCTATTTCTGGGGAGAGACCTGTGGCGCCCGGCGAAACCCTTCCCCTTATTTTACACGATCCCACCCTTTCCTTTCCAAGCCATCATGGTCAATACAGAAGGATGTTGTTCAGATGGCGCTCGCGTCGTGGCGTGGGTGGTGCGGCGATGGGGATGTGTCTAGGGCCTCTGTATCGGCCCATCCCTTTGGCGAAGGAATTAACTAAATGGAAGACAACCTGTGAATAGTGGATTTCACGCGCCTTTGCTTTATACACGACACCCAAAAGGTGCTCGCGCGAGGGTTGTAACCTCAGCATTCCATGCTTTTATCTTTCTCTGGTATAATTGGAAGGTTTTTATCAGAAAAGGTATACAAGAAGGACTTTTCGCCGGGCGCCACAGGTCTCTCCCCAGAAATAGATTTTTCCTTCGTCAAAATCCCTTTAATGGGTTTTAATTCATTTTTTTTTTTTTTTTTTTTTTTTTACATATGTTTCATAATAAATTATTTACATGACATGAATCCCAATATACAGTAAGTGGTGGTGGAATTAAGTTGTCAAAGCTAGTACTAGAGGTCTTGAAATCAGTCCCTATCTTGCCTGGCATTAGTTTTTTACAAGATTTTATGCAGTCTTGAGGATCTAGAACCAATTACCTGTACACCTTTGCCCATCTTACTAGAGATAATGGTTTAAAGAAAGAATAGCCCCAGGAGAAGAAAACTACCTGAATGGTTTTTTCCCAAGGCAATTGGATGTAAAGATGTTTTGGTACAGAGATACAGCCTGAACATAATATATCGGTAGGCTACCTAGCACCGGAACTGGCTCCAAAATGCATCAGCAATGAACAAGAGCAAAATCCCCAAATTTAAGTACAAAGATCCAGGAATACCTGGTCTGATGAACCACACACGTGGAACCATAGAGCCAAAAGCATCAATATTGGATACCAAGAGCATGTAAAGTACAAATCAATACCAACATCAGTAGAAAAGAACCAATAACTAGTCCTGAAAAACCAATACCAGAAACCAAGCATTGGTCCCTTAAACACATAATCAAGCACCAGACGGTAACTAGATCTTTGCAGGACTTAGCAGCCCCACCTCTATACAAAGCTACAGAGCAAATGATCAACAAGTATATGAAAGCACACATGCAACCTATTTAATTTTCATAAGTATTTTGAAAGCACAATTAGAAGAATAGAGCCAAAACCTAAAGCTACGATCCTTACATCACTCAAACTTGGAGAAGGATTATGGCCAAGACAAAATTGTAGGCCTCAAATCATTTATTTCACTTTTCATCACTACTGTTTACTGCAGCAAAGAAAATCCCAAGGAACAATTCACCACAATATGTCTAAGTGCCAGTAAATGTTAAAAATCATACCCCTTAATAATGCTATAATTTCTGTAGTACCCTTCAGACATAAACGCATCAGTAGTCATAGTTATCAAACTGAAAATAAGGACAGTAACCTAATAAGTTACAAGGGCTTCAAAATTCACTTGTAAAACATTATCAAACTCTTCAACCTGCTCTCAAATATTATACATGCATGACTACTGTCCTTTATTTTTCCTTAAATAATTGAGAAAACTATTGATTTTACTAGTATTAATAATGATTACTTAAAAAGCTCTCCTGAAGGAGAGCTAAGTTGAGCAGACTTACATTCTTCTATAAATAAATTTTTAAAACCCTTGAGAAATAACAGATTTTATATCTTTTCAATTAGGTACATAAACTCTTCTATAACTGTGAATACTTTTCTGTATATCCTGCTACAGAAGTGAAAGTCCTGCAGATATTATAAAACATTACTCTAAGGAACTGTAAAATACTACTCCTTGGAGTCACCATTAATAATCAAATTTAAAAAATGTTAAGCCACTAAATGTTGATGATCAACTTTATTTCTTCACATAACTTTGCTTTTCTCAGCATTTTAGTGGAAAATACTCTCTCTCATAGTCTTTCCTATTAATCTTTTAATAAGCACAACTAACAACAAAACTTCAGCAATCGGTCAGTCAGAGCACAGCGGGTATGTCCTTGCTCTACTGCAGGTGAAGAATGAGTAAATAGCTTACATCATAAGAGGGAGGAGTACCAGCCTGTGTCAACAACTGACTACCTGTTTACTAAGCTTCAACAACCATCCCAGCTCACACTGAAGAATACTTAAAACAAAAAAGGAAGATTTATACCTGCTCAGGAACAAATAATGTACAGTATATGCAATGGTTGATTAATTTGAAATAAAACATAAAACAATAAAATGTACTTACAAGATTACCAGACTTCATTTTTCTGCGCCGCTCTAAGGTTTCATCCAAAATCATCTGTGCCTTTCTGGTAAGTTCTTCCTGTTCTTCCATAAGTACATCAACTTCCCTAACTAGCCCCCGGTTTGGCGATTTTCCAAATGAAAACAAGATCCCTGTGTTGGTTGAAGCATGACATAATTCAACAGGTTTAGGTTTCTCTTCAATAACAACAGGTTCAGGTGTAACCTCAACTTTTGGTACATCTAATATGAGTGATTGCCTGGACTTCTTAATATTAGACTGCCCTCTTACTTTCTGAGTTTTCTTCACAGATTTTATTTGGGAATGCTTATTTTCTGAAAACCTGGTAAGTTTCGATGTACTGTACGACAACTTGTCTTTTGCTTTACACTTGGGGATGCTCTTAGTTAATGGAATAACACTTCTACGCTTTACAACGCGTGCTTTCCCAGCTGGTGTTTTACGTGCAGTTACCTCTGGTCGAGTTACAATAATTTTGGGTTGAGCTACTCTGGAGGGAAAGGATGGTTTATTTTCATACTTGTTTGGAATATTAGATTTAGCATTTTGAAAATAATTATGATGATCTTTTCTAACATTTGTTTTATCTTGTAAAATAAGTTTTTCAATTTCATCTTTTCTATCCCTTATTGATACTCCTTGAAATGGATACTTTTTCTGCTTTGTTGGGGAATCCTGTTGACCCAATGCATTTGGCTGAAAATACAAACATCGAAGTTAGAACTGGTATAATTCTCAAAATAGCTGTCTTTACAAACTTCTAAAGCCCTGTACATAGAAAGTATAGTGATACATTTAATTTTAATCTAAATTGGAATCAATTTGAAACCTCAGTCAAATAAGTCCAAGAAATCAAAATCAAATACTACATAATGAAAATAAAAAAGCTTAAGAACTAAAATCTTTATATACAGACATGAAAACGTAGGCATGGTTTCCATTTCTTGAACAAATATTAAATTCAAGATATTATTACAAATACTATACATCACTAAAAATATACAAAACCATCCAGTACAATAAAAACTCACTTGACATTAGATTAGTGTAAAAAATTATGCCACATTGTTAATATAATCCACAATGACAACCACACGCATTTTGATCAAGTGGTGTAATCAATTTGGTGGTAGTTTGTAATATGGTTTATAATAAAATCTTAATTTTGTGTGTGATGTCAACAGCTATGCTAAATTTGTTTCTTAATTGTAACACACAGCTACAAGAGAGAAACCTATAATAAAATATGAATAGTGCATGTTTACATTGATAAATATTTGCGGTAACCTAGTCTGAGCATATCTGGTATGAATATTCTATAAGCTATAAAATTGTTTTACAAATTAATTTTTGAATTAATGATTATTCCATAGCCAATCATATACTGTACTAAGGTGTGTTGTTACATAAACTTCCATAAGTTATGATTCAAGTTGCTTGAATCCACCTAGCTGAAGCTAAGTCTTCCCCATGAATTTTTGCTAGGCTACCCTATTGTCTTATGCCATATAGGTGTAAATTTACTCCCTAAATGTTTTCACAATATAGGCAATAGTAATTACCATTTAATATCATAGTATACATGAAAGTAGACCTATTTTAATAAATCCACTTCAGTTATTCTAGTAATCAAGCTTATCTGGCAGGGTTTTATTGAGCTGAGTTCAGAATTAGAAGCTGGGAGTTGAGGCATTCTTTCTCTTTATGCGTCTCCCATTCGTGTTAAATTATCAAGGTATATTTTATAAGAACTCTTGATAATCTTACAAATATTTTGCTATAGAAATAATGTCCCTGAAAAGTAATTTTATTAATTAATTGTAGTAAACATTAGAATTACTGCAAAGGATTATTTCGATAAAAAATACAGCAATCTGAATCACAAAATAAAGCACTTGGGTAGGTCAACTCCAGGATTCAGCATAAAGATTCAGACAACTTGGAAAAAAAAAACATTGGCTCTTCCAGATAAATATAAAAACATTTTTTAACAAAAATAATATCAAGAGAAAGGAGAAATACATGAATGAAGGAACTTTGGAGCACAAGACTATTGCAATCTGACCAATGCACAGGCAGACTGTGCAATGTTCAATTCACACAGCTGTAGTTGGTATGAAGCATAGAGGGCTTAGCTGGTTAGGTCTGACTATGTGATATAGGCATACTTAATCTGACCCTCTTCTTGATATGACTGGCAACATTTCGTACCAGGTAAAGACAACTTTCAATTAATGGGCTATATTAAAACACACCAACCAGGGGTAGTAAGATACAAAAGATAAATACAAGAGAAAAATGAGAAATAAAAACATTTCAACCCAAAAAACCGATTTTGAGCGAAGAGAAAAATCTATTTTTGGGTGAGATAGCCATGTCATCCTGATGGAAGGTTCCTATAGGTACCTTTCTAAGGGATATTTGGCTACAGTGATATTCCCAGAGAATTAACCTTCAGGTCTCTAGAATTCTAACTCCTGGCGCGAATATCCTTAAAATTTCTCTTAAAGATATCGCATAATATCGGGGGACGTATATCTTGATACGACACATAGCAATCTTCACCCCGAAGAGCGTTTTCGTTTTGAGGGGGACAAGTGGCAAAAATAGAAGGGGAGCCGTTATCAAGGTTACCCTTCCTCCTGTACTACTATCTAGATGGCGCTGTATCCAAGATGGCGCTCATTCCTTGTAGCATTGAGCATGGTGCTACAGATATAGTAGTTTCGGGAGGGATCCTGCCAAGTCCTTTTCTATAGAAAAGGAGGGCGAGTCCATCAGGACGACATGGCCATCTCACCCAAAAATAGATTTTTCGCTTCGCTCAAAATCCGTTTTTTGGGCTCAAGCCATGTCGTCCTGATGGAAGTTTACCAGAGAATTACTAGAAAGTACTGTATCTGTGGATTTTCACGGGTGCCTTAACCTTGGGACATTTTTCTATGGTCATCCGGACCATTGAGACAAATGACGTTACCATTATCCGTCATTACCACTAATCATGGACAATGTTAGTGCTTCCTGCCCCCTGCAGGGAAGAGTCATACTAGATAGTAGAAAAGGGGTCTCAAGGTTTGCATATATTGTATGAACAAACATAAGTATCAACTAGATATACAAAAGTCTCACTGTTTGTATATGTTGTCGGAAGGACTAAGTGTCACCTATATCCATTGTTTGTAAGCATACAATCATATGAGGTTTACTTAGTTAAATAAGTAAGAGAACTCTGGCATATTTATTGTGCTAATTGCAGGGCGAAATAAGACGCAATTACACTCTAATGGACATTTATTTCAAATAAATGACCAAATGAAATAACGAGTGTAACGTGTTAAGGGAATTATACGTACAACGTATGCAGAAAATATTTTTCTCCCTGAAACAGAAGAAATGAGTGCCACTCTAAATTTGAAAATTTTTGATAAAATTTTCTAATATAATTTTCTGTAAATGTTGTATACTATCAACACTGTGTACTATGTACACACGGCACAAGTGTTATCTGCATAATTCCACACCTGAGATTTTGAACAGTCTTAGTGTCACCATGGTGACACTCACTTAAAAGGTACTGCACTAGAAGTGTCACCTTTTCACCCTAATTGATAGTCCCAATCAATTAACTGTTCATCGCAGTACTAGACAACAGGTTTTAATACATTACCTGCCGCCACCACATGATGCTTCAGTTCGTGGACTTGCTTTGCGTAGTGTTTGTAGAACACTTTGGATGACTTCCATCCAGTATATGAGCGAAGACGCTCAAAGTCCATATACTGAAAAAAGTTCAGTGATGAAGCAATTTTTCTCGGATCATGACCTGTGGGTGTACTGTCAGGATCTGCTCTGCGAATGAAGTAGGTGAGCTTCGCCCTCAGTTGTTTTAAAGATAAGCTTGATCCTGAAGTTTTTCCTTTGAAGAGCTGTCCTCCCCTGAAGTCTGAAGTTCTACGAAGATAGACCTTTAGTTTTTTAGGGATAAAGATGCCACAAGTCTCTCCTTCGTCTCTTGTTCCTTGCGTAAGAGAAAGTCAGAAAGTTTAGGGAGATTCTCGCTAAACTGTCGTCCAGCGATGTCTGCGTCCAGTTTCCCTACTGAGAAGGTTAGGTGGACTTCCTTCCATTTCTTCTCTTGCATGGGCAAGGCTAACAACTGGCCTGCACTCCTCTAGTGAAGGGCATGATTTGCCTGCCTCCACTGCCTTGGCAACAGAATTAAATGCCTTCAACATAAAGGGGAAGGCTATTGAACTAGGAGCAAGAAAGGTAGGGTGTTTCTTGCTCAAGGCGGCCACTTTCAAAACCGAATAGCCCGCCTTTCTCAGGCTACTTGACAAGAGAGCCTCTGCCTTATCGCGGTCGAAAACCATGATCTCCTCCAGTTCCGTCTCCTCTTTTGGCATTGGTTCATGCTTCAGTCGAATGAAGCAATCAGGGTAAGCGTTAAAGCTTGGCCAAAACTGGATGTCATCTAAGGGGACGGCTCCCATCTTCTCTGAGATGTAGAGTTTGCCGTTCGTAATCGGCATAAACTCCGCATACCTCTAGGGATTGGTTTTGGAGCAGGGTGGGAGGTGTTGCACTCTGGGTCGCTTGTATGACCCTCGGGAGGCGATAAGTGGAGCTTCACGGAGTTCTCTCTCGAATCTCGCTTCCCTTGCTTCGCCTTGTTTGCGAATGTTCTCCATTAAAGCCGTAAGATGGGCTAGTGCCTGGCTCATGTTGTCCAATGGATGGGTAGAAGCTGAAGATGTCAAGGGTAATGGATCCGGTGCCGGTACAGACGGAAGGAACTCCGACTCGACATCATCATCATCTTCCGGAGGTAGAGTAGACTCCTCCTCGGGATCATCCTTTAATAGATCCTTTTCAGTGTCCATAGACACTTCCGACATTCCTTCCTCCTGGTGGATGTCCATACTTTGCAACGCCTCACTGACATCCGTCTCGATGGCAATCTGGACGCAGGTAGGTCTGGGTCGTGCTTGGGGCACAACAATTTCACTACCCGCTTTCGGGAAAAGCAAGCTACGCATCCTATCGTTAGGTAGGTATGGTCCCGGAGAGTTCTTCTGGAACCCTCTTACCCACTTGCACAGCTTTTCACGTGCCGCATCCCTCGACTCCGTTGACTTGGGGTCGTCGACACCTTCGGTCACCAAGGTCCCGCAGATATTGCAGACTTGGGGGTCCCAATATTGCAGGGATTCGGTAATGATGGTGCAGGGGGCATGAGACCTGCACGCTTTGTTACCGTAGAAGTTCCTACTCCTATGGTTGCAGAAGATCGCATCGCATTTCATCTAGGGTTCTTTCTGTAAAGAAAGGAAAGTTACATGATTATGCAATTGTTTATCTCACACGATAAACAGATATGCAAATATTAATATTTTAACCATTATAGCTTAGGATAGTAAGCTAGAAAGAAATTGGGAAAGACACATACTTGTGTATCCCTTCCAGCCAATTGCTGTGACCTCCCCCCCAATATTAAGGATACTGTATAGAGTTTCCTTTATCAGGGCAACTCAAAAGAGAAGGGTTCTAACCTCTAGGGATAGAAAAAGTGTACACTGCCACTGACCCTTCTTAATTATTTAATATTGTGGGGTAAGTATTAACTGATTTCTAATCAGAGTACTGAAGAAATTCCATTCTTTCAATATAGGATTGGTCTCAGCAAAAGACTGTACTGTACAAGGATACACAAGGTATGTTAGAAAATAACTACTGTATAATAAATACTATAGTTTTCTGTCTGCAGTATACAGTGATACCTCGGTACTCGACCATAATCCGTTCGAGATCCGTGTTCGACCTCCGATTTGTTCGAGTACCGAATTTTTTTTCCCCATAAGAAATAATGGTATATATTCTATTCCGTTCCCAAGCACTCGAACAGGCCCAAAATATTAATAAAACGTGTACCTAAACAACAATAATTATCTAAATGTGTATGAAATTGGTCAGAAAATCCTATAAAACAATTTTAAACCATTTACTGTACTAAAATAAAACAATTTTAAACCATTTTCTGTACTGTAGTGAACATACCTTTGAGCAGCGGTTCGATGGCATACAGGGATGGATGTGGAGAGGATGGAAGGGGGAGGTTACTGCTTGGAAGGAGAGTCCCCTTCCATGATGTGGCGGGGTAGTTCTCCTTCAGGAGTTGTTTCTCTCTCCAATGAAAGGGTGGGCAGATCTATTTCAGGGGTTTCTTCTCTTCTTTGTCTCTTCTTTGGAGGAGAAACAGGCTTTGATGTAGCAGCTTTCTTTTCTTTTGTGAAAAACTGGTCTATTGTTAATTGTTTCTTCCTCCTCTGCAGTATTCTTCGAAAATGATACATGACACTATCATTAAACATATGCACTGCCCGGTTTGCTACTGCAATTTCTGGGTGGTATTTTTCAGCAAAAGCCTGCACATCTGCCCACTTGGAACAAATTTCATTGATGAGAGAACTTGGAACATCCGAACTAGCTGCCTCCCCATGCCTAGTAACACGATGAATACCTGTTCTATTACGAAACTTTTCAAACCAACCCCTGCTCGCTTTAAATGTAAATGAATCACTTTCACTGGTACTCGGACTTTTCTTCACTAATTCTTCATAGATATGCAACGCTTTTTCACAAATGAACGCTTCACTAACACTTTCCCCGGCCAACTGTTTTTCTTTAATAAATATTAAAAGCAACTTTTCCATCTCCTCAATCACTTGTGGCCTTTGCTTAGTTACCGCCGTAACTCCCGTTGCAACATTCGCCTTCTTAATCATTTCTTTATGCTTTAAAAACGTAGAAATGGTCGACTTCGCCATTCCGTATTCTACCGCTAAATCGGACACTCGTACACCATTCTCATATTTCGCTATAATTTCCTTCTTCAACTCGATCGTTGTTCGCACTGTTTTCCTCTTCTCCTTCCCCTTAACACTCATTACTTTCTTGGGACTCATTATGAAAGCTAAAAAAGCAATTAAAAGCACTGAAAATCACTAAATCACAACGAATGCTGATCGCGCGTTGTCTGAGTGACGCTCTCGAGAGAACTGATGCTTCCCGAACAAGCGAGAGTGGCCGAGATGGCGCGATCATCACAAAGCCCATGCGGTCGTCACGTGTTCGGCTGGTCGAGTACCGAATTTTTGGTCGAGCACCGCAGCAAAAATTTCTCGAAAATTTTGGTCGAACTCCGAATTGTTCGAGTATAGAGTCGTTCGACTACCGAGGTATCACTGTATACTATACTGCAAATATACTGGCTACTGTATAATCATTTACTGTAGTTCAGCCGGCATGTTGCCGGCATGGCCAGCACCTGGCGGCACAGTCCGGCCGGCACATCGCCGGCTGGACTAGAAATTAGGAAAGACACATACCTGTGTATCCCTCCCAGCCAATTGCTGTGACCTCCCCCCCCCCCCCCCCCACCCAATATTAAGACTATAGAGTTTCCTGATCAGGGAAAACTCCAAAGAGAAGGGTTCTAACCTCTAGGGATAGAAAAGTGTACTACCACTAACCCCTCTAAACTATTTAATATTGTAGGGTAAGTTATTAACTGATTTCTAATCAGAGTATTGAAGGAATTCTATTCTTTCAATATAGGATTGGTCTCAGCAAAGACTGTGCAGGGATACACAAGATATGTTGGAAAATAATTACTGTATAATATATACAATAGTTTTTTATCTGCAGTATATACTATACTGCAAATATACTGGCTACTGTATAATCATATTCTGAAGTTCAGGCAGGGCTAGCACCTGGCGGCACAGTCCGGCTGGGTAGTACCTGGCGGTACTGGTAAAGTCGGCATTCCGCCAACCAAGTAAGTACCTGACAGCACTGGCCCAGTCGATATGCTGCCGGCTGGGCTAGTACCTGGCGGCACTAGCTGAGAGAGAGAGAAAAGGCATGGAGGGAAGGCTGCCTTAATAAAATGTATGTTTACAATAAATAAGGGTGTAAGTATATAACCTTACTGCCTTCCTCCAGAATGAGGGTTCAAATGGAAGGGGAGAATGCATCGTTCAGGCTTCCATCTAGCCGCAAGATCCGTTGCCGGCATTGCCGGTTTCAGGAATGTGGATGGCAGTCCAAGGGAGGACTGAAGAACCTTCAACAGCAGAAGGGTCTCCCACCGGCATCCGTCATAGCCGGCACAACCTTCCCGGAGCCTTGTGTCCATAAGGGAAAGACTGCTTATGTAGGAGCCCGACCGGCGCCGCAACTTACCCAGCAAGCGGTGAGATTGCAGGACAACGGCAACAGGATTGCGATGGCTAAGTCATCGCTAAAGGACAGAGAGGGGAAGGGAAAAGGGTCCTGTAT
This sequence comes from Palaemon carinicauda, assembly GCF_036898095.1. Classification (NCBI taxonomy): domain Eukaryota; kingdom Metazoa; phylum Arthropoda; class Malacostraca; order Decapoda; family Palaemonidae; genus Palaemon; species Palaemon carinicauda. Next base: position 19,171,213 of record NC_090739.1, read on the forward strand.
CAAGTGTAGAAGAAGAAGGCAGGATTGCCGCCACTTCCACACAAGAGTGAAACAATGTTTCAGTATCGGCAACATCCAAGGCGGCAGAAGAATATCTATTCTTCAGCCTAGGGTCTGCTGAATCTATCAAGTGTCGAAGAAGGCGGCAGGATCGCCGCCACTTCCACACAAGAAAGAAACAATGTTTCAGTATCGGCAACATCCAAGGCGGCAGAAGAATATCTATTCTTCAGCCTAGGGTTTGCCAACACTGGACTAGTCTTCTAGACCGCAAGGGAAAAGGTGGCGGCATCATACTACCATTTCAGGTGCAGCCTAGGGAGGCTTAGCCTCCTATGCTGGCAGCTGTAAGCCGGCAGGGGAGTGACTACTCGACCTGCTGCTTTGCCGCCAGCAGAAAGACTGAATACTCTGAGGTTCTGTCGAAACCAAAGCCGGGATCTCGCTGACAAAGGTGGGAAACAGAAAACCCTAGCCTAGTCAAGCCGGAGTGAACTACTCTATGGCAAGACCAGATAGGGTTAAGGGAAGGAGGGATTACCCTTAAATCTCCACAGGAGACAAGTATCGAGTTATATAATTCTAGGAGATGTACTATCTCCCGTTGAATTGATAAAACGATACACGAGTGTAAACAGGGATAATGTCGAAAGTTTACAACAGCGCATAGGCTAGGTAGCCTAGCGCGAGACGAGATCTTGTTTACCTAAACCGCCAAAACTCTAATGTATGTGATCGACAAAAGGAAGAGGAAATTATGCATAAAATATATATATCTTTACTAGTATAATTATGCCTAAATAGCTTTCATAATTTATTAATGCTATTACAACCGGGAAAGTCGTTCTGCTAACTAAATAACACATGCACAACGAATGACAGCGCCCATGGCACCTCCGGTGACAGGCCTAGCTCCTTAACACAATAAATTACTCTAATTTCAATGTGAAGCAGGAGCTAAAAATTATAAACTGTAAAGAATAAATACTCAACTTTCCAGAGGCAAAAGAAGCTGGAGATTGCATATTAAATCCTCACAAAAGCGATCAAAAACGTTAGATCAACAGGGAACACCACCGTGCGAAATCGCTACAAAAATTGGAATGAGCGCCATCGAGATACATGTAGTAGTATGGGAGGAAGGGTAACCGTGATAACAGCTCCCCTTCTATTTTTGCCACTCTTCCCCCTCGAAACGAAATTTTAAAGATATTCGCGCCAGGAGTTAGAATTCTGGAGACCTGAAGGTTAATTCTCTGGGAATATCACTGTAGCCAAATATTCCTTAGAAAGCTACCTATAGGAACCTTCCATCAGGACGACATGGCTTGAGCCCAAAAATCTACAATTCCTAAAGCTAACGAAATGCTATAAAGGAGAGATCGCAAATTATAAAAGTAATTTCTTTATTTCATACCATCTTTGCTAGAACTTTGGCTCCTAAAATTTATAAAGAGCTGTCAGTAAATACTTATAGGTGGCCACTTTGACCTTCACCTAGGGCTTGTGTGGTGTTGAGGCAGGAAGTGAAACTTAAAGGACTCAATTTGTAGTTTGAAAAAATACAAATTATTTTTAACCCTTTTACCCCCAATGGACGTACTGGTACGTATCACAAAACTCATCCCTTTACCCCTATGGACGTACTGGTACGTCTTTGCAAAAAACTGCTATTTACATTTTTTTTTTGCAGATATTTGATAACTTTATGAGAGTCTTCAGGCATTTTCCAAAAGAATGAGACCAAGCTGACCTCTCTATGACAAAAATTAAGGCTGTTAGAGCAATTTAAAAATATATATTGCAAAATGTGCTTAAAAAATGCATGGGGGTTAAGGGTTAGAAAGTTCCAAATAGCCTGGGGGTAAAAGGGTTAAAAGGCAATGTGTACCTATAAGAATACAAACCTTTGCCCTTTGATAGGAGACTCATCCTTATGAAGGAAGAAGCCCCTATAACCATACTGGCTGGTTAAAAATCCTGGGATGTCAATACACCTGGACCTAATAGAGGCGTAAGAGTATTGTTGATCCCTACCACCTCCCGACACTTGAAAATAGATTCTTGTTGGTTGGGGTAGGTTTCTGTCCACTGACAGACAGTCAAGGAAGAACCTATATACATGGAAGGATATTATGTTGCAATGTATGGCCAATTAGGTGTAATGTATCCTACATTCTATCCATCCATCCCCTCATAAAGAGGATGGGGGGAGTTAACACTCAAAGGAAAGTGTGAGCATGTGCACAGGGGCATGCACATGATGAGCTCCTTGCATTCTGTAGAAAAACTTAACTCCTTGACAACAGAATTCCTCCTCTAAGGATGTAATAGGAAAGTAGATCCTTTGCATGTTGTGTTCTTGGGGAGAAACCTTCCTCTTCGTCTTGTCACAGCAATCCAAGGTAGAGATTGTTTCCTTGATGAAGGCATAGCCAGTAAAGGGCTAGGAGGCAAAGGTGGCCGTAAGCACTTCCTTGTAGCTGACCAAGCCTCTAAAGGTGAGGATAGCAGTTTAGTTACTCTTGGACAAGAAGTCAATTCTGAGTTGCCAGAACCAAGAGCTTCTTATGGAGGTGTAGCAAAGAAAGAAGGTTCCAGCGACAGAGACTTTGCCTTGGATAGAGCTAAGGCCTGTAAGTGTCTCTCTCTCTCAAGAAGGAATACCTTTTAGTCCTTAAGGCAGCCATGACATCTTTAGGGCGTCGTTACTTGCAGTGTCAATTGAAACAATTTTATCAGGATTGCCAAGATCAAAAAAGAGACTGACTCTCCCTCTCTCTTTCTCTTATACCGTAGGAAAATAAAAACCGCTAGATGGCCTCCCTTCTGTAACCTGTTTCTTTGCACATTTGTTTCCTCTAAAATTGTTTCATAAAATTCACTTTAATAAATAGTAACCTATTCAACATCATCTGGATAATAACACCCAACTTCTGAGAAAATGTTAGCCAACATATGAGTCATCAAATAGTCTGTAATGATCATGTAGACCATATCCCTGGAGGCCTGCATTTGTATGATTTCATGACTGAAGAAAAGTGAGGAATGGTTGTACTTCAAAATATTTTTTTGAATGAGAGCTAGAATATAAGGTTGCAAATTTCTAGATTAAATCATGTCATTGTCATATAATATGGACAAAAAGAAAAAAAAATCTGTCTCATGGTTTAAGGGGAGCATCCGCCATTGAACGCAAAACCGTTATTTATTACTGGAATACTCTAATTTTTCTATATGTTATACCTACTAGTACAAGGATAAATCTGTGCAAGTTTCATTGAATTCCGCCTATTATTATTTTTAATGAATAAAAACTATTAAACCATAAAAGATTAAATTTAATTTCTATCAAAAAGTACAGAATAGAATTAACTAAAAATTTTCCCGAATCTTTTTTATTGCAATATAAACAAAATGGCCGGAGGAATTTTCCATATTTTCAGTATTTTATTTTATATAAATTTCTATATATTTACATATTTTTAAAAGTTGAAAAAATATAAAAAATAAAAAAAAAAAACATTAGAAAAAATTCCTCCGTAGAAAATATGTAAATTTATTCTTCTTTACAACGATGTATTTGGATCTGAAATCGGTTGATAAATAGCGGAGAAAAATAGTTTTGAATGTCAATAAGTATAGTTCTGAGATATCGAAGTTCAAAGTTTTTCTATGAAAGTATGAAGAAAGCAAGGCATTATAGCTTTCATTAGCAAATATCATTACCGATACTTATTTAGAACTAGTCTAAATTACTTGAAGAACAACTAACTTTCTTACCTGATACAATTTCTATTCATTACTGCAAGCATGGCCCCAAGGGGTATTGGTCACTCAAGGTGAGGGTGTCCGATCCCAACTCCCTTGTTGTAGCTAGGTTTAGCTTTTGCGGGATCTAGAAAGCACCTCCCTCATAATCTTCACTTTTTTCTTTTTTTCACTTTGGGCATTATGAAAAGTTAAGTCAAGTTACCGAAATTTTGAAAAGCAAACAAAACCACTCAAAGTGTAAACAACAAATCACTGACACTCATGCATGCTTCTGCTTTAGGAGTGTACTGATTCGAAACACTGAATTCGTTCTTGTTCCATTGTCTCGTAGGTGGGATACATGTTTGCCAGACGTATAAAGATATCGAAAAAAATAAAAAAATAAATTGTTGTATACATGCAAAAGCAATGCGCAAGATGAACCTACAGAGTCTGCTTTAGCAGACGACGGAGGTAGAATGACGTAACCATCTAAAAATACCGCTATATCTTCTTTATATAAAAGAATTAATGCCAGAAACTTCTAGAGGGCACGTACGACATGATTTGCCAAAGATAGAAGTACATCTCGATTTTTGGTAACGTAAAGTTTATATGTCCATACCCATAGCGGATGCTCCCCTTAAGAGGCTGCACATATATCAAAGGACTAAAGCCTGGTACTAATACAGTATACTGTAACACGCACGAGTATGTCAACAGATATACAGCATTGCGTAAGGGTTAATAACACTAGGGACATGATTTTGTAGTTAATTCGGCAACATCCATAAAAGCTCCTGAGCAATCTTGGAAAAATGAGGGAGATTCTGATAAGAGTTATCTTCAATTGCTTCCTTCTAAATGCTGCAGCTGGAAGTGTATATAGAAATGCAATTCTGTCTAATAGACAAAAGACTATTTCTGAGGACACGTGATGGAGTTGTGAATAAACAAACATCTCATGTACTTACACAAAAAGAAAACCTATCTCTTTACTAAAGACATCTTTATTGAAACAATGATTTTATTCCCTACATTTCAAAATTTACCTCTGTAACACACTACTGTAGTAATTAAGAAAGCTGTAATAAAAGAAATGTTTTTTACTTACAAGCACTGATGTAATATCTATCATTTCAAGCGGGGCAGTTTGATCTTCATTATCCTGAGACTCTTGAAATCTATCAAAACACAATGCACGACGACATTCCTAGAAATTATACAAAAAAGACTTAAGAGTAAACTTGTTACATAACTGCTGAGCATTGTCTTTAAAATCTACTCAAGAGTGACGTATCCAACAGTAGAATGCATTTACAGATTTTACAAAAAATAGAAACAAAAAACCAAGCCCATTAAATCTAAAGGAAGTGGTTTGAATCACTCCTTTACAGTAGCTCTTTTACCCAATTTCTAATGACTGCAAAATAATAAATTATCAATAAGATGAATATTAATAAATAAAACATTCTGAAAACTCATTAAAGTATCAAATTTGTAACTTGATTTTAACCAAACTGCAGACCACTTGCCTACAGCGTACAGTACAATGTATAGAGGATGTAATACTGGCAAATAAAGGATATCGGCAAAGGGGTAGTGTCCTTTTGAAATTTGTATTACAAGGTTCAGCATTGCCAGTACTTTTGGTTTCATAATTTAAGAGAAAGACTTGAATTTTATGAAAAAAAAAAATGAATAAAGTGAATTGTTTAATTTCTCAAGCAATATTAGAGGTTAAAGCGATTAACATATTATTGTAAACCAAACTCAGAAACACAGGGAATGCTATTAACCCTTTTACCCCCAGGCTCTTTGGAAATTTCCAACCCTTAACCCCCAGGGGGTTATTTTTTTTCCCAGCACATTTTGCAGTATATATTTTTTAAATTGCTCTAACAGCCTTAATTTTTGTCATAGATTGGTCAGGTTGGTCTCATTCTCTTGGAAAATGCCTGAATTTTTTCAAAAAATTATCAAAAATATGAAAAAAAAAAAATTTTTATAGCACTTTTTTCCAAGGACGTACCGGTACGTCCATGGGGGTAAAGGGATGGGTTTTGTGAAACGTACCAGTATGTCCTTTGGGGGTAAAAGGGTTAACTAAGCTAGCCTGTCATTGGACCATCTTATGCCAAACTCCCCATCTAGACAAAAAAATTTTTTGAAGAATTGATACAAAATCATCCCCGCAAAACAGAATTCAATACAAACTCACATAACTCCTTGGAGTAGGGGAACTACTTGCACTTGAATACACAACACCACAGTACAGTACATTATAGTTAGTAAAATGATTATCTCATACATGTACAACGGAATGAATAATGAAATATGACAGCTCATTGGTGAAATGCATACAATAAAAATTCAGAAAGGAGAAAAAGTTTTCCTGACGTAAGAACCACACATAAGGAAGGAACTGGCAGGATTGGGCATAAAGAATGAGGGATACTTGATCCTGATGGGTAAAAAGTGACAAGTGGAATTCTGTATTAAAAAAAAGGCCCTCTATAAATAGTTTCTTTTAATGAAAGAGGACATTGCTGATACTTTGGAAATATTCTAGTGTAAATTTGAAAACAAAGTTTTGTAAAAGTTCCCATTTTGGTGGTGACAATCAGAATAACTGAATATAAATGGAATAAGATGAATAAAATTTAATGCAATATGTAAATAATATGAAAAGAACTGCTGACAAAGACAATTTTGGGTGGTATTAATCACAAAAACTGAAAATGAATGGAATAAGATGAATAAAATTTAATGAAATGTGTAAATATAAAAATGAATACTGCTGGCAAAGACAATTTTGGGTAGTGTTAATCACAAAAAACTGAAAATAAATGGAATAACATGAATAAAATTTAATGAGATGAGTAAATATTATGAATAGGACTACTGCTGGCAAAGACAATTTTGGGTGATGTTAATCACAAAATTTGAAAATGAATGGAATAAGATGAATAAAATTTAATGAAATGTGTAAATAATATGAAAGGACTAATACTGGCAAAGACAATTTTGGGTGGTGTTAATAACAAAAACTGAAAATGAACAGCATAAGATGAATAAAATTTATTGAAATGTGTAAATATGAAAAGGACTACTGCTGGTAAAGACAATATTGGGTGGTGTTAATCAAAAAACTTAAAATGAAAGGAATAAGATGAATAAAATTTTATAAAATGTGTAAATATGAAAAGGACCACTGCAGGCAAAGACAATTTTAGGGAACCAGTGATGTTGACTTGGTAGTCTCTTTAAGAAAAACGGAGGGAGCAGAAGCCGTAATCTGCTTTGTATTCTAAGAGCATAATTTTACTAGTAAGTACAGTATCCATCCATATACCAAGGCACTTCCCCCAATTTTGGGGGGTAGCCGACACCAACAATGAAACAAAACAAAAAGGGGACCTCTACTCTCTATGTTCCTTCAGCCTAATCAGGGACTCAACCGAGTTCAGCTGGTACTGCTAGGGTGCCACAGCCCAGTATACAGTATTAAAGGCGAATTTCAAAATATGGCAAGACTGATAATTGCAAACAATCTTAATCACTTTCTTGTTCTTTATATTCTGAACGACATGTCTTTTGTATGACATTCGCTGACCAGCTTATTCTCTAAATAGGCAGCAGATAACTTCTGCTTTTAAGACTAAAATCTGAAATGTATACCAAATAAACCAATTTAAGATAGACAAGAACACAAGTTTCATTAAAAAACCTGAATCTTATATCCTTTCTTAATTATGTTACATTATTTAGGTGGTCTTTATTTGGGCATAAACATCTATTGCTAGTCAATTATTAGGATAATTAATTAGAAGAGAAGCAACATTACTGTAATAATTAATCTATGGTTAACCCAAGATATTCACATGGATTTACAATTGCCCTGAATATTTCATGAATTGTTAGTCAAACAAAACCAGGTTAAACATTTTGGGCGAAGTTAGACCAGTCTTTTCCCTTATTCAACAATGCCAGATACTGTAGTTGCATTCTACAAACAATGTAACAAGCATTCAATCTCAACCAAAATTTAAAAAGTATAACCATAATCATTCTTTTAGATACTAATTATTTTTGCATCAAGTAAAAACTGAAGTAGGGAGAAGTTGAAAACATTACAGTCAGGCAGTAAAATTTTATGGAAAACATAGCTAGAGACCAAAAGGATTTTACAACAAACTTTGATTACAGCCTAAAGGAGTGATAGTAGATAATAAAAAATTCTAACTAGAAATAACAAGGCATAAAACAAGCCCAAGTATTAAATGATGTGCTGAACATAACATACTTTAAAAGAACCTGGATTACAGTCTGAATCTGAAGCATCCTCCTCTACAGAATATTCCTTTGAAGTGCTGTTTACACCCAAATTCCAGTTCCCTGGGTCATTAGTACCCAAATTCTGCTTCAGAGTCTGTCTTGAAAATCCTATGTCTGAAATTTGAAAATAAAAACATAACATGAATTCCATACAAACACATTAATCATATTAGACCATTAATTTTGTTTCAAAATTTTCCCCATACTTAGACTTTTGTTTATAAAAGAAGGTACTACGGCTCTTACACAACAACAGCACCATCTGGACCTTCTGCGATCCATGCAACACCCCCTTTACAAGTAATCTCAGTGTAAAACTAAGAATTAACAAGAGATGGAAGGCAGGCACTTTAAAAATTAAACTTGAACTGTTTATCACAAATTCATCAATAATATAGAACAAAAACAATAACACAATGTAGAGGAGGTAAACAAAGTGTCAACTTATCAAGCATAAGTCAACGAAAACATTGAAAGGCAAAGCATGTGCGACGTACCTAAACCAAGGTTATTGCCACTAACTGCTAGATTGTCCCAATGCTGTACTAGAGGCTACAGCCTATTGAAAGGAAAGAAAATGGGAAACTAGTTTTTTGGATCATATAAAACAAGCCTCAAGAGAAAAATGATAAAAACATAAGGTGAGTAAGAGAAAGTAAGTGAAAGTAAGAGAAACTGGCAATTTAGAGGAGGAGTGGAAGTTAGTAAAAGAAAATTTTGTTGGGATTGCAAGTGATGTGTGTGGAAAGAAGGTTGTTGGAGGCAGCATGAGGAAGGGCAGTGAATGGTGGAATGAAGGAGTGAAGGTAAAAGTGGAAGAGAAAAAGAGGGCTTTTGAAGAATGGCTGCAGAGTAATAGTATAGAGAAGTATGAAAAATATAGAGAGAAAAATGTGGAAGTAAAGCGCAAGGTAAGTGAGGCAAAGAGGGCAGCTGACCTGAGGTGGGGTCAGGGATTGGGTCATTCATATGAAGAGAATAAGAAGAAGTTTTGGAAAGAAGTGAAGAGAGTAAGGAAGGCTGGCTCAAGAATTGAAGAGACAGTGAAAGATGGAAATGGAAGGTTGTTAAAAGGAAAGGAGGCAAGGAAAAGATGGGCGGAATATTTTGAAAGTTTGCTGAATGTTGAGGATAATAGGGAGGCAGATATAATTGCTGTTGCAGGTGTTGAGGTGCCAGTGATGGGAGATGAGAATGAGAGAGAGATTACAATAGAGGAAGTGAGGAGAGCACTAGATGAAACGAGAGTAGGAAAAGCATCTGGTATGGATGATGTGAGAGCTGAGATGTTGAAAGAAGGGGGTGTGATTGTACTTGAATGGTTGGTGAGATTGTTTAACATGTGTTTTGTGTTGTCAATGGTACCAGTAGATTGGGTTTGTGCGTGTATTGTACCACTATACAAGGGTAAGGGAGATGTGCATGAGTGTTGTAATTCAAGAGGTATTAGTTTGTTGAGTGTAGTTGGAAAAGTGTATGGTAGAGTACTGATTAATAGGATTAAGGATAAAACAGAGAATGCAATCTTAGAAGTACAGGGTGGTTTTAGAAGAGGTAGGGGTTGTATGAATCAGATTTTTACAGTTAGGCAGATATGCGAGAAATATTTAGCAAAAGGTAAGGATGTGTATGTTGAGTTTATGGATCTGGAGAAAGCGTACGATAGAGTTGATTGGGAAGCAATGTGGAAGGTGATGAGGTTATATGGAGTTAGTGGAAGGTTGTTGCAAGCAGTGAAAAGTTCCTACAAAGGTAGTAAAGCATGTTTTAGGATAGGAAATAAAGTGAGCGATTGATTTCCGGTGAGAGTGGGGCTGAGACAGGGATGTGTGATGTTGCCGTGGTTGTTTAACTTGTATGTTGATGGAGTGGTGAGAGAGGTGAATGCTCGAGTGCTTGGACGAGGATTAAAACTGGTAGATGAGAATGACCATGAATGGGAGGTAAATCAGTTGTTGTTTGCGGATGATACTGTACTGGTTGCAGACACAGAAGAGAAGCTTGGCCGATTAGTGACAGAATTTGGAAGAGTGTGTGAGAGAAGGAAGTTGAGAGTTAATGAGGGTAAGAGTAAGGTTATGAGATGTATGAGAAGGGAAGGTGGTGCAAGGTTGAATGTCATGTTGAATGGAGAGTTACTTGAGGAGGTGGATCAGTTTAAGTACTTGGGGTCTGTTGTTGCAGCAAATGGTGGAGTGGAAGCAGATGTACGTCAGAGAGTGAATGAAGGTTGCAAAGTGTTGGGGGCAGTTAAGGGAGTAGTAAAAAATAGAGGGTTGGGCATGAATGTAAAGAGAGTTCTATATGAGAAAGTGATTGTACCAACTGTGATGTATGGATCGGAGTTGTTGGGAATGAAAGTGATGGAGAGACAGAAATTGAATGTGTTTGAGATGAAGTGTTTAAGGAGTATGGCTGATGTATCTCGAGTAGATAGGGTTAGGAACGAAGTGGTGAGAGTGAGAACGGGTGTAAGAAATGAGTTAGCAGCTAGAGTGGATATGAATGTGTTGAGGTGGTTTGGCCATGTTGAGAGAATGGAAAATGGCTGTCTGCTAAAGAAGGTGATGAATGCAAGAGTTGATGGGAGGAGTACAAGAGGAAGGCCAAGGTTTGGGTGGATGGATGGAGTGAAGGAAGCTCTGGGTGATAGGAGGATAGATGTGAGAGAGGCAAGAGAGCGTGCTAGAAATAGGAATGAATGGCGAGCGATTGTGACGCAGTTCCGGTAGGCCCTGCTGCTGCCTCCGATGCCTTAGATGACCGCGGAGGTAGCAGCAGTAGGGGATCCAGCATTATGAAGCTTCATCTGTGGTGGATAATGTGGGAAGGTGGGCTGTGGCACCCTAGCAGTACCAGCTGAACTCGGTTGAGTCCCTTGTTAGGCTGGGAGAAACGTAGAGAGTAAAGGTCCCCTTTTTGTTTTTGTTTCATTTGTTGATGTCGGCTACCCCCCAAAATTGGGGGAAGTGCCTTGGTATATGTATGTATGTATAAGGTGAGTATAGAAAAAAAGTAACTTATTAGATTGGAGGCCAGGTCACTGAATATTCCAGTTCCTTAATGGAAAGCTAATGGATCCAATATCATTCAAATTAAACCAACAAGATTCAACTCAAGAAGTTGTAGAGCCCAAAAGAAATATGATGAAGGTCTAATGTTGAAGCATTGGGAGTTAAGTGTTCCTAGGCTTCCCAGGATACCATAATCAGTAGAAACCCACTCCACCATCAAAGTAAAAAACCTGAAGCCCTAGGATTTGTGACCACTTTCAAGGCTTCTACCAGGCTAGATAACATATAGGATAGAATTATAAAGGAGGATGAGAAATCATCCCTTGTACCCAGGATTATTACCATAGTTGGATAAAAATCTATTAGAAACATTGAGGATCAACAACTCAAACGCTGCAACTACAGGAAATTGACCCAGGAGCGGCTGCATAGAACAAACTTCTTAAGCATTGAGACATGCATTACAGCTTGTCTGGGGGATTTGGTTGGTGCCAGAACTGGTAGACTACCCTACATAACAAAATCTCCAGATAATAACTGCTGATGTTTACTGGGAAGCAATATTTGCTAATTTTACCAGGAAACTTCTTATGAATGACCATGCTTCATTAGTTTGTGATAAAATGCATTTAAATAAGTAAGCATTTCCATTCTTACTCAAGTGTGTATTTCCCTCCTTACTTTTTTGTAAGGTCCATTCAATAAGTTGAATAAGTTGCAATGACCAAGTTGAATAAGTTGCATGACCACGTTGAATAAGTTGCATGACCAAACACTGTGATTATTTGAATCAAGGAGAAAGCACAAAATGGGGCATGAGCTCTCAGCTGTTCAGATCAGACAAGAGGAAGCTAGATAAAGGCAACTTATGGTTACAGGGTTTGTATATTGAAAACTGTTACAACAATATCACTTAATGTTCCATTATTTCATTTAGAAATAAATGATAAGCATGGTATAAGTCTTTGACCAATAATAATAGGAGAGATTATTTTATAATAATTAACTCTAGATGCATTAAATGGTGTCGAATTTTATAAGAAAACTTCCAATTTTACAATCTTGTGCTTAATACAGCTTCTGCAACATTAATGGAAATGTTTGGGTTTGATTCTCTGTTTTTAAGACTTATTACAGCCTATGGGAAAATTAGCAACAGTTTAATAATGACTTTTGGATGTGGTAAGGTATAATATTCACAAGTATTTCAAATAAAATGTGTATGAGACTAATCTATCTTAGTATTATATTTACTTAAAACGACTCTTATTACTGACTCCATGTGTGTTTAGAAAACGCTTACACCGGCCAAGACATCACACTTGGCCAGAAATTCATCATTTTTTTGTCAACCCTTTGGCTTTACCAGTGGAAATAAATGAGATTATTGTAAAGATAAGAGGGGACTCCTCCTTGAGAAAAAGCTTACTAAATATATCACCATTTTCCAAGAAATTAGTCAAAACTAGATTCTTTTGAATATACCATGCATTACTGAGAGAGAAATACCATGCAGAACTGAGTGAGAAAGATAGTGTCATATAGACTCAATTTCAATATTCCTTGAGATATCAAGGCTCATGTAACAGGGTTTGCATATACTTTATGTTAGATATTTATAAGGAACACTATAATTTATACCATTACGTGGGGCATTTTCTGCAGCGCTCCTTGAATATGACTTGTTGTTTTGGACGAATTCTTTGGGGGTGAACACGGACGTTTGATTTTTTCTTAGCTTTGCCAACATGGTTCTCATTTCTCCTAAATCAATGCGCTTTCCTATGAAATAAAGTATAGAAATAAAGTCAAAAGCATAATTTTGATAAAATTATTTCAATACCTAAATGGTAATTACACAGATATACAGTATTCTTTGAAGCAAGAACTTCTTAACATAAAACAAATACATTAAAAGTGTACTCTCTTATTTAGACAATTACCATTACCACCTTTGGCATACCATTACCAATTTTGGCACTGCCATGTGTATTATCATGGCTCCTGGCAGTGTAAAACCAGCAAAGATCAATCAAATAGCCACATAAAGTATCCTTTCACCCTTCTCTTGTTGGCAAGACTGACCACTTGAACACTTTCTCTCTCTGCTAGATTTTGCATTATTTTTGTTTCATCTGAAATATTTGTGGTCTATGTTACTTTACTCGAATTCAGGATTTTTCAGGTATTTGAAACTTGTGGATAAGAGATTCTAAGAAAGGGATACTAAGTCTAGGAAGGGAGAAAAAAGTGGTATTTTAGACCACAATTCAGATCACTGTACAGTACTATTATTTTGTCATTTCCCTTTGCCATTTACCCTGTCACCAGACTGATTTAAGCTAGGAAGTAGTGTTAGTTCCCAGACATTAAATGTACACCCAGATTTGCACGCTGAGATCACTTACATCAAATTCATTACATGTTTATTATTTCTATGAACCTTCCCTGATGTTTATATTTTAACATTAAAATTTTTAAAAATTTCCCATTTTCTTTCCCTTCAATAAACGCATGCCTCTAGTAATGAAGTAAAAAGTCAGAACTGACATGCCAGAGTATCAATCTTTCCAGTTTCTTTGTCATCACTATTTAATTCAGATGTGCTCTAGATAGTTTACCTATTACAGTACTGTGCATTAACATGTCTTTCCCTGGATTTGTTAGCAATTACTCTGTGGAGTGTTCAAGGAAATTGTTATTGGGAGATCATGATCCACATTTTCTTTGTGTATTGTGTCAAAGGCAAAACTGTGATTTAAATAACTGTTGTGAGGAGTGCGCTTGCCCCTCATGCCCTCTCATGGAAATGTATGTTTCAATGGTTACCAATCAAGTTAAAAGTTCAAAGAGCAAAGGGAAACTTACTTTTAGTTCAGGAGGTGTCCAAGGAAGACTAGGCTAGTTGAATATACAGACAATGATGACAATAATGACCTGCTACAGTACCACCTTAAGTCGATACACACACTTCCAATTTTTTATAGGAAGGAGCTTCAACAGCTCTTGACATTGCTAGCCTCCTTTGACAAATTACAACAGATCGGTGAATCCTCATTTAAAGTAGTACTATTATTAAATTCCAAGTTTTCAAATACATCTACTCAACAGAAGTCTATTAAACAATAATTAGAAGCAACTTACTTAACATTGCCGGCCGCCCTAATGTCTGAGGAAGTTTAACTGCAGAGCCCTTTTCAGTGCTGGCAGGAACATTTAGTGGCACTGGTTGCTCCTGTAAATGTAAAACAGCTATTATAAAATTATCTTCTGATGATTTACATGGCAAAAACATAACTATTATAAAATTATTTTATTCTGATAATTTCCATGGCAATAAGATTTCAGGCAATGTCTCTAAAAAAGCAGTTTATAAAAACATCTGGTCCAATAAGTTTACATAATGGTTGTAATATCAGTACTTCCTAACAGTACACAAAATGCATAATGCCTTACACAAAAAACATTTCTGTAGAAAAAATATACGGTACTGTATAGCATAAAAGTAATAAAATACAAGCATACCAAATTAATGATATAGAATAGAGTTATTGGGTCCTTTGACTGGCCAGATAGTAGTACATTGGATCCTTCTCTCTGGTTATGGATAATTTTCCCTTTGACTACACATACACCGAATAGTCAGGCCTATTCGTTACATATTCTCCTCTGTCCTTATACACCTAACAACACTGAGATTACCAAACAATTCTTCGCTCAAGGGATTAACTACTGCACTGTAATTGTTCAATGGCTACTTTCCTCTTGGTAAGGGTAGAAGAGACTCTCTAACTATGATAACCAGTGGCTTGTTAAGCCATGGAACCTTTGTCTTTCAGTCTCAAAGTCAAAGCTATTCCATATCCTCTTGATAATACAAGTCAGTGGGGAGGAGGGTGGGAAAAAATAAAAATTAAAGTTTTTTATTCATATTCCCCCTGATTAATTTTCCCACATTCTGATGGAGGTGGGTTGCCAATGAAGGAAAGAGTACCTTACCAATGAAGGAAAAAGTTAGACAATTTATACAATAGTAAAAGAAATATATATATAGACTACATCATTGGTAACAACCCATCTGAAAATTAATTTTGAAATATGGGACTCCCGATTGTTCCCTAATTTCCTATCTATATAACCCAAACACCATGTTATCATAGATAAATTAAGAAGAAATAAACATTAACTAAACATCAGCCACTTTGAGAGCTAAAGCCAATAATCTTTATAAACAAACCAAAATAAAGATAACATTTAGCAAACACTGACTTGGTACACCACTGAGCTGCTACCAAAATCCTTTCCAAAGAAATATTTCTGCTAAGGAGATGTAGCTACACTTCTTATATCACAAACACTAACCTTTGAAGCTTAGATTAGACTTGGATTAATTCTTTGAGAGCTTCCGTGGCCAAACGTTTACCAAGAAATAATACCTTTTGCACAGAGAATGATTTGGAGTTCTAATCCAACTAAAAAAATTAGAAACACTATTTCTAACATGCATACTTTAGTTCAAATAATACTGAATGGTTCTTACTGGAAAAAAAATTAATCTGATAAAACGGATTTTGAGCGAAGCGAAAAATCTATTTTTGGGTGAGATGGCCATGTCGTCCTGATGGAAGTTCCTAAAGGGTAGCTTCCTTGGGTATATATAACTACGGCGATATTCCCAGAGAATTTACCTTAAGGTACCCAGAATTCTAACTCCTGGAGCGAATATCCCTAATAAAAGAACCAGGGATATCGCGAAATATCAGAGGACGTATTCTTGACACGCCACATAGCAATCTGCACCCCGAACAGAGTTAACACTTCGAAGGGGTCAATTGGCAAGAAAACAAAAACGAGAAAGAAAGGAGAGCCGTTCGCAAGGTATCTCTCCTCTCCCGTTTCGTAAGCGTGCATTGCGCCGCTCACGGCGCCATCTGTATTCCTTGTAGCGATACACGAGGTGCTACAGATACTGTATGTAGGGAGGGGACCTACAGCCCTTTAGAAGAAAGGGAAGGGCGGGTCCATCAGGACGACATGGCCATCTCACCCAAAAATAGATTTTTCGCTTCGCTCAAAATCCGTTTTTTGGGCTCAAGCCATGTCGTCCTGATGGAAGTATACCAGAGCATTACTGTATCTGTGGATTCTCAAAACGTGCCCTACTCCCCGAAGGTATTTCCCGGCCAACTAGACCTAGAGACCTAAGATGCTACCGTCATACATCTTTTCAACTAACCATAGACCATGTTAGTGCTTCCTGCCCCCTACAGGGAAGGGTCCTACTAGACTCTGGAAAAGTCTCGAAGAGTACATATACCTATGTATGAATAACAGACAAGCCAATATAGTGGTCTCACCCTATATCATGTAAAGCATAGTTTGTAAAGAACCACTGAGTCAATATGAAATATCGACCAGTTCCACGTTCAATACTGGATTGGACAAAGGTTTATATCCGAGTAGGAGGAAAACTTGCATATCCGCCACCGTCCCCTTAGGGCATGGAGTCTTCCCGCCAAGGGAAAGCATAAACCAATGAAAAGAATGCTTGCATAAAGGAACAATCTATTAGAATTATCCCAGATAAATATACATAGAAACGTAATGCAAAATTATTTCAAATAAATTGACACAGGTGAAGGAGACGCAAGGTTCACAAGAACTAGTTTATTGACAAACAATAAATAAAACAGGTTAAACAACCATTATATATATATATATATATAATAGGAGGATAACCAATAAATAAGCATAAGCATGATAGTAAACAGAAAACTTGTTTATCTGAAAGAAAAACATTAGCGCCACTCTTAACATACCGAGGTATCAAAATCATAAAAGTCTGTATTACTAATCAGTTACATTAGCGTTGGAAACGCTAGGCACACATGTCTGCACTTATGCTAGGTTCACCTTTGAAAGTGGAACAGTCAATGTGGGCAACCCAGTGCCCTAATACTTAGTTTGTAGAACAGTTCGTAACTACACACTCACCCCGGGATTAATCGTCCCAATTAAATCCACTGTTCCTCGCAGAGTTAAACAGCAGGGTTAACGACACTACCCACTGCTACCACAGACCTCTTTAGTTGCTCCACTTGCTTCGCATAGTGACGGAAGAACACTCTGGAAGACTTCCAGCCAGTGTATGAACGAAGATGTTCGAAATCCATACAATTAAAGAAATTTAAGGATGAGGCAACTTTCCTCGGATCGTGACCTGCGGGTGTACTGTCTGGATCCGCTCTGCGAATAAAATAAGTGATTTTCGCCCTAAGTTGTTTCAGTGATAAATTTGAGCCTGATGTTTCTCCCCTGAATAGTTGACCACCCCTGAAGTCTGAAGTTCTACGAAGATAGACCTTTAGGCATTCCACTGGACATAGAGATGCATCTTCTTTCAGAGGGCAGATTCTCCAAGGACCCCACCTGTTGGTGGTTAACTCGTTCTTGGCGAGAAACGTAGGATCCAGAAACAGGTTCAGTTCTCCTCATCCAAGAACTGAACACGACCCTCCTCTCTCGAGAGGGCTACAATTTCACTAACCCTGGCCCCCGACGCGAGTGCAAATGGGAAAATAACTTTTTGGGTCAAATCCTTTAAAGCACACTCCTCATTGTTCAACAGCGAAGCGAAATGAAGAACTTTATCTAAAGACCATGAAATGGGCTTTGGAGGTGCTGATGGTCTGAGCCTAGCACAGGCTTTCGGAATTTTATTAAAAATATCGTTAGCGAGGTCGACCTGGAAGGCATATAAAATGGGTCTTGTCAAAGCAGATTTACACGTTGATATTGTGTTGGCTGCTAACCCTTGACCATGGAGGTGAATGAAGAAAGATAAGCAGAAGTCCGTCGAGATCTTTTGCGGATTCTTCGCCTTGACAAAGGCCACCCATTTCCTCCAAGATGACTCATATTGCCTTCTAGTAGATTTGCACTTATATTCCTCTAGGAAGTCTATACTGTCTTTCGAAATCCCGAAACGTTTTCTCACCGCTAGGGAGAGAAAATCATGAGCTGTAGGTTCCGGGTTTTCTGTGATGAAGCGCAGACAGTCGACTTCTGAACTCGCTGGGTCAGAACTGGATCTGGTAACGGTAGACACTTCAGCCGTAGTTCCAATGCCAGAGGGAACAACACGCTGTTCGGCCACTTGTGAGCCACTATTGCCGCTACTCCCTAGAAAGATCTCAGTTTGTTGAGGACCCTCAACAGAAGGTTGTGAGGAGGGAACAGGTAAATCCTGGACCATCTGTTCCAGTCGAGGGACATCGCGTCCACTGCTTCCGCCAAGGGATCCTCGTACGGGGACACGTAAAGGGGTAACTTCTTGTTGTCTTTCGTCGCAAAGAGGTCTATCTGTAGTTCTGGGACTTGACTCAGGATGAAGAAGAATGATCCTGCGTCTAGGGACCATCCCAACTCTATCGGTGTGAACCTGGATAGAGCGTCCACTGTCACATTGCGGACTCCTTAAAGGTGAACTGCCGACAGGTACCACTTCTTCTTTTCCGCCAGTCGAAAGATGGCCAACATCACCTGGTTGAGTGGTGGTGACCTCGATCCTTGTCGATTCAAGCATCTCACAATCACTTCGCTGTCCAGCACCAACCTTATGTGGATCGAGCGACGAGGGGAGACTTTCTTCAAGGTAAGGAGTGCTGCCATAGCTTCCAGAAAGTTTATGTGAAATGTCTTGAATAGATTGGACTAAGTCCCTTGGGCCTTCTTCCGATGAGAATGACCTCCCCACCCCTCCTTCGAGGCGTCTGTGTGAATAGTCAACGAGGGGGGAGGTGGCTGAAGAAGTACCGACTTCTTTAGTTGCCTGACTTGGGACCAAGGCCTGAGAAGCGTACGTAGACGAAGCGGAACTAGTCTTATCAGATCTCTTCGCGCGTTTGATGCATAACTTCTCCAAACTCCGGTTGCATCCTTTAGCTGTGCTCTTAGCACCGGGTCTGTTAATGAGGCAAACTGGAGAGAACCCAGCACTCTCTCTTGTTCGCGTCTTGATATCCTTTCGGAATCCAGAAGTCTCTTGACAGAACCAGCTATCTCCTTCCTCTTCTTCGCCGGGATGGAGAGTTGGTGTGACACTAGGTCCCAGTGGATTCCCAACCACTGGAACTTTTGAGATGGAGAAAGTCGAGACTTTTTTCTGTTGATCTTGAAGCCTCGATACTCTAGGAACTGGATCACCTGTAGGGAAGCTTGCAAACATTCTGTCTTGGATGCTGCCCACACCAGCCAGTCGTCCAGGTAGGCTACCACCTGGATTCCCTTTAGGCGTAATTGTTTGAGAGCTACGCTCGCAAGCTTCGTGAAGATCCTTGGGGCTATGTTTAGCCCGAATGGCATGGCTCTGAAGGCGTAGAGTCTTCGATGTAGCTTGAACCCTAGGTAGGGGGAGAGTTGACGATTGATTGGAACGTGCCAATAGGCGTCTGACAAATCTATGGAGACGGTAAATGCCCTCTTGGGCAGAAAGGTCCTTATGTGTTGCAGTGTTAGCATCTTGAACTTGCAGTTCACTATGAACTTGTTGAGTGGCGACAAGTCCAAAATGACTCTGAGTTTTTCTGAGTCCTTCTTGGGAACACAAAACAGCCTCCCTTGGAATTTGATGGACTTTACCCTTCGGATTACTCTTTTCTCCAACAGTTCTTGAATGTACTCCTCCAGAACTGGGGTGGAGTGTTGGAAAAATCGAGGGCACCGGGGTGGAGTGCTGTACCAGCTCCAACCCAGTCCATTCTTGAGTAGGCTGTGGGCCCAGGGATCGAAGGTCCACCGATCCCGAAAATTCTGAAGTCTCCCTCCTACCGGTATGATCTCACTTTGACTGCTGTTGCCCTGAGGCCTTGCCTCCTTGACCGCGACCACCCCTGAATCCCCTCCCCCTTGAGGGGCATCTAGACGGACCTCTGGCTGCTCCTCTAGGCTTCGCTCGAAAGGTAGTTGACTGCCCTTCGAACGCTGGGTTAAATGCCGGAGACTGCGTCGACACGGCTTTTGGTACCCACTGGTACGTGGTCGGGGTTTGTGCCACCATCTGGGGCACTGTAGGCATAGGAAATTGCTGTTGCTGCTGCTGTCTGAATGGCTTGGCTGGCCGAGAGGGTAGCCTAGTCTTCTTAGTCTTCCTCTTTGGTTGGGGACCCTCATCCGGGGAAGACTTTCTCTTGAGAGATAGGCCCCACTTCTGGAGAAGGTTTCTATTCTCCGTGGCGGCCTTATCTACAACCTCCTTGACCGCTTCACTAGGGAAGAGGTCTTTGCCCCAAATGTTGGAGGAGATTAGCTTCCTTGGCTCGTGTCTCACCGCAGCCGAGGCGAACACGAACTCCCTACAAGCCCTCCTAGCTTTGACGAAGCTATAAAGGTCCTTCGTCACTGTGACTAGGTGTGTCTTAGCCACTACCATGAACATCTCATGGACCTTGGGGTCACTTGCCATTGTCTCCAGAGAGACATTGAGGCAGCAAGTCTTTCTTTTGTCTCAAACTCCCTTCGCAAAAGAAAGTCAGACAGCTTGGGGAGGTTCTCACCGAACTGACGTCCGGCAATATCAGCCTCCAACTTCCCGACTGAGAAGGTAAGATGGACGTCCTTCCAGTCCTTGTGGTCCATGGGTAGGGCCAAAGACAGAGGTTTACACTCCTCCAAGGAGGGGCATGGCTTACCTGCCTCGACTGCTTTCAGCACAGCCGTAAACCCTTTCTGCATAAAGGGGAAGGCTCTAGAAGGAGAGGACACAAAGGAAGGGTGCTTCTTACTCAAAGCAGGTACCTTTGAGTTTGTGAAGCCCCTCTCTTTCATCGAGCTTGACAGTAAAGCTTGAGCCTTAGCGTGGTCCAAAACTATGACCTCCTTCGGCTCCATTTCTTCCTTTGAGGCTGGTTCCTTCCTTAGACGGACATAACAGTCCGGATACGACTCCTTGCTGGGCCAGAATTCCACCTCCTCAAGGGGGACTGAGCCCAACTTCTCCGAAATGACGATTTTTCCCGTCGTCATAGGCATGTGCTCAGCATACTTCCAAGGGTTAGCATCTGAGCACAAGGGAAGGTCTTTCACGCTGAGCTTCTTCTGGGGCCCACGTGATGCTGCAAGTCTCCGCATCTCCAGCTCCATTGCAGCCGCCTTCTCATTATTCTCCCTCTGCATCTGTTGGATTATTCCAACGATGGAGGAAAGGGTCTTTCCCAGCTCATCTGGGAGAGAGGACGATGTTGAGGGAATAGGTTCAGGGGCATGAACCGGAGTAGCCGACACCTCGTCGACCTCTTCCTCTTCATTGTCTGGAGCCTGCTCTTCATCCTGGTCTTCTGCCAGAAGGTCATCTTCCAGACGCTCGGACACCTCCGACATCCTATCATCCAATTGGATGTCCTGCAGGGCGTCCGCGACTTCAGCATCCACAGGGATCTGAACCACTGGTATCTCCACTTGAGGCTGGGGAATCACTGCCTCAGCTGACACCCTGGGGAAAAGGTAAGCCCTCATCTTCTCACTTGGAAGATAGGGCCCAGAAGTGTTCTTCTGAAAGCCCCTTACCCAGGTACGAAGCTTCTCCCTTGCTGCGTCCCTTGACTCCGCCGTCTTAGGGGAATCAAAAGCCTCAGTAATCAGGTTTGTGCACACGGTACATACCTGCGGGTCCCAATACCGGAGATCCCCTTTGGAGACTGCGCATGCTGCGTGCCTCCTACACAAATCATGTCCGCAGAAGTTCTTGCTGCGGACGTTGCAGAAAACGCTTCCACACTTCGGATGGTCCTCCTGTCGTCGTCGGCGGCGGCGCCCACTCGTGTCCGAGTATTGGGTTCTGTCGTTAGCCATCAGCCTCCTATCTATGGGGTGGGTGGTTATGCCTGATGTGGCTGTTAAGTCCCACTCTGTGGTGAGATGAAGAAGGGTGGAGGAAACAACAGAATGCCAGTAGCTGGGTATATTGTTTTGGGTGGTCGTGGCTTTGCAACGGCCACGCACACACACTTGGCCCACACCGTTTTCACCGCGGCTCAAGACATATGAGACAGGCGGCTTCTCAGATGTTGGTTGCATCGGGCTGCCGGGTTCTTGTTATGTCAAGGCCCGCCTTGTTGCCTGCCCGACAGGCATTGCCCTCTTCCGCCGGCGCTGGGAAGCTCCGCCGTTGGGGTCTTGTTTGGTTTGATTTTGGAGTTTTCCTTCTCCTAGCCTTTGCCTATCTTAAATAAAGGAGAAGGCCTATAGGGGTCCAGTCTCGGTCTGGTCTCTCAAAACTGGTCTTAGCGGTATGGTTGAGCCTGCCAGGGTGGATAAACTACCCCACCGCCATTGCCCAGCCCATCATTGAGACACTCAAGCCCCTCTACTGCAGCAAAGTGCTGGACCATCAGAGGGGAAAAGAGAAGAAAATTCCATGAGTATCAAGTGAACTACGTATCACTGGATATACATAGCTTAGCATAACTAAACTAGAAAGGAAGGACACACACTTGTATTTCCCGCACACTAAATTGCTGCAACCTTCCAGATAATAAAATCGTATGGTTAATCTATACTAGAGCAACCAATGAATAATTTCCAGAGGAAACAGGTGTAGCTCACACCCAAAGAAGTGATTTTAAAATGCTGGATAGTAGACAAGAAAGAACTCACTTTCTTTATCTGTAAGGTTATACCAAAGGGCTGTGCAAGACAACACAAAAGTGTTAGAAAAACTTAGTGTTGTAACAAATACTATACTATAGTTTTCTCCCTACAGTATATACTATACTGAAAAATACTGGCTACAGTATAGAAGGTAATGTGCCGGCCGGCACACACCTTAACTAGTTCCAAAGTATACTACTTATAAACTATAAGGTGGAAGAACGCTGGTTCAAATGCATGTGCCGGCCGGCAGCTAAACAACAACCACACCCGGCTGCCGGCCACTAATCGTAGCGGCCAGCAGACAATGGTGTGATATATAGCCGGCCAGCAAAGGTATACAACCAATGCCGGCCGGCAGCAAAAGAACCAGAGACATCCGCCTGCCCGGCTGCCGGCCACTCAGGCCGGCAGCCGGGCTAGGGTACAACACTAGAAGAAAAACAGAATGGATGCCGGGATAAGAGACTGTACTACCTCATAACCCAGCAACCCGAAAGAGTGCACATAAGGAAGGGGAGAATATAACTTCAGGCTTCCTGACCAATGCTATCTGGCTCTACAGACAAACATGGATGAGAGACCAAGGGAGGTCCGGGCAGCACTCAAAGCAGAAGACCCTTGCCGGCCGGCACGCACTGCCGGCCGGCAAGGGACTGAGTCAACCCCACATCCTAACCTATGCTAGGTACAGATGTAGAATGACGGACAGGAATGCAATGGCTAGGCCATCACAAAGGAAAGAGGGGGAAAGGGAGAAGAGGGTCCTGCCAACCTTGCTCTAATAATGAATCACCCGCAGCCAAGAAAACTCATCTTAGCCTAGGGGAGATCCGAGGAGGGAGGCCAGCAATACTTGCCAACTCCCACGGAACCAAAGCAAGGAAGGCGTTGTTATTCACAGAAAAGAGGATCTCATCCTCCACACCGAGAACAACAACACTGGACTAGTCTGCTAGATCACAAAAAGAAGGAATCATCTCGTACAGAAACCTTCGAAAGTGAACTAAAGAGGCTAAGCCTCCTATGTCTGTTGTCAGTCTAGCAAGGGAATCTCAACCACAAGCTAGACAGAAACAGACTCAGACTAAGAACTCTGATGTTCTGCCCCCTTCCTGAAGCCAGACTTACTGGAAACAGGAAAGAACAGAAACACCCTAATATAGTTGTATCTAAAGTCAATTCAGATAAACCATTAGGGTTAAGCCCAAGGCTTAAACAGAGGGAAAGGGATTGCACACCTTCTCCGAAGAGAAGAGAGCAACCGGGGAGTGTGAGAAAGTATACTAAGGCCCCATAAACAACTAGCCTAGGCGCAAAGAGAATCGATTACCTAAATCACCGAAACTCACTCGTATACTATCTTGGAAGAAAATCAACATAATCTTAAATGTATAAAACTGCCTAAAGCTTCAATAAAATTTTAAAACACTCGGAAATCTGAATATCATGCCGGAAAGTACTAGGGCCAAACGACTAGGCTACAAGGTCTAGCGTAGGCCAGAATCGGCAAATCCTTCGCCAAAACAAAAATACTAAAAGCATCATATAAAGAAATCCTATGTAACGCTGAACAGCTAAAATTATAAAAGCGAAACCGCCGGGAACGTCGCTCTGGCTAACTAAATAACTCATACCTAGCGAGCGACAGCGTCCAGGACGCCTCCGGTAGGCAACAGCTCTTGTAACAACGATATCACTATCAAATCACTTTTAAAATTACCAAGAGCTTACATTTATACATAAAAGAAATAATACTCAACTTATCAGAAGCAGAAGAAGTTGGAGAAAGCATTATAAAGTTGAAATAATCCAAGAATTGCGAGAAACACAGGGAAAAAACACCGAGTTGTTGAGCTACGCAAAAAGGAATACAGATGGTGCCGTGAGCGCCGCAATGCACGCTTACGAAACGGGAGAGGAGAGATACCTTGCGAGCGGCTCTCCTTTCTTTCTCGTTTTCGTTTTCTTGCCAATTGACCCCTTCGAAGTATTAACTCTGTTCGGGGTGCAGATTGCTATGTGGCGTGGTCAAGAATACGTCCTCTGATATTTCGCGATATCCCTGGTTCTTTTATTAGGGATATTCGCTCCAGGAGTTAGAATTCTGGGTACCTTAAGGTAAATTCTCTGGGAATATTGCCGTAGTTATATATACCCAAGTAAGCTACCCTTTAGGAACTTCCATCAGGACGACATGGCTTGAGCCCAAAAATAATCTCACCCTTTTCCAAAGATACTTAAAAGAGTTGTGGCAAACTCTTAGTCCAAAAATTATCTATAGCTCTGAAAGTAGGCAAGAGATATCATCATGTTATATTCCGTAGAGCCTATTTTAGAAAATAGATCTTGTAGTTCACTTATGCTTTTATTTCTAGCCAACAGCAAAAAAAAAAAAAATTACAAATTTGGAAATAATTTGTATTCTTCCTAACTATGCAACCCTGAAACTCTTTACTAAGGAGATATATTTAAGCAATAGCTGAAACTAGCCGTAAAACTTTTAACGAGGAGTAACTACCCACCGCTAGTTGCTAGTTAGCGGAAGAGGGGGGGGGGGGGGTTAAGCTGGGGGTGAGGGTAGCAGGACCAACCACCCTGCTCACACACGCAGTAGCCAAAACAAACCCCTTTGCAACTGCAGGCAGGACTTTTGGGGGTAGGTGATGGTGAGTCAGTATGTGTAAAGAGCTTCAGGTTGTATGGGTACGAAAAATACCTAAATTATTTCCAAATGTTATTTTTTCTGGCACCAAATACGAACCTTTCGGCTCTTTACTATGGAGATTCCTCAGGTTACGCTGGATGGAACCCCTAAACCAACTGGATGGTCACTGATCTGGGACATGATTTGTACTTTGCACAAGCTGTGGAAAAGCGTACCCTATCACCTCACTACAATATCTCTTAATGAGCGATAATGGCCTGAGCAAATTCACAAATGTGTAAAAACTAAGCATTGTGACTCGACCATCTGATTATTTCCATAGTCAGATGGCATATAGGCTGTGAAAAAGTACCTCCTTCCTTTTTCATATAAGCTACCACCATGGTGTTCTCATCACTAGGAGGTTTATATGGTAGTTACTCAGCCTCAGACCAAAGTCCAGAGGTTGTGTGTTGCAACACATGAGAACCCCCCCCCCACTTCTTTTGATGCATTTGTAAAGAGCATCAATTTCAGGAGAGGAGATAGAATGTCTATTCCCCTGAGTAGACTGGTGTCTGATACCCACCATCCCAGATCTCTAGACTTCTGCTATGACTCTATTGAGACCAGAAGGTCCAAAGGATCCTTGTGCTCAGACAAAAGATATTCAGCTACCACTGGAGAGCTTGAGAGTGGAGACGACTGTTGGGAACCAGGGTCTCCAAGGAGGCGAGGTGTACTAACAACTTCTGCCATAGATGGGCTGGCAGTTCATCTGCCATAGATGGACTGGCAGTTCATCTTAGGTTAGAAACGGAATTGTTGCTCGTTTCATTCTCTTGAATCTTACTAAGGACAGAAAGACTTTGCTTAAAGCATACCAGCTTTTGAGTTGGGCGCAGGGAGGATCTTTCAATATTTCCCATAATCCCCAGATCTTGCCAAAACTCGAGAAGCCTGTTGCCATGGAGAAGAGTTTTCATAGACTCTGCTAGAATCAGCCAATCATCTAAGTAATGTAGTAGATGGATTCCATTCATATGAGCACATGCTGACACTAGAGAAAACACTCGAGTGAAAATCTGAGGTGCTGTGGACAGGACAAAACACATTACCTTAAGGGGACCGTACGCCATCCCCGCCATTTTCTTTTCTATTGATCCAAAATACACTATTTCTATATGTTTTAGACATATAATACAGTTATCATATAAAAATTTCAAGTTATTTGATAAAAAAAAAAAACTGATTTATTAGCAAAAATCATGATTAAAAAAAAAATCTAGGTACATTTTTCTCCACTAATATGACACCAATTGTATTGAAACTTATACCATAAAAACTACTCTATAAAACTAACAATTCTGTGAAACAAAATTTAGATTTTCCTTTTTTTCATTGATTTTTTTTCCCTCGTCTAGACACAAAATAATCGTGAAAAAGTAAAAAGAAAATCAAAATTGCGTCGCACAAAATTGTGGAATTTTTATTCCTCTTTTCAATGATATCTTTCTCACTAAAATAGAACTATAAATAAGTGAGAAAAATGTACCTAATTGCGAATAAGTATGTTTCTGAGTTATGAGCTCTCAAAGATTTGCAAAAAATTTTTTCTTCTTTTCTTAAAGAAATCAAGATAACATTATTATGATAACTTTTATTGTTTATTCCTACATAAACGCACCCTAATTTTACTATTACACTTGGCGTAAGGAAGTCATGAGTTGCCAGCGATCCCTCATTGTTTCCAGTGTTTTAGTTAGCACGTTTCTGCTTTGTACTCTTATTCATGTTTCCCTCTCTTCTTGGTTCTTTTTTCTTGTTCTCTGCTTACTTTTTGTTCTTTCTATGACCTTAGAAAATATTAGACTTGCTATAAAGTTCCCGACAACATTGTGAAAACACAATGTACATTCGAACTGCAAGTAACCAAACACATGCAATATAACTTCTATACGTCTTTGGAAACTCTGGATGCTGTTCTCATAACTCATAGTTTTCGTTCACCTACCCTCTACCAATGCCTTCCATTTCTGCCAGACGTACAAGATTGTGAAACAAGTGAAAAAACCGCTATATATGTGCAAAAATGAACACACAAAGACGATTCAGTCAAACTCAGTCATGGAGACGATGCAGTAAGGATGACGTCGTCATTTAAAGACCGCTATATCTTCATTATTTGTGAAAATAATTGGCTGAAACTTCTTGAGAGCCTGTACAATATATCTATATATACATAGAAGCAATAAAACTATTTTCGATTTCTGAAAGTTGTTATGTCAAAATACTATGGTGGACAGTCCCCTTAAACTGGTATATTCTATTGTCGAGGGCAAACCTTAGGTACTTTTTAGAGGATGAATGAATGGGGATCTGGAAGTCCCAGTACGCATCTTTGAGATCCAGCGTGATCATGAAATCGTTTGGTCTGACAGCCTGTCTGACTGTCTGGATCTTGAACGGAGTCTGTTGAACAAACTCGTTCAGAAGTCTATTACTGGTCTCCAGCCTCCAGATGCCTTTTCTACCAGAAAAAGGCAACTGAAGAAGCCTGGAGACATTGTCCTGGACTTCTTAGAGATCATCCTTCTCCAGCATAGTCTGGACTTGGGCCTGAAGGACCAGTATCCCTTCACGTAGGAACCCCTGCTCCCTGGATGCAAGGTTAGAAGAGGGAAAAACTGAGTGAATGGTAGGTGGTATCCTGCCTTGAGGACGGCGACCAACCAAGGTTCGGCCCCATGGAGCATCCATCTCTGCCATCTGCTCTGTAGGCATCCTCTCACCAGTGGACTGGTCAAAGGAATGCCCGCCCCCCACCAAGAGGGAACGCCTCTGGGTCAAAAGGGCTATCTGTCGTGGATGTTGAAAACCCTTCTGCCTTTGGCGCTTTGTCGGAGGGGAACGCTACAGCAGAGGCGCCACAGAGTAAGGACAAGATGTCATAGCACGTTGTAGGAGGAAATCATGACTCCTTCCTCTAGCTCTCCACAACTGCCTCGATATCCTCCATGTTAAAGAGGGAGGGGCTATCCATACAGGCGTAGCGCAGTCTCATCGCTTCTCTCCTCGGCACCTGCTTCCTTAATCTTAAAACAACAGCATCTCACCGCTTCAAAACCCAGTTGACCCACTAATTAAGGACATTGTGAGTTAAAAACTCTCAAGTCCTGGCTTCAGAAAGCAGGAAGGCAGACATCGCCTCCCTGTTCTGGTAAGTGAAAAAGTCATCGGTCCTAAAAAGGTACCAAACCAACCATAACCAGCAGTTGGGAGAACAACAAGGAAGAGAGCTTGTCCAAGGGCAGATTCTGGGTCAACACCATAACTGCCAGATCTAGAGGGAGAGGGAACGAGTTGTCTTCCACCACCTCGTAGTACTTCCTTTGACTGACATTAAGCGGAGGAAGTAACCGAGACAAGTTCACAGACCTCAAGGGCCATGAGTGTCCTGCCACTTAAGCATACACTCTCTTTTTGACACTCCTGACCCCCCCCTGATCAAGGCAAAGCTACCTTGGCCTTGGTGGGCCTGGGAGTGTCATAAGAGAGATCCTGGACGGTGTCTTTTACCTTGGCTGGAATCGGGTCTGGCTCCCTCAAGGAGTTGACCTTCCTAAAGCAAGAGAGGACCTGCAAAAAGAAATGGTCGGCAGTTTTCTGCTCCAAGGGGGTGATCTTAGGGCTGGTAGATGGAGGCAGTGTGCCCTAAGTGTGATCAGATCTGTCATCAAAAGGGTCTTCCTCTTCAGAGCTTGCATCCATAGGAGGCTGGGGAGGGTCAAAGTTGTCAACCGATCTACGAGTAAAGGAATGAGACCTCCAAGGGAGGCCACTGTGCGGACCTAGAATCTTCAGAGTATTTTCTGGAACTCCGTTAGCCTGCAGTCGAGATCCAATTCATCGCAATCGTCTTCATATCCTTTCACTTTCACGGGCGGATGGTGGAGTCTGCGAGAAGTGAAGTGGTGTCCTTCCTCACCTATTCAATAGGTGCAACCTTCTCAATGGGAATGGGAGAAGGGGAAGGAACCCTACAAGCCAAAAAATTTGGGCCCGCTGGATCCAAATCTATCGGTATGAGTCGAAAGTTTTCCATATACGCGACCTCCCTCGGAGATCTCGAGCCTCTACTCTTTCTTGTATGGAACGAGTCTCCCGGAGGAGGAATATCCATACGCTGACCCTGTCTTTTTCCAAGGCTTAATGGGGATGATGCCTAGTTTCTCCCAAGCAGGGTCATGGCTGATGTCAGAGGCCTTCATACACAGATACTAGTTGTATCTAGAAAACCTATGCGGGGGGGGGGGGGGGGGGGGGGGGGGGGGGGTTGAAGGCCGTTGCATCGCCAGACTCCAAGGGAATCACTGGAAGAGCTTGGGCAGGTGCAGAGACCGCTTGCTTAATTGCCTCCACTAAGTCTTCGAACTAAGAATTCTCCTTTGAAAAAGTGACTGCCTTCGAAGGGGCACCAATCTGATTCCTCGGTTGAGGTGATAGCTCACATGGGGAGCCATAACGTGGCGTGTACGCGTATAGTGAGTGCTGAGCAGATGAGCTCTGATGACGAAGTAACCGTGCATATGGCAAGCACTCTACAGGTGCGTGCAGGTTAGGCAAGCGCTGTGCAGGCGTCTGCAGGTTAAGCGAGCGCTGACAAGGGAAGCGTGAGCGCTGGAAAGACAACAGATTGCGCATCTATGACTGAAGTCTCGTCAAGGTAAACCGATGAGGCAACGATAGGAGACTCACCATAAAAAGGTTGACGAGTGTTGAGGGAGCAGGCTAAAGTTGGCAAGTGAGGTGTTTGGCATGTAGCTGGTTGAGTGTGCTGAACTACATCATGTAGAAGAGCTCACCCTCTCACAACAATAGGTGGGAAGGTGCTTGAAAAGCACAAGACTCAACCACAGGACCAGGGAGTTCCTCAGATAGCGCACTCTGCAGAAAATCAGACATACTATACTCCTCCTTTCCCCTTTGGGAGAATATTGTCTAACTTCTTTCTCTCTTGCGTGTAAGGTTGAAAGAGCACATTGAGAAAGAGAAGGTTGCGATGTAGGTTGACGGACAGGCAAGAAAACAGGTTCTACTTCGTAAGAGGTAGAATCGCCTAGGCTTAAGGGTGAAACTTGGCCTTTCAAAGCGACGAGCGCTTTGATGAGTCCTAAGGACACGACGGCCGGGGACCGCAGCTGTAAACAGCTGCCTGATCCCGTCGTCTACCTGAAAAGAGCCACGCTCCAAAGAGCTGGATCGAGGTACTGATGAATCAAATACTCGTTTCCGGAGACTCTAGGAGGCAACCACTCAGGTGAACGATGTCTCTCCCACAGGCGGAAAAGACAAACAACACCTGTGGCTGAAGTAGGAGGGCCATTCCACAAACGGGAAGACAGTCCCACAACAGCTGGTGAAGGACGGCCAGCCTGTGAACAGGAAGGTTGTCTGACACCTGGACATATCCCTCCGATGGGATCCTCCCTCCGACGGGAGAATCCGAAGGGTATCCATCAACCGCCGGCATCCATCTGCGAAAGTAGAAGGAACGAGAGCAGGCGCTGAAGGTACTCCAACAAGACACACAAGACACTCCTTTGGTACCAGACTGCCAGTGTCAGGGAGAAGAATGGTAAACACACTTATGAGAGGCAGCTATGTCGTCATCCCGTGTCCCTCGCCAAAGGACCTCAAAAAGTTGTTCCTTACCAGGGAAACCCAGGGGCCCAAAGGACGGCCACTGCTGACTCCCCTACGAACGAAGTCTGAACTGCTTCTCTAGGGGAAGCAAGAGACTTCAGACCTGCATGGTTGTCAGAAGGTAAAGGCGCGTCACTCGTACCCGAGAGGCTCCCAGAAGAGACCAGTCGGAGTGACATGACTTTGACGTTGGAGAAAGTAGGTGGGGTTTCTTTCACTTCGAGGATGACCCCTAAGGTGAAGAATCCTTCTATGCCTTCTTCAACTGCCTGCTAAATCACTGCCACTGGGGGAGGCCACTTGCTACACACATTACAGGGAGACTCGGGAGACTCCTGCGTACAAGTGGGACCCCTGCACGCAGGACGAAGGGCATGAGGAGCCGTCTCTAACGCAGACATTAAGGTGTCACAATGGCGCCTTTCCCTGCCTGGACAAACCCGCATTCTTAAATAGGAATGCAATCACTCTTATATACAAGAGTTAGGGATTTTAACTCAAGGCCAGTTTTTTTTACAGGTTTAAAACCAAGTAAAACAAAGAACAAAGACATCTACTCTCTTCCAAGCCAAAATAAAAAGCAGCATGTTTTGGCTACTGCATGTAAGAGTGGGTGGTTGGCCCTACCCAGCGATAACTAGTGGTAGGTGGTTACGCCTCACTAAAAGTTTTATAGCTAGTTTCAGCCGTTTCCAAAATATATTTCCATAGTAAAGCGATGAAAAATTTGCATTTGTTACCAGAATAAATGGAGGTTATTAGCAGAGATCTATATTCAAAAGATTTCCCAAATGTTCAAAACAAGCCATTTAAAGATTGTAAAACTACATCCAAACTCCATGACACAAATAGGCCTGATTACTAGGTCTTTCAACATTCAAAGCCCTAAACACACCGGCTATTAATACCTGAAACGAGTAGATGTAATTCCAGAAATAAGAATCAATGTATATCCCTTTACAGATGAAACTGAAAGTTTCTTTCCCCGACAAGTTCTCGTCAATGAAACATTCCTAGATTTCCAACGACTAAAATTAAT